>NC_136482.1:17853527-18341027 GCF_053919585.1 Euprymna scolopes | reverse complement strand
CGAATTATTGGAATAATTATGCAACTCTCTTATCCGCCCGTCTGTCTGTCTTTCTGTCTGTCTATCTATCTATTTATCTATCTATCTATCTATCTATCTATATCCGTGGAGTGTTTTTTAGAAGCGGCGAAATTTAAATAATTATAGATCATAGAAAAATATGCTTATCAAACTTTGATTTATCCACTCGATTAAATCTAAACAAACTAATGGGGTTAAATCGCATAAAAGATGTGGCTATTTGACAGACTCATTTTGTGAAATTATTCGTTAATCAACTGTCTTAATCAGTAAATTGATTAAATTGCCCGCTATGTGACATGTGACTCCGTCTGCAAAACCACAGAAATTAACTACCAGCTGAAACTGGACTAAAAAAAGACGATAGTTACGAAATATTCAATGAAAAAAAATCAGAATTGTTAATTTAAAGTTAGCTGCCTATAAAAGCACATAGTATACGTATTTCTCATATATATATATATATATATATATATATATATATATATATATATATATATATATTTATATACTACATGGGTGCCCGGTATTTGAAGGTGTATGTTGAGAAACAAAAACAGCAGTCAAGTTTTGTAAACTTTGACCCCTATTATAACCCCTTAAACTGTATTGTTTTGGGCTCAAATAAAATTATTAAGTAAAATCCATGTCCAAGAAACCTATGTCTAAAATTTTAAGTGTTTAGACCCAAAATTGTCAGAGGAGTTCGGTAGAGTTCTCAAAGGTCAAATCGTTGAACTTTGAATCCCCTTTATCGCAAAATTTCTGACCGAAACCGATCACATCGATTTTCCCAAATCTCAGTACCCTGTATATTAAATTTCGAGTCTGTAGACTTAAAATTGACATAGTTATTTTGTAGGGAAATGTACACACGCGGACACACAGACAGACTGATACATAGACACGTTCACTTATCTCTCTCTATCTATCTCTCTCTCTCTCTCTCTCTCTATATATATATATATATATATATATATATATATATATATATATATACATATTTAGTAGAAATGGTAATTAATAAAAACCTGAAGAAAGTGCTCAATACTGTTGTAGAGCAAATATGCGTTTTATTTTTTATTACCGTATTTTTCTGTTAAGTTACATTATTTTTCGGCTACACGACCGTTTTTTGGCCGTCATGTAGCTTCCTCAGACTTATACAGAAATGTTCGTTGATGATGGAATGAGAGAGTGAATGAACCCCCAACGGATCAAGACATACGTATCAAGAAATCATCTCACCAACGAGACGCCAACAACTTAAACATTAGGACTCGAATTTTAAAGTAACCCCCTCCTCCTACCCCCACATATCTCCCCCTCCATGTATCCATATGCCCCCAGCCACACCGGAGATGAACTCCCCAGACCCCTCACAACCACCTAATGTCCTTAAACTCCAAACTAAAACATTACCGACATACCAAGCACCCCATCCCACCTTTTCCCCTTGTTCACTCCCTTTTTTCCGCTTTTTCTCGCACCCCTCCCCTGACATCATTCACTCTCTCATTCCATCATCAACTAACATTTCTGTAAAAGTCTGAGGAAGCTGCATGACGGCTAAAAAACGGTCGTGTAGCTGAAACAATAATGTAACTTAACAGAAAAATACGGTAATAAAAATAAAACGTATATATGTGTGTGTGTGTATATATATTCTAATATTATAATTACACATATATGTAATATGTGTAATATGTGTCATATTTATATATATATGTGTATATGTAATATATATAAGTATATATATAAGTATATATATCTATATATATAAAAGTGAAAGTGTGTACATTTACATACGCAATAACTCTGTCGATTTTAAGTCTGCAAACTCGAAATTTTATAAACAGGGTACAGAGATTTGGGAAAATAGATGTGACCGGATTTCGGCCAGAAATTTTGCGATTAAGGGGTCAAAGTCCATCGATTTGACTTGTGAGAACTCTACCAAACTCCTCCGAAAATTTTGGGTGTAAACACTTGAAATTTTAGATATAGATTCCTTGGACATCTATCTAACTTAATAACTTGATTTGAGCCCAAAACACTAAATTTAAAGGGGGCATAATAGGGGACAAAAAATTGACCGCTTTTTTTTATTTTGCTCAACATACACCTCCAAATACCCGGGCAATGCCTGGCTGAAATATATATATATATGCAATTATAATATTAGCATATATATATGCATATATATATTCATATAGATATATACATATATATATATATATATATATATATATATATATATATATATATATACAACATAAAAATTAACACTGTACTACATTTATATATGTATATATATTATTCAACACACATACTGAACACATACATATGCACGTACATATATATATATATATATATATCATAAATTTTTATTTATTTTGATTCTTATAATTAGAAAAATGCAGACAGACGTTCTTTAAAGATCCATATCTCGATTGATGTTTATACAACACACGCTTATATTGATCGATTTGGAAATGTAAGATTATATTTCCAGTATATTTTAAGCTTGGTTGGTGTATTTAAAATATTTTTGTTGTTGTTCTTAAAAACATTAGAAAATTATTTTTGAAAATATCTGTAATTATTCCATTAAAAATTGATGCTATTTTCTGATTTGATTAGCTCACTCATTATCAAAATACGAAATAAATTTATTCATTTAAATAATTATAATAATAAACAATTTCACAGAAGCCATTAATGCATACATTTCAGTTTTCTCTATTAAATCAATACGTGTTTGTTTAATGCATGCATTTAAGTAGGAAATAACGTGATCTTTAGAACATAAACATTTGCTTAGTAGAAAAGCAAAACGACACTAAAATTTACGTTCATCAGCGTGATGGATTTCAAAATGAATTTTTATAGCTTAGTCAATCCTATTATTTATGTCAGTTTTTAATTAATGATATGATTGTTTGAGAAATGCACTTTCCTAGAGTTAGTTTATTCATTTTATGTGTACACGCCTGATTAGTTTACTGAACAAATATTTATAAAAAGCGACAACAATCTCACTTTTCCTTTCTATTACTTTAAACAGGACTATAACAGTGGCGACGATTTGAAGAACTCACAAGAAAACCCAGTTTTTGTATAATACCGGCGAAACGAAGAACTTTTTGTTTTCGCTGTGAAATATTTCAAAACAATTCTGGGTCGCGTACGTAGTTTTACCATTTGAAAAAAAAAAGAAAATATTTGCTTTGGAGGAAATTGTATTATTTCCAAGGGATTATAAATTTAAATAGCAGATTAAAACTCTTAGTCAAGTTAAGTACAACAGGTGTTACAGTGAAAAACTAGTAGGGGCAGAATTAGTGTTCCCCCCCCCTCAAATGTTCTAAACAGACTAAAACTTTATTAAAGCGAACAAAGTTAAAAAGAAAAAGAAAAAAGTATCTGTACATTCGTTATTTTTACCATTCTTAAAAGACAGACGCCATTCAGGCAGCGTGAGAACAATTAATAACACTAGAATCAAACATCAACAACACCAGAAACGTACAGATGAAAAACAACGACAGATACAAGAACAATTCGTAAAACAACAGTAACAACAACGACCACTACTAATAAAACTACAGATAAATATTAGCAGCAGATACAAAGTATGTCAAGAGCATATGGAGAAGTTACTTCCTAAGTTGTAAAAATAATACGTCCAATGAGAATAATACTGCACGTTCACGAGACTCAATAGGAAATGCTATTGGCAATTTCTGCTACGCATTAGAAGAGAAGTCATTTTCAACTTAATATAGACGATACGAGTACTGCTTTAGTATTGACTGTCAACATTATTCTGACCAGAAAAAGTTCATTTGGTATTAAGTAAATTAGAACTTGCTGAACATAATACATTTGCGTATTTTATTTTGCCACGTAAAACTTCGGAACTATTTTTCGCCGATACAGTGGAGCTTTATTTTAGTCGGAAAGTCGTTTCATTCCATAAACGATGAAAGTGATTGAATTTGGGGAAAACGACGTAGATGACTTCGAAACCTATCTGCCCGTGGTTTAATTAACACTGCGATGAATTTAAACTATCAGACTTCAGTGCGGACAATTTTAAATGTCTAATATTTGCTCAAGGACTGCCATCCGATCGAGATGCTGAAATCTAACGGCGTGTTCTAACAGCCAAATCTCAGAGAACAAGAAAATGTTCTATAAGTCAACAGCGTGAAAAACATTCATTAGCTATTAAGGAAAGCCATTCTGATTTCAAAAACGATTTTAATTATTAAAACCCTTCACAACACAGTTGATATTGTATCTCCCCAAATTACACCAGACGTTCTGGCAGAAAAAGAAAGATTTCGAACTCATTCTCGATCTTTCCAAAGAGAATCAGGTACTGATATTTATTTCGGGGCAATCAGGTTGTGAGGAGGTGTTGTGGTGTAACTACCTGCTGATCCATACACAATAAATGCTGGAAGATAATGCATTATTTTTGAATCGATATCCGGGGTATTAAACAACTTTATTCGTCAGCTTAATAAAGAACTTACATTTATGTTCTTGTTAATACATTTTGTTACTCTATTACCATGTCCTGTTGACTTTGTAACGCTTTAAACACTGCATATGCCTCTTGAATTCAGTTGTTAAAACACCAAAGCTATAGTCAGATATAAAAAAAAATGAAGCCGGAAGAAAGGTCAATAAGCCTGCAATTAATAAAAATAAACTTCTGAAATACGAAGCTGTATTACAATGAAGTGTCAACACAGTGAATGAATGGAGACCACAAGATCAACGAACAAAACGTGCTGGAACAATAGAAGCACTGTGCAGGTCACATAGTTCTAAAACAAAAGACAACACATTACTTATAGCAAATGTAGGGCTAGCTACATCACGTCTTCTCACATGTGTATCGAGAGAAATTAAATTACACATACGTTTATAAACCTTATCAAGCATCTTGAAATAGAACATAGCTTAAATCGCCTGAATATGAGGAGAGCACTCAATGCAAAACTTCGTAGCTGATTTTTTTAAATAGAGAGAATAACATTAGCTTTGTAAAAGTGTTTAAGGCGAAAGCCGATCCTGTGAAAAGCAGGTAAAGCAATGGATCGATTACCAACTTAGTTTATTACCAACTTAGTTTATTACCAACTAAATTTATTACCAACTTAATTTATTACCAACTTAATTCATTACCAACTTAATTTATTACCAACTTAATTTATTACCAACTTAATTTATTACCAACTTAGTTTATTACCAACTTAGTTTATTACCAACTTAATTTATTCCAACTTAATTTATTACCACTTGAATTTATTACCAACTTAATTTATTACCAACTTAGTTTATTATCAACTTAGTTCATTACCAACTTAATTTATTACCAACATAATTTATTACCAACTTAGTTTATTACCAACTTAGTTTATTACCAACTTAGTTTATTACCAACTTACTTTATTCCAACTTAATTTATTACCAACTTAATTTATTACCAACTTTATTTATTACCAACTTAATTTATTACCAACTTAGTTTATTACCAACATAATTTATTACCAACATAATTTATTACCAACATAATTTATTACCAACTTAGTTTATTACCAACTTTATTTATTACCAACTTAATTTATTACCAACTTAATTTATTACTTACTAAACAAGATTTAATGAGAAAAATACCAAGTTTCAGAGTCGATTTATGCTGCAATACAAACTAAATATGCATTAGAATCTTAGGAAGATTAAATGACATGAGCTGAATAATAACAGCATTAAACGACCGAGTGATTTCGTATCTCAACAACCGAATCCAGGTAATCCTCTAGATTAATTGTGTATTTCAAATGATTCCACAGATATGGGAGAGACGCAACAGTATAAGTGACCGTTGTATCATCAGATGATGATTTGTCATTTAATGAGCAACTAATTTTATTTTACCATGAAATAAATTGGTATTATAATAAACATTACCAACACCAGCACTGCTATCACTGTTACCTTTATTAATCATTTTACTTTCTTTTCGGGGGGGGGGGGGCTCCAACCTCATATCACATCATTATGAAGAAAAAAAACTTAATCGAACTGACATCTCCTTTATAAAGCCAGGTGGTTGGCGAAAATTCAAAATTTAATAACATAAAAAAACACCTAAATAAAAATAATTTTCAAGCTTTCAAATGTTCTTATTTAAATTCATTAAAAAATATTTTCTAAAATGTGTGACTTTACATTGCTTAAATTTCGCGCTTAAACCAAGCGACAGCACATGGATATAAACAGCTACCTTGACTAGACGTATTTTTTCTTCGGGAAGCTTCAACCTTATATTACAATTATTATAAATAGGAAATAAAAAAAAACCCACTGAAACTGACTGACGTCTCGATAAAGACAGGTTATTTGCGAAAATTCGGAATTCAATAACACAAAAAAGTAAATAAAAATGGTATTTCATTTCACAACATTTTCAGGTTTTCAAATTTACTTTTTTTAATATACATACATATATATATATATATATATATATATATATAAATATATATATATATATATATATATATATAGTAAGTTATAAAATCTATATGGCGATTAAGCTACACTGAATATTCCGCGTTTCATCCACTCTAGGATTCTTCAGGCTTATGCGAATCCTAGAGTGGATGAAACGCGGAATATTAAGTGTAGCTTAATCGCCATATACATTTTATAACTTACTAACTAGCTCTATCTACGTATTGAGCACTTTAGAAGTAAATACTTAAAGTTTACGCATAAATCTATACTTTCGTATATTAAATTATGTGAGTAAATTAAGTAGTTATATATATATATATAAGGATTTGTATATATATATATATATATATATATATATATATATATATATATATATATATATATATATATCCTCCGCTTGAGTGAGTAAAACGTTTGAAATGTTACATTATGATAAACACAATAAAAGGTGTGACTGGGTGTACAAGTGCAGTAGTATTTTTTTCAGGATGAATAAAAGCCGACTCTTTGAAGCATTAAGTACGTTTATCTATTTAATAAGCGATTATTGAATTGGATTCTTTAATTGCAGATGACAGTGCGGAAGCCTGCATCCCGGTTGTAAAAAATACTTTTCCTTTGATGTTAGAAAACGTTAACATCAATATTAATATACTTATCACAAACACTTATGTATCGATAGAAATCAATTCCACTGTTGAGGTAATCAAACATAGTCAGACAAGAATATTGCATTACAATTCTTTTAATTTTCACAAAACCAGTTTCCCCTCTTGTCTATTAAATATATTCTTTCCAAATCTGCTTCTCCCTTCTCTCCCCCTCTCTATCTCTTTGGCATAGGATGCCGTTAAAAACACATACCAAGATCTAACAAAAGTTTTCTAGAATATTGTATTACAATTATTTTTTTTTTTATTAACATTCGTTTGGTATTTTCCGATATTAATAAGTTTTATGGTCTTTTATTAAAATGAATTACGAACTCAAAAATCTATTAGAAGTTTTACTAAGTTTAACAACTATGACTATGTGTGCACATTAATTGCTGGAAATTATACAGCTTTTAATAGATACTTTTTTCAGGATATTTTAATTATAGGAATATAGGTGTAATTTACACTTTAACATTACAATCAAAATACATTGTTCGACTCGACGAACAATGTATTTTGATTGTAATGTTCAACTTACAGTTTTCATTTTCTTTCTCTTATATATATATATATATATATATATATATATATATATATATATATATATATATATATATATATACGAATGACAAATTAAAAGTTATCATTGATATACAATCAACGGCAATATATAGAGTGTACCACAAAGATAAGCACACTCCTAAGATTTCTGTAGATAAGTATATCTTCTCATGGACAACACTCACAGCACATACACACCGATATTTCAAAGAAAACATTTAGATGTGATCCTTAGCAGTGCGTTCAGTTTATTTAGACGAGTGGACCATGCTCTTTTATAAGGCTGAATGGTATTAGGCAGTGTGCTGCATCTCAGTTTCAAAGTGCCGGCAATCTTCTAGTAGCATTGGCCATCTTAATGCAGCGCAACATTACTTCTTTTAAGATCCTCAGATAGTTTTTGCCATGTGATGTCATGTTTGCACTTTCAAATGAGAGAGTATAGGAGGTGCGCTACAAACATGCACACATGGACCTAGTAACACTAATTAATCAGATGACATTATGGAGAGAAAATTTAGTGCACACTTTTGTTTGCAGGGGTTTAGTTTTGATGGCTATATCTTGAGTTATTTTGAATGGAAACTAAATTAACTCTGGTATATAAACTGCACACAGACTAATTTACATTGAGCCAAAGTTTCTTCAGTGTTGTCCCATGAAATGATTTTGTGATACACTTTATGCATATATATATATATATATATATATATATATATATATATATATATACTAGACTACCCGTGACCCCTTGAGTCAGTATGTTATATTAGCGATGGAATTCATGTATGAGCGTGACACTTGTGACGTAAAGAAAATAGTTTTTTTTTTGACATAACAAAAACATTTCTATGAAAGTATATTAAAATGAAAAAAGAATATAGATAGATTTCTATGAGTCGTTCTGTTTATTATAATTGATTATTTTTGAAAAAAGTTACTGAATTATAAGTGGTTGGCCATACTTAAACGTTTTCACGTCCCAATTGTTTTTTGTTTTGTTTTTATTCGCGTTTAAATTATCCAAATAAACAATTGTTAATACTGTCTTCTTTTGTTTACATCGTTCATTTCTGTATTACGTTAAAGTTATTTTAACGCAATTTCTTCTCCATTTTTGTAATAATTTAGAACCTATTTTATCTACACTCTTAACATAAATAAAGTTGTTTAGTTGTAAGAAAATAGCGACAGTATAGTTGTAATAAAGAATAGTTGCAAAACACCCCTACTCTTCCCATGTTAAATAATAATTTCGAAATAATAACGTTAATATTTCAGTGCGCAGGTCAAATCTGAAAAAGAAGCGATTTGTGTTTATTTGCTTACGTTGCTATGGGTTAATGTTTATGCGCGCATGCTCAACCGGATGTCGTAAACCGGAAAGCGGGTTATATCACTCGTTACAAGGTCATTTGAGTTTTATAATTATATAGATATATAAAACATGCGTGACAGATTCACGAGGTATCTCTTGTTTAGAGTGGCGAACTTATTTAAAAAAAAGTATATTTAAAAAAATAATCCACACACACAATTTATTATAGTCATAAATTGTAGAGATATACATGTCCTTTAAAACAACGAATGAAAGAAATGTAGGTTGGTTGGTTGTTTTTGTTTTACGGCATATCAACCCTTTCCGGGTTATTTAATGCCGAATCCAAAGATTTTGAAGAAACATTTTTTTAATAGAATATATTTGTTGTTTTCACGTCGGTTTCTATTTAACCCATAGTTGGGACCCTAACAGGTACTACCACTTCGGGTCAGAGTGGACCTGGGAGCAATGGTAATTAAAGGGTGGCTCCACACTCCCCAAAGCCCACAAGCTGGGGCCTCACTACTGGATATAGTTATAGGTCATATCCAGGACCTCCATCGAGGGACTTTTACCCTCTGCAGGGGGGCAGTCGGCGTATTCAAATGCCCCACCGACAGGGCCGAAAGAAATGTAGGAAATGTAAAAAAATAATAAAAACAAATCGTGTATAACATTGCAGCTCGCATGAGTATTTTTTTCAAAAGAAATTCGAAAAGCCAAAAGAATTCTTTAGAAAGAATGAAATCCAAATTTTAATGCAGTTGAATATAATTAGTCCAGTTGGAAAATTTTCAACGCAGCTTACATTATGGAAATTGTTTTTTCGGATATTTCAGTAGTCTAAAGATAGGTTTATCCCCAGTTGAGTTAATACGAGAAATAAGATGGACTGAAAATTAACATGTCATCTCCCATAGTTGGCTTAATTAGAAAAAAAGTTTACCATTGCTTATATCAACCCTGTATCTTTTTTTTATTTCATTATTTTATCTATCTATCTATCTATCTATCTATCTATCTATCTATCTATCTATCTATCGTCTCTCTCTTTCTCTCTCTCTCTCTCTCTCTCTCTCTCTCTATATATATATATATACATATATATATATATATTGTGTACAGAAAGTTGTTAGTTGAGACAGATCATTGGTACCGTCGGTTTCAAGCCCGATACTAAGGCCCGTTTAAGGTATCCTTATCAAGCTCTCTTCAGCCAATATTCGTCTATTTTATAACCGGAAGTGTGAAGTATATATACCTCGCGAGTTCACGTTTAAATCTCGTTTTGTTAAATCCCCTCCTTTTCTTATTTATCGGATGATGTAATACCTAATTTTAAACTTTGAATTATTTAAACTTAAGATCTAATTTCGAAAAAAAATGTCCTTATATAAATCGATTTAAATTTGAACCCAAATTGATTTAAAAATCTCTTTTCTTATGTATAAAAAACCTTACAATATATATATATATATATATATGTATATATATATATATATATATATATATATATATATATATATATATAAATTCGTATTACTGTCTGCTTGTTTTTTCGCAATTTGATTAATTTATTCAAAAGGTTCCTTCCTTTACTTTTTCATATATATATATATATATATATATATATATATATATACATATATATATATATATATATATATATATATATATATATATATAGTAGGATTCTTGCAAAATATACAATTAAGAGATCATCTCAGTTTCAAATTACATTAAGAAAAATCGACTTTATTAGATAGTGGTAGTGGGTTAATATTTCTAGCGAGAGAATTTTTTAAATGTTCTATTTAAAATTTTTATTTATTAAATATGTAAACAATAATTATATTGTTTACATATTTAATTAAATTTATTTGTAATTATTATTCCAACATCGATTTTTTAAAAAACAGTTTTAGAGTTATTTGCCACTAGAAACATCAGAACATAAACAAACAAACTATTCACCAAATAAAATCATTTGGTAATCTCAATAAGTTTCTAGCTTGAAATATAATTCCGTGTAGATAGAAAAATATTTGGCTTTTATTGTTTTTTTTAAATATTCAAACAAAAAATAAAACTTTCGAAATAACTGAAAAGATTTCATTTGTTTTTACTATTCTTTAAGCGGCTATACAGAAATCGATAAATTTTAACGATGTGACCCAGCGTCGTTCAACATCTAAAAAAATAAAGATCTACTCAATTCCACAATTTACACTTTTTCGGTTTTCACATTAACCTAATCCATTGCAAATTTAACTTTCTAATTAAAAAAGGTAAATTCTTACGTGACCCAGCGTCGTTAAACCCCTAAAGAAGTGAAGGTCTCCTTTTTTGGTCTAATGCATTTAAACAACCTTTATAAATAATATGAAATAAGAAATGTTGAAAAAAAAGAAAATTAACATTTTAGAATGGGGGATTACTTTTCTATGTAAATTTAACGTAAAATGAGCACCCAATTTTTGGCCACCATCGCTTAACCAGGTACATCACCCTTTGCATTTTTTCAAGTTTGGCGATCGAAGAGGGGGGGGGGCAAAACATAACAAAAATATTTCTTTTGTTACGGAGGGAGGAGCAAATTACTTTTGATAGGTACGGACAAAATGAATGCCGATGCTCAAAATGTATAAACATTTTGACCTCTTCCTTTATTCCTAAATTCACTAAAAAACCAGGGAATCAACCAATTTTAATTACCGTTTTAGAATTTATCAAATAATGATCGAATTAAGTAATTTTTATTTAAATCTGAGTGGAAATGTATTATTTTGTTTAAACAAAAAATACCTTTACTAAAGTTATGGTTTTCAGTAGTAAATAAGAAACGCAAGAATTTATTTTTGCTTTTTATATATAGATAAAGCATCGTAATTTGTTACAATAAAAAAATAATTTTTTACAGAAACATTATGGAAAAAACCCTTAAGTCCGAATTAATGAATTGGATATAACGCGAAGAAAAATGAATTTCCTGAACTACCGATATTACCCTTTAATTAAGCATTGTTTATTTAATATTTTCACCCTAAAAATTATAATAGCAAAAATATTTCTACTTTTTTTTGAATTACAGATTTCACATAATTTTTATATGCAAGATTTTAATAATTTCCTTGCTCGCAAGAATGTGAAACTTTCAGCATAACATAATTTTTATATAATCTCGAACAATAATTAAAAAAAAAAAAAATTAAAAACAGGAACATAAAAATAATTTAATTGAAAAATGATAAAAATTGATACAAACGTTTACTATCATGACTTCATTTTGAAATAGCGTTTCGATTGGCTGAAATTTTGGGCTTCCGTATATTCGTGTTTACAAACATTTATCGGTTGCTTTTTGCCGAACGGCATAATAACTTGCTTTTTTAGGGCTAATTAAGCTGTATTTTTTATAAACAAGGCGTTTTTTTATTCAATTTAATATCTTAGGACTTTACTTTACTAATTATCTTTGAAATAGACCCAGAAAACTAATATTTATCTTTTAAAGGATGTTTTAAATGAATTTATTTAACTTCAAAATTTAACTGAATTAGTTAGCTCGCCGTGAAAAAATTTTCATAACATTTTTCACGTGTAAAAATATTATTTTCCTTTAGGACATTTACTTTAGTCTATAATCTTTCAAATGCAATCAATCAGTAGTCGGAAACCTACAAAAAATTATGATAAATCGGCTTTCAAAACTAGTTCCCCCTATTTTTGCGCGCCCATTTTGCCCGTACCTAACATTTGAAACATAAAATAACGATAAATTTAATTGATTTTTATGAGACCATTCTGTACTTTCACCTAACAATTTCATAAAGAAAATGAACCCCAAAATATGACAAATTCCATTGGGGTTGGGTGGGGCTAGAATTTCATTAGAAACATGAAACGACGCAAAATATCATTTAATTGGAATTAATTGTTAGTAGATCTTCATTTTTAGGGGTTCTGCCTACTTGGCTATTTTTTGAGATCCCACGGGCATTCGCTGCTATTTTTATTGAAATTACAAAAAACAAACAAATCTGTCGTAAGAACTAAGAATAAAAATAAATGATTTTTTTTTGTTGTTCATTTTTTGCTTTTCTCATTTAATAAAATTTTATCAACTTTAAGTGGGAAACAATATATCTGATTATTTAATTTTTGTGAACTTTATAAATGGTGCGTTATAAACTTCTGACAATTCTAGCTGACCCTCTCCAAACAATTAACAACAAAATAAAAACTAAAAATAAATAAACCGAATCATAGCCCCCCCCCGCCTCCAAACATAAGCGAACATCCAACAGGTCACCAAGAAATCATCTCACCAACGAGACGCATAAAAACTTTAATGTTAAGACGCGAATTTTAAAGTAACCCCCTCCTCCCACCCCCACATATTCCCCTTCCCCTCCATGTACCCCTATGCCCTCAGCCACACCAGAAATGAACTTCCTAGACCCTCCTCCATAATTTCCTTAAACCCCAAAACTAAAACATTACCGACATACCAAGCGCCCCTCCCCCTTCCCCCCTTGTTCCCTTCCTCTCTTTCTTCCGCCCTCCTCGCACTCCCCTGCCCTCATACACTCTTTCACTCTTTCATCCCAAAATAGCGAACATTTCTGTAAAAGTCCGCGGAAGCTACTGACGGCCAAAAAAAAAACGGCCGAGTAGCTGAAACAATAATGTAACTTAACAGAAAAATACGGTAATAAAAATAAAACGCATATATATATATATATATATATATATATATATATATATATATATATATATATATATATATATATATATATATATATATATATGTGTGTATTTTTCGGGGTCAACGGCCAACTAGCACCGTGTATATTTGTGTGTATGCATATGTGTGTTGGGGTGGAGAGGGCTCCGGTAAGCCGTGGTGAAGGCAACCTTTCTAGGAGAAGCAAATCACTGATTTAAAAAAACATAAAACGGGAGACCAGTACCTGCATTAAGCTGGTCTGCAGTTTAACTTGTTGGTGGCTATCTTGCTCTTACTTGTTGCTGGATCTCAACATTTTGAACCGAGAGAGAGACTTAGCTGTCCTACAAGACTAAGACTCTGTAACATCATTTGTGTATAAAAATGCATTTGTCTATAAAAATGGTCCTGTGGGGATGGAAAAGTTTTGACGCGTGGAGGCTTGAAATGCTGGAAGTATGTAATAATTGATCTCAATGACCGTCTTCAGTATCATGCCTACTTGAGCGCGTGAATTCATCAGTAGGACTAAAAAAAAAGTCATTTTTGAGCTCATAGACATTAAGTGTCTGAAGGAGTGGCACTCGTCTGACAAGACGTTGCACTCATCAATCATATATATACATATATTCATATAAATTTTAGAAGTGTTATGGTTGATTAAGTCCTAAATACAAATACTACTTCTGTCATAATCAAAAATTGAGTAATTTGATTTGAACGTATCACATTTTTTCGCTCTTTTTGGCCCAAACATGATGCCTGAGCGTCCTAAGAAAATACGGTGCTTTCGAGGTACTCACCAAACTGCTTCTCACGATTGCAATTGTCGACTCGTGAAAATTGGGAACACCTATTTCTTTCAATTCTGCGAAGCAAAACCTTTCTTGCAACTAGATTTTAGCTCATGGGAACGCTGAATCCCAGCAAAAATGGACAAACGGTGCAGTTTCAGCCTTAAGGCATGTATACTTGAATTCAGCACCATGGAAAACCATAAAATATATAAACATACATATCAAGTTTCTGAGTAATATGAAAAAATGAGCTCGAAAAATTTTGCCAGGGTTACCCATGCTGAATTTATATTAAGAAAAATAGCCTCCAGATTTCGGGCAAGTTTCAGAAAAATATAATGCATGGATCAAACGCTAAGCGACAAAAAGTGTCATTTATTTGGCCATTCTGGGACATTTTTTACCTCTTTTGAGCCCATCAGGACTCCAAATCCCAGTGTTAATGAATAACGGTGCAGTTTCACGCCTCAACATATGTATATGAGTTGACCACCGTCTAAAACCACTATATAGGCAGACATATACAGATTTTGTTGACAAATATGAAAAAAGAGCCACAAAAGGGGTGTTTTTAGCACTTTCAATCCCCGACGCGAACCAAAAATTTGCTAGGGTCTCCCATACTGGATTTATATTAAGAATTATGGTCGCCACATTTTGGCTAAATTTCAGAAAAATCTAGTTGATGAATAAAAAGTAATGGGGCAGAACGTTTCATTTTTTGAAAAAAAAAATACTGTGCACTTCTATTTAATAAAATACAATTTATGGCAAAATTTCAAGAAAAACTAATAGACGATCATCTAACAATCGTCCGGGCTAACGGACGCAAGGACGGAGATACGGACGCCACTGAAAACATAGGTTTCTCTCCGATAAATCGGGGGCCAATATATATATAAAATATCTAAATGTTTTGTACATATAAAAGTAGAAAATATACAGATTATATTATCTATAGATGTGATATAAAGCAATAATACACAATATGTATAATATATTTATACATGCAACACATATTATGATTTTATAGAAAACATATATACATTATATACAATATATCCATATAATAAACAGATATATGTATTTATTTATACACTATGTTTAATATATTTATATAATGCATCTGTAATATAAAATGAATGTATATATATATGTATATATATAATACATAGAGAATTATAACATTTCAACATATATGTAATGTATGATATAAATTATATATAATCACTAGAGATATAATATGTAAAATATATTTATATATATACAATATGTAACACACGCACACACACACATATATATTACAACATATATTTAGATTTTTTAGAAATTATATGCATATTATATATAATGTATATAATAAACAGAATATATGCATATATTTATATACTATGTATAATATATTCATATAATGTGTACATAATATTTGATGTATGTATAATATATATATATATATATTTATATTGCATAGACAAAGAATTATTACATTTTTAACACATATGTAATATATATAATATATATATATATATATAATCACTAGATATATAATATGTATAATTTATAGTATGATATGCTTGAAAAAAAAAACAATAGAACTTGTCTTAAATCATAAAATCTTTCTTGAGATTTTGCTAAAGAAATGTTTTCTTTAATTATAGTATGAAGTTATATTTTCAATTCCTCCTCAGATCTCATTTTATTCTTATGTGGAAACACGGTAAAATAGACACAAAATACCTGAATATACCATATACTTTCAAGATTTAGGCATATTTTTAAAAAATATTTTTCTCCTGTTGAAGTTTATTTTTAATTTTTGAACATACCAACCGTTGCCAGATGTTTTTCAATGAAAGGACTATAGACTGAAGCTCAATCGAGCACATGTCAAGAATATAACGATAGCTCATTGATAGTCTCTTAAGGTCTATTTTGTTTGAAAGAGGAAGTAGGGGGATGAAAAGACCCTACCCGCTTTATTTCTACGACACTTTTGTACACTGTCAATGCTGCTTTTTATTAGATGCGACAACAATACTCCATCTTCGGACGTTTTTACATCTCATTCATCGGAATAATTCAAATAGCATGTTTATCAAAACAATGTGCAGATTATTTCTGAACTGCAGAGAACTAACAGAATCAGTCTGAATTTAATTTGTTGACAGTATGGTTGCATTGCAAAACGAATTGTGATTTGTCTAACAATCTTTTTATGTCATTTGGATGCATCATGATGCGTTTGTCAATTATACCCGTAAAACCATTAACCTTATTAATGAGTATTTATGGATCTTATATATTTTATAACGTTATCAACTAGTTCTATGTTTTTCAAAGTTACAGAGTTTTCGCAGCATAAATGCAATATATGAACATACAATAACTATATTACGTAAGTTGTGTTTTCTTACGATGTAAGCGTTGTCTAAATTGTTAAATAAAATACGTATGATCTACGTTTATACGCCAAATTACAACGCAATATTATGACAAATAAATAGATATTTATTTGTTTAAATTTTATATTTCGGCGATAGAAACCATCTTCAAAATTTTATACATATTTTTCCTCGTCACGATGGTAAATTAAAGAAAAGGTTTGTACAAGGTGTTGTTTTCTTCAATTTACAATCATGGCAATCCATATAAATATCAGTTGTTGCCAACTGAAACAGTTGAAAACAACTGATATTTATATGGATTGCTTCTATTTATGTGATCCCAGTCGCAAAATTTTCTAATTTGCATATTAACTTGCAAAAGAATCGTTTATTAATTAGCTATTCAATGTCATCAATTCATTTTATTCAGTGATTGCATTGATTTCAATATAATATATAGTTTTAAAGAATGCTGTCTTATCTTGAGAAGCGTTTACCATGTGTAAATATGTACTTTTCCCGAATTTTTCTTAATGACTGCTTTTATGTTTTACATTTATTTCTAGAATTTAATTACAAAATAAATCTCCTCCTCAATTTTAATATAACAATAGTTAATTTCCTTCTTTTTTCAATTTATTTATAGCTTTATTAAAATATAAATACATTCGTATTGAAATGTATCCAAGTTTCGACGTTATTTATGCGAAACATTGTGTTTCTTGCTTGCAACAAATCCATGAATAATACGAGATAGGTGCAAAAAATAAAGCATTTTTAATTCCGAATAGATAAGAGAGTATTACATAATGCTTTGCAATGACGACTGAACTTATGCATTCTTAACCTGAAAGTTTCATCCCTCTGTTGCAAATATTGACGGTGTCAAATTTTAAGAAATCATCTTATATCATGGAAATGCGTCAGAAGCTGAGATGCATAATTGAATTCCTGGCAAAATTGTATTAATAATCGTGGTGACTATGTAGAAAAATAATTTCTTCAGCACAAAAGTCCGCTGATTAAATTGGTATAATTCCCGTTTGTAGCTGTTTAACTTAATCTTTTATAAAATAGGAGGATTTACTTTGGAAGTTACCTGCATATGTACATTTTTTAATGGTTCTTTGAACTATTTCATATAAAAACGTTTGCGGATGGGAGCGAGTTCTATATGTGATTCCTAGCCAGATAGCAAAATCATATTAGTGAGATTAAAATGGAGACACATAACTAATTTTGCGAAATACTAATATAAATCGTGGTACGATAAAATTGTTGCCCTTTAAAAAACGACATGATTCCATTTCCGTATGATGAAAACCAGTTTTGTTTTTTTTGTTGCAGACCATCTAATTGGCCATTTGTGCACAAATTCCAAGAGAGATGGGAGTTTTCTATCATGTCTGAAGATACGCCGCTATACAACTCATGCTTTCTACTATTTACAGTAATGACAACAGGGCCATTTCCAGCACCCTCAAAATGTAAATCTGGATGGTTCAACGCCTTAGGGCATAGCTCAACAAGGTTTCTTGCAACGGTTATGATTTCTAGCCAGGGCCACATAATGCCACCACACATCTTCGAAGTCGGTTCAAAAGTCAACACCAAAGTGTATCTGAATATGTTGAAGGGTGTGGTGATCTCCTGGTGCAATCAGGTGGACGCTAGCAGACCCTAGGTGTGGCTACAGGACTCGCTGCCGGCCCACAAGTCCAAAGAAACCCAGGCTTTGCTTCAGAAGGAGTGCTACGACTGTTAACCCTCTCTTACTGGCCTCCCTTCTTTCCTGACCATAACCCGCTGAACTACTTCATTTGGTCATACGTTGAGAACATCACCAACATAACCTCCCATAACACTTAGCAAGTCTAATCATCGCCATCCGCCTAATATTCGCAGAGTTCCTGCCGACGCTCGTGGAAAAGGCATGCTCCCAGTTCCAGACCCGTATTGCGGCTAAATTGAATAGATGTCAGCTCTACTACATAATCAAGTTACCTGAATTGATTTTTTCAATAAAAGTTTTAAAATACAAGCTGAAGTGTTCCACGCTACACCAATATAGGCTTCGCAGAAATGAAGATTATAATAAAAATAGTGGAAACTAGATTTCACAGATTGGTTCTGAAATATTAAAATTCACATTTTCAACTCTAAAGATGGCGTAAAAACTAATCCCAAAACTGGACTATTTTGAAAAGGTCACGGGTTTCTTTTTCGAAGAGACACATGAAAAAATTTAAATGGTTGATATGTAAAGAAAATGCTGGATTGTGCGACTGATATTTAGACAGTTTTAAAGGTTTGGCTTTGAAACTGCGTGAGGCCCCCGAGCAATGCTGGGAGACATGATGTTTGCAGACATGATCAGAACGTATTTCTGTAAGACAAAAGGGAAAGAACAAATAACAAAAAAATTAAAACACTATAAATAAACAGACGAATAAACAGATAATGATAGAGTGCTATAATAAATTAATGTAATAGAAAACTGCTTAGAAAACTATAGAACATGGGATTAATTTTTACGATTATCACTGATTTCTTTTCTTCATTTTCTTATCTACTTCATCCCCCCTCCGTTTCCCCATTTTCACTTTCCCACTTTCTTATACGTCTTTTGTTTCTGTGATTTATTCTTTCTTTTCTTTCGTCTTCTTTATTGGCAAGACGACTCCATCCTCTATTTCTATGTTTCTACACCCTCCTACATTCATCTACGTCTTTGTCTTTTTTCTCCGACTTCCTTCATATTATTCATCTTTTTCTCATACGCTTTCTACTACATCTTGTACATGTTTTCCGTCTACCTGTCTTTTTCTTATTATTCTAATGATTAGAGCCATTCTTATATCAATTGGGAAAATATGGTTGATTTGCAAAATACTAAGTGCAAGTCAAATAGATATAATTCATTCGGGCGGGAGGAGGCAGGTAAAAAACGGAAGTCAATGGTTTTCAACTGGTGGGTGGTGGATCCATGATAAATTTCTGAGTGATCAACTGAACGTTTTGTATATTTAGTCATAAAATGAATTAGTTCATATAATTTATTGAATTATAGTCCTGAAATAGAACAAAGGCAACCATTACAAAACAAGTATATTTCCAAATATTATACTACTGTTTTCTTTTCTTTAATTTAATCCTCCTGATAATATCTTTAAATAAAGATGAAACTTCGATGAACTTATAACTTCGATTATCTCTTTGTTTATTCTCTATAAAAATGTGTTCGACTTCTCTCCATACATGTAGTCGACACACGCACGCACACACACACGCAATTAAACATACACACTCACACACAAGAATTTGTAAACTACTGATTACTGTGTTTTAACAGCACTTACCACAGGTTATGGTAAACGTATTACATAAAATAAAACGCAAAAGAATTAATCTTATTGCTAACAAAAAACTAAGTCATCAAGCATGAGCGAAAAATATGCTGAAATACGTGATTAAAAATATGTATGCGGTAGCAAACAAAAAACATATTCCGTTCTAAAGAATAATATTTTTAAAGCATATTCCCGTGAAAATAAACACATTCTTAGACATATTCCTGAGGAATATTTCGAGCATATCACGAGAATATAAAACATATTTGTAAAAAAGGTTTGTTATATATACAATAAAGAATAAATAAATAAAATACTTTAGCAGGTAAATTTTTATAAGATGAATAGAATTATTTATTATAAATACGAAAGTACGGCTGCTTCAGAATTGACAGACTAACAAGTAGAACACAGACTCTAATGATATTTTAGGGTTTAAAAAAGAACGATTAAAATTGAAAATAATGCACAATGATGAATAAATAGAGAAAATCAAACTAAGGAGGCAAAATATATTAAATAAAATGAGTAAAAGAAATAATTTTAAATACAAAAGTGAGGCGAAAGGGAAAAAAACAACTAAATAAATAAAGGTAAGATTAAGCCTTGACCAACGATGAGAAGTACGCCCTTAAACATCAAAGGTATGATTCTGACTGTGACATGTAAAGATTGAGTTTGAATATATTTTTCTCCATTGTCTGAAAAGTTTGCTACGTAAAATAAAATACAGTGATAACATATTTTACTGCTTGTTAAAGATTGCAAACGAAACAGATCTGTAACATATCGTCTTATGAGAAAATAAAAAAAATGTGTATGTTTTTGAAAATTGGGAATTGAACTTCAAAAATATATATTTGCTCTGAATATCATTGAGACACAGACAAATGTAGTATCTATATTATATTATTGTCTATCCTGCTATAACTAGAACAGACATTAAATAAACCATGAAAGTATATATATATATATATATATATATATATATATATATATATATATATATATATATATATATATATATATATATAGGTTAGAAGCGCCGACCATAATTTGTGCGGTCGAGTTTCAAACTATGGGTTGAGGTAGTTTCTTGGCTAGCCGCACTGAATAGCTCTGATACATCGAAGCAGTATTGTATTTGGATGACTATATATACATACATATATATATATATATATATATATATATATATAACTAAATAATTTACATAAAATTGATATACGAAAGTATAGATTTATGCGTAAACTTTAAGAATTTACTTCAATACGTAGGTAGAGCTAATTAGTAATTTATAAAATATATATGTCGATTAAGCTACACTGAATATTCCGCGTTTCATCCACTTTAGGACTCTTCAGGCTCATGCGCCTGAAAAGTCCTAAAGTGGATGAAACGCGGAATATTCAGTGTAGCTTAATCGACATATATATTTCATAAATTACTATATATATATATATGTCGTGATATCCTTAGCGAGTATAACATTTTTATTTTGATACATTGGCTTGGTTTATAGCTGGTCGGGATTATCACATCCCTTGTTCGAGACGAAGTGGGTTCATTCCAGTCAGATTTCATCGCGTTTTGCTTAATCTATGTTAGTTAATAGTTCTTGTGTGTAGCGCGTTTGCTCAGTTGACAGAGTGCTTGTCTTGCATGCAGGATGCTTAGGCTTCGAATCCCGAGTTCGGATGTGTCTAACTGATGAGCCTAAATGAGAGCGAAAATCGAGTCGTGGATAACTGGTTTGTATGATGTCACGGCTCTTGTGGACTCCGACGTTGTCTGGCTGTGGAAACACACACACACACACACACACACACACACACACACACACACACATATATATATATATATATATATATATATATATATATATATTATAATTTATGCTATCATAATTCTCCTTAAAATCCAGGGCTCATTTTGTCACTAATAGCTTTTCCACTCTGAAATCCACGAACCAATCTCCTAACTTTACTAACATCTAATTCACAAGCTTTGTAAACCTAAATGTTAATCGGTTAATTTTTTCAGGCGGAAATCAATGACGAATCTCCGCTTCTAACGCACATTCATGGCAGCGAGTCCTTTTTTAGCGCCTTACACCATCAGTATCTGCAACAGAAAGATAGAACTTAAAGCTAGCGAATTCATAAATTCAGTCATCATGATCATCTTGTCTAATCTATTAAAGCATGATAAAAATGTGAGGCATTAATTTTGGATCATAGTTTTCTTATATGTCAAATAAACCTTACGAGATAGTGCATTCAGAAAAGAAGTGTTTTAAGGTAATGCAGTTTCTATTTACAATGCCTCCACACGGGGAAGAGTTAGACACCAGAGTCGTTTTTTAACGTGGAGAAAAGGAACAAAAATAAAAATTATCTCAGTTGTGAAGGATTTCTCCTCCACTGACAGAGAACAAGAAATTGAAGTGCAGCATCTGAAGAACAGATACTACACTTTGATCTTGTCCCGACTTATCTTATTGTGTGTCATGATTGACTGTCAATAGCTAAGAAAAGCTTCACATTTTTCAAACATGGTGATTTGTTAAAAAAAATGTTAACCTGTTTGATTGACTTTCGAACCAAGAGATGTGAACGTTATTTTATTTTTTTGACAATTTCTCAATATTTTACCCGTTAAAACTATTAAAATCGCATTTTGACAAGCAACTGCTTTGATTTAATTATCAAATTAAGTTATTCATTAACGATCCTTAGAAAATTCATCATTTTTTAATACTATTCGACTTTCAAAGTGATTAATCATTAATAGTAATCGAAATTCGCAATTTAGATACTATCAGAAAAACCAGTGAAACTGCAAGAAATACTGGACTACACGCAATATATGTACTCGATGCGGCTGTGCGAAGAAATTATTTTATTCTCATTGAAATTGTTTTATTCGCTTTTTTTTATTAAAAAAATATATATTTTTTCCAATGCAATATATTATTTACACAGGGTAAGGAAAGCTTAAATTTAATTTAATAATTTGTTACTTAAATTAAATGAAATAATATCCTGCTCATTTCATTGAGCAGTATCAATTTAATGTTTTGTTTACTATTTGATATTTTAATTTGATATATATATATATATATATATATATATATATATGTGTGTGTGTGTGTGTGTTTAGTCATCGACATACAGCACTGTTTCGTTGTATCACAACTCATCAGTGCCGCTAGACTAGCATCTCTCCCAAGCCAAGGATTGAACCTAGAACCGTCGTGTTGATAATCAGCAGTTCTCCCACTCGACCACAGAAGCGACGCCGCCAATAACTCGTCGAAATATCTATTTAAATAGACATCCGCTACCACTTTTACAATGCTCAAACCGCCTGTTTGTAAACAAACAAACAACGAGCTTCGCATTTTTCAGCCAATTAAGTAGCGGGTGAGATTATTTACGACAGTGCTCTACCCAAAGAGGGGGGCATAAAATATATTTGTAGTCATCGACATACAGTCCTGTTTTGTTGTATCACACACACACACACACATATATATATATATGTATATATATATATATATATATATATATATATATATATATATATATATATATATATATACTCTAACAAAACTGAGTTGCCGGTACAAATGTCAAAACGTCAGAAAAATATTCGTTGAAAGAGCTCAACCTCCTCCAAAACAAATGAAACTATGTAGCGAATTATCGAAGATTTAGTAACTATTGCTAAGCTTGGTTTTCTGAAGTGGTATTTGAGATCCCTAATAATAGAAAGCAATTCGAAAAAACACGTTAATTAAAGTATAAGAGCATATACTTACACTCTTCTATAGTAAAACAAAATAAATATTTACAAATAAATATATCAATCTGAAGTGATACATAAAACAAATGGAAAGTGCATAACCTACCCAGTACAGAATATTAATGAATAAGGAATTTTTACAAGGGGATATTTCCATCAACCCTAAATCCATTGGTTCTGGTGTTTTTGCAACGAAGAAGATAAAATAATTAGTAATTGCCGTGGAATAGAAACTCATACAACCGAGTTAGTAGTCCGTGTTAGGAATGAGGAAAATCTCTAAAAAATAAATACAAGTCAGGTAAATTAATGCTGTAACATCTGCATAACAGCAAAAAATGTGCATAACATATTTACCCTAAAACATGAATGCAATAAAAAATATTGTTGGTGTCCTTCCGTCTAGACAGACGATGGAGATTCGCATCTGAAGGTTGTCATGAGTGGTGGCAGCTGTTGCTCTGACTAGGCAGACCGATGCGGGAGCGGCAGATTCTGTTGCACCTCCCGCAGGAATACCCCTCGTCAGGTTTTAGCGATGCTGCTGCTGCTGATGCTTTCTCTTTACGCATACCTCTCTTTTCCTCACATTGTTTATTTCTTCTCTGCTCTCTCAGCCGGACACACTTCTTGATTTTGACCCTCCAGCGTAGGATTTGAGGTCAACAGGGTTGATGTTGCCGGATTTTAAGTCCCCTTTTGAACTCATCCTTAAATCTGAGGAGTGGTCTACGAGTAGTCTGCTACCGACCGAGAGCTCGCCATACAGGATGTCTTTATGGATTCGGCCATCCTGCATGCTAATGACGTGCCCTAGCCAGCGCAGACGTCTATGGTAGAGAAGGGCAAACATGATTGGAAGATTTGCTTCGACAAGAACGTCTTTATTCCAAACGTAGTCCTGCCATGTAATGCCAAAGATCTTTCTTATATTGCGCAAATGGAAGGCGTTTAGTCTGCGCTCTTGACGCGTGTAGAGGGTCCATGTCTCACTGCCCTAGAGTAAGATGCTGAGGACGTAGGATTGACATATCCTCATCTTTGTGTTTATGGTCAGAATGCTGTTACTTCACGCTCTTTGGTCCGGCGGGCCATAGTTATTGCTGCTTTCCCGATGCGGGTGTTTAGCTCAGCGACAAGTGAGAGGTTCTTGGAAATAATGGATCCAAGATAGGTGAAGTCGTTCACCACCTTCAGTGTGTGATCTCTAATGGATATGCATGGAACGTTGTCGACATCTTGAGCCGTGACATTTGTTTTTTTTAGGCTTATTGTCAGACCAAACTCATTGCAAGCATGGGCGAGGCTGCCAATGAGTTGTTGGAGGGCTACCTCAAAATGGGCCACTAATGCTGCATCATCTGCGAACAGCATTTCTCTGATGTGGGCCATGCGGATTTTAGTTTTGGCACACAAACGGACCAGGTTGAAAAGGCTTCCATCTCCTCTTCTGCGAATATAGATGCCATCTTCATTTTCATGAAAAGCGTATAATAGCAGAAGTGAGAAAAATATGCGAAACCAGTTGGGACAAGAAAATAGTCCTGTTTCACACCACTGAGGATGGGAAAAGATTCCGAAAGTGATCCATTGAATTTGACGAAGCACATTATGTCTTCATGAAAAGAAATTATCATTCTTAGGAGTTTGGGGGAACATCCTATATCTTGTAGTAGCACGAAGCGGCCTCTCCTGCTAACCAGATCAAATGCCTTTGTGAGTTCAATAAACGCGAGGTACAGTGGTTTCCTCTGTTCTCTGCACTTCTCCTGTAGTTCTCTTAAGGGGAAGACTATGTCAATAATGTAAATTCCTGCGCTAAAACCACATTGCGTCTCTGGGTAAACTATCTCTGCAAGTGAATGGAGTCTCTTCAATACAACACGAGAGAAGATCTTTCCGACAACACTGAGCAGAGAGATGCTGCAGTAATTATTACAATCACCTTTAGCGTTTTTATATTGGTGTCGCGCATGTCTTGCGGAACTGAACCTTCCATCCAGCAATGGAGATAATAGAGATAATCAAAGAGAACCGTATTTTTGCCGACCTTTATGATTTCAAATAAAATGCCATCATCACTGGAACTTTACCGCTATCGACGGTGTCAATGGATTCAGTGAGTTCTTCAGGGGAGTGGATAATCAAGCTCATTCATGGCTGGCAGAGGTGGGACGCCTTCAATTACTGCGTTAATGACGATATTCTCGCGTGAGTATAGCTAATGATATTATTCAGCCCATCTCTCCATTTGCTTTCCGCAATCTGAAATAATGTTGCTTGATTCTGATTTCAGTGGTGCCGTCTGAACTATACTTGCGCCAAAGGCCACCTTCAGTCCCGCATACATCCCACGAACGTTTCCGCAGTCAATAGAAAGTTGGAGGCTGCTACATAGGTTCAGCAAATATTTGTTGGCACAGCGTTTGGCAGTCTTCTGGGCGTCACTTTTGGCCTTTCTGAGTGCAGCGAGTGTCTTCTCAGAAGGGTGTCTTTTATACTCAAGCAGCACATTTAACTGATATAACTGGCTCTAGTTCAGTGATCCCCGCTTCAAACCAGTCTGGATTCTTCTTCTCTTGCTTACCAAAGGTGTCCATAGCAGAGTTGGAGATGGCTTCACAAATGTGTCCCATCTCTCCTCCGTCGTATTTGTTGGACAGTCTTTTAAGGCTTCCTGAAGTGAGTTGGCAAAGCGCACGCACGCGTTGGGAAAGAGGGTGAAGGCTATATTAATGCAGGGTCGTCCTTTTGGCTTAACATTGTGGATTCTCCTAGATTTGATAAAAAACATTAGCTGCAACCAACGTGTGGTCAGTATCGCAGCCTGCCCTATGGTAGCTGCAAGTATTTCGGCGCAATTCAGCGAGTTTCTTCTAGTAATGACGAAATCCAATTAGTGCCAATGGCAGGAACAGGAATGGCACCAGAAACCTCTGTAATATGGCTTCGTTTGGAAGGATGTGTTTTTGATGCATACCTCATTGAAAATACAAAGGTTGAGCAGTCTCTGTCCATTTTCTGGAGATCATTTGAGAGTCCATGGCACATGGCCTAACGGTCCAAGTTGTCAGTTTCAGCGCTGGCGGCTTTTAAAATTTTGAAGATTTGATTCGGACAGGTGCACAGTTTCTGATCTGCTTTTCGGATTTTATCTTAGGTCCAGTTACCCAATGAAGAAAACAGACCGGGGCGAGTTAGCATCTAATTGACCGTGGTTGCTCAGCTTAAGGCTGGCGGGATTTCGATTATACCTCCCACTGTCGGAGACTACCCGTAGCGCCCAAACTTTCGCAAGTATGCTCAATACTCGTAACTCGTAACTACTGTCTTCCATGTTGTTTCTTTCGCTGTAGCAGCGACAATAAACTTACATCTTCTGGGTGCGAGCCTGGGCAAAGTGTATGGAAGTCCTAATCTGTCCAGTACTTAAGACGTTCCCCTCCGCCCTCATTATTGTGTTCCAAAGAAAGCAGAGCAGTACGTTTGACATCAGTTTGGTTGGATGAGTTGCCACAGTCAGTTTACACAGCACACTGATCCGCCTCTGGGTCTCCACTCGATTCGGTAGATTTACTCCTCTGCGCATAGCCTTTGGATATTTAATCACATCCACCCTCTAGCCATTGATTATTTGCAGCTGTTAATCCGCCTAGATTAGTGGCGCTGTGTAAACATCATCCCCTCACGTGATTAAGCCCGCCAGCTGAAACGTTCTACCGGGATGTGACGCTTGGAGTAAGCACGTGAGAGATTAGGGGTGGATAAGGTCCAGTGGCGCTCATCTGCCCTAAAAGGTAAAACACAGCATGCCGAGCTGGCTAAGGTACTACCACTACCCAACGCCACCTACACCTCAATAAATTACATTATATATATTATATAAAATATATGTGTAGGAATATTAAAAGTAATCCTAAATCTATTGGCTCTGGTGTAATTTAATGAATGAAAAGTCTTTCTAGACTGATTTATTTTTGTTATGCCCTTTATAAATTGGTTGTTATGTAGAAAATGATAGGCATTCAACTAGGGATATTATTCGAGATTAGTAAAAAAGAATAAAAAGTAGCAGACACGAAAGTACGTGAAGGAAGAAGTAAATAATTAGAATATTTTCTAAGCGAATCTATATTAATATATACATACATATATATACATATATATATATATACATATATACATATATATATACATATATACATATATATATATACATATATATATGTAAATATATATATTTATACATATATATATATATATTCAGTTGTAAATGTATATTTTCATATAATTAATGATTCAGCATATATATTTTTCACATATATATATATATATATACACGTTAGAAAAGCATTTCATTCATATATATATATATATATATACGTTAGAAAAGCATTTCATCCAAGGCATGAAAATTGTTAAACAAAATGTTTGTACTATAGGCTTTAAAAATAAAGGTACTAGATTCAATTTGAAATTTATTTATCTTCAAAATGGAGTTTTATAAATTTTACAAAGTAAAGTACAAAAAATTAATTAATCTTGTACCTTTATTTTTAAGCCTGTAGTAAAAACATTTTGTTTTACAATTTTCATGCATGGGATGAAATGCTTTTCTAAATTGTATCTTATCTTTTTAAGATTATATTTTAAAACTCTCCTTCTCTCTATTTCAGTTAGTATTTGTCCTCACACCACAACTCATTTTTGCCACCCCCTCTTTGTATTATTACAGGTCTGAACATTCTCTCTGTTTCAGTTTGTATTTCTCCTCACACCTAAACTCATTTTTTGCAACTCCCTCTTTGTAATACAGGTTTGAGTAATGACAAAATCTGAATTTTTAAAAATAAAATCTTTAAAATTACTTTTTTAGATTAAATTTTTTAAACTTCTTTCAGAATAGAACATCTTAAAAATTTAATAAGGAACATATTTCATATAGGTTTCATTAGCACATATTCAATACATAACGAGAAAAATAGAGATGAAAATTTACAAAAGGACTGTATAACTGGTTAAGGTCAATAGTAGTCCTCGCCAGCGAAAGTCTTTGTTATTGGTATTCTATTATTATTATTATTATTATTATTATTATTATTATTATTATTATTATTATTATTATTATTATTATTATTTAAAACATTTTGTATCCTGCTCTTTCGCGCGCGAGGACTGGCTGTTGGATCGTAAACATGTGTAGCCAAACAGATAAAACGGTAAGAAAAAATAAAACGTATATATATACATATATATATATATATATATATATATTATCAATAATTATGAAATTAGAGAGTTTAACGGAAGCGTCACTTATAGTCAAGGTCCTGCTTCCGATGACATGCTAAAAAATTAGTAAATAAAGTTGTTTTTACATTGTTTATAAAATCATATATATAAAGGTAGATACACAAACACACACAGACACCCCCTCACACACAGCCACCCACCCACCCACACACACACACACACACACACACACACACACACACACACATATATATATATATATATATATATATGTACCATTTCTTCCAAGCAAATATAATTAAATGCAATGGAGACACTTCGTCTTTTTTAACTTTTTGATTTTCCGTATATATATATATATATATATATATATATATATATATATATATATATATATATATATATATATATATATATATATATATATATATATATATATAATGCTTTCATGTATCTCAAAAATGTCAAGAAAAATATAGCATTACATGTATCGATTTTCAGTACAAATTAAACAGCACTCAATATTTTAATGTATTAATTTATGAATATACATGTACATTCATGTCAATGAGGCTACACAAAATATTCCGGGATTCATCTCCACACAGAAAGAGAGTGCAGTTATATTCAAATATGCCAAAGAAGATGAGAGAAACATATTCGAGATTAATAAAACAATAATAAAAAATGGCACGAAAATAGTGAAAGAAGACGAAAATAAGAAGAATATTTTCTAAACGGCTCTAATTTTGATGCGAATAAAAAGCAATTTGCATTGTTAATTTCCTTTAGACATTTTTTAGTAATGACTCTTGTCTATTCATCTCCCCATGTCTCCCTATCTATCTATTAATATAACTATATATATATATATATATATATATACATACATACATATATTTTCAAATACATAGGTTCCAGTTAAATCGTTAATATATCTTAGTAGATATATATATATATATATATATATATATATATTACAAATATTAATATATATATATATGTATATATATATATACATTCATTTGTGAATGTATATGTTCATATAATTAATGATTAAACGTATATATTTTTCATACATATATATTTACTTGGAATATATATTTAAGTTTATACGCATATTTTGCACATACTTCTGAGTTACGGAATCATAATACACACACATATAGATATATAGTTGATTGCTTATATTACTGCATATATATATATGTATGTGTGTACACATATATAAATATGTGTGTGTGTTTGCGTGTGTATGTATATGTAAATATATGTACGCTTGTACATATATATGAAGTACATATAAACGTATAGGCATTGTCCCAATTTCTCAACAATTTTCTCTTCGGGACAAAATGATTGACAAAATCCGATTGAAGCTGACGGAAGACAGTTATGCTTAGTAAAAAAAGTGAAAATATTAATGGTCCTTCCTTTATAATGGGCACGCAATTCTTGTTTCTGATGAAATGTCAAAGTAAATTGATCAGTCGTCCTTAATTTTCATTCCTGGTTGTTAATTATCGATGAAATCAAGGTTAGGTTTTGTCGATGTCAATTGTGTGATGACTATGGGTGAGGACGCAAATTTTATCATGACATTCAAATCATTTTACTTGTTCTTAGCAAAAGAGTATATAACTAAATTAAAACGTACATCGATTAATTCATATTCCGAACCCGAAGTGTCCGTGGTTTCAATATTATGCTGTGTTGGACTTCAGTTCTTCTCAGGGTGATTCATAGTGAAAGTGGCTTGTACAAATCGGCACTAAGGAAAATTAAAAGAGGTTCTAAAACAAGTTTTAAACCAAACGATTGGGTTTTAGTTTCAATTCTTGAACAAGCAGTCACGTGGTTATCGACATTAACTGACAACCTGGATTTTCCAAGTTCGACTCAAGTTTTATTCACAATACTACATTTAATTAGAATATTGGAAACGTTCTAGTTGACACTCCGGTAAATAACCATTGTTTTCTAGAAAGAATTCTGAATAGAAATTATCTGGTAACCAATTCCAACAATAAAATCTTCGGATTAATACAATCTGCTAATATATATATATATATATATATATATATATATATATATATATATATATATATATATGCATATGTATGTATATATATAATATAGATATATATAGAAATATATATAATATATATATACATATATATATAATATAGATATATATAGAAATATATATATGTATACATATATATATAATATAGATACATATTGAAATATATATAATATATGTATGCATATATATAATATATATATATATATATATATATAGAAATCTATATAATATATATACATATAATATATATATATATATATATATATAGAAATCTATATATAATATATATATATATATATATATATATAGTTTTTAAAATATAATTATACACTGACGCGTGTTTCGTCGTCTTCGACACATCAGAGGGGCTGAATCAAGCAAAATTCGTTTTCGAGACCCCATGATATCGAATCTCGCTAGATTCAGCCAATCTAATGAGTCGTAGAAGACAAGACACGCGTCAGTGGATAATTATTTTTTTAAACAATACATATGCCGCTCCCCATTTGGAGGGTACCAAATTGGTAAAAGGGAAAATGAATACGAACTCGCATTTAGGTAAAAATGCATTTACATATAAATAATTTAAATCGTTCCACACATATCGCAAAACAAAAACAAATAAATAACACACAGACACAGACACACACAGACACACACACACACACACACGCCCGCATCCCCCATATATATATATATATATATATATATATATATATATATATGTGTGTGTGTGTGTGTGTGTGTGTGTGTGTGTGTGTGTGTGTGTGTGTGTGTGTGTATTAAACATGTAAGTTTAGTAAATCCATTAAACGCAATTTAAAAACAATAAACTAACATTTATTTTTTTATAAATCAAATATTTCGGTGTCAGCGTGTTTCCGTCAGGATACCCCAGATTTTTTCCTATATATAAAGTTTACATTAAAGATGTATGTTTAGTAAGCCAATTCAACGCAGATGTTTTTAAATAAACAAATATTTATTTGTTTATATATCAGATTTTTCGACATCATATACACAGTTTTCCCCCTCATTTTTCTTTCTTCTTGGCTTGATGTCACTTAGAAAAAATGAGTGCAGTTTTATTAACCGGTGATTTTTAAATACCAAACCAGGAGATACGCAAGGTCGCTCGTTGCATGTAATATGGAAGGCTATATTTTTTTCTGATAAAAGCGTTGTTTGAATTTAAATTTAAAACGTAAATTTCGTAAGCCAGTTTTGTTTATTAATCAAATTTTTCGGCGTCATCGCATCTTTGTCAGGATAGACACATTTTTCTTTCTTATTACTTCTTCATGCATTGGTATTCAACGGCGATTTAATATTTGTGGTAAGTAATACCAAGAATACAATCTTCGAATTTATACAATGGTGCCTATGAGGAAAAAAATTAATTCTGAAGCACAAAATGTCGCTCGTTTCAATGGGACAACAATCGTCTTCATAGCTTTTCAACTTTTTTATTTATTTATAAATAGGAGACTTTATTATTCGGACGAGTCTCATATATCATTTTATTAATTTATGAGACTTTTCTTATAAAACAATTTTTTCAAAGTTCTCTCTTTTCATTTTGGCCGCGGTACAAACCGAAAGGGGTCATTCTTTTAAGAATGTTTTGACGATTGTTGTAAGGTTTAGAATGTATGTGTATTTTAATGATTGCATCGTTGTTTTTTTTAATCTTATTAAATTAATCTCATGAAATATTTTTAAGATGTTAACAAGTTCCTTCTATTTGAACTTCAAACCAACTATACAAACACGCATCAATTTCAGATTTTACAACAACCCTCAATAATATCGTATGTATAATTTTTCTCGCAATAATGAGCTGAATTCTCGGGATCAATACCACCAACAAAATAAAACCAAAATAATTTTCTTTCCAACGAATGCAGCAGCAAAAAACGATTTAAATCATTTAATTAAATATTATATAAATTGGTTTTCTAATATTTTCCATTTAACTTTACAAAATCATATTTTAAATAAACATTTATGATAGTTTTTTTTATCAATCTAATTAAAAATCGATGCCATAAATTTACCACAATTATGCAATTCAATATAATGACAATAATTTATAAATACTATTATACGACATGAAACGAAACTAGACGAAGCTCCAAGGAATAAAACATATTACAATAGCAAATTCTTACAAATAAGCATAGTAATAGGTGTGCCTGTTTTGTTTATACACCGTGAGAAAATAATAACGATAGTTAGGAAAACATTATTAATACAAGACTAAACTAGTTTCATTCAATAATTAATAGAAACCTTATCTACCACCTTTAGCAATGGCCAACGACTCTTTATCTAAGAGTACATCTTTCAAACTCCTTGGCCTAACGTTCACAGGAAACATGAGCCGGAACCATTACATTGAAAGCATTGCCAGAGCCGCTGCAAGGAAGGTGGACTCTCTCTACCGTGCTAGAAAACTACTAACACCCGAAAGTATCCTGTACCTCTACAAGGCCACTATTTGCCCATGTATGTGGTATTGCTATCATATTTGGGCTGGTGCATCTGCTACTAGTCTCTCGCTCCTTGACAAGGTTCAAAAGAGAGTCGCAAATCTGATAGGCCCTGAACTGGCATCTAGGCTTTAGCCTCTGTCTCATCGACGAAATGTTGCATCCCTCTGCCTGTTCTACAAGTATTTTAATGGTGAATGCTCTGACGAACTGCAAGAACTTGTGCCCCCACGACGTGAACACTCTTAACAAGCCCGAAAGGCTGTTGAATCCCACCCCACACTGTAGAGATCACTAGACGTAAAATATCTTTCTACTCCAATAGTTTCTTCCCCAGAACCGCTAAACTTTGGCATTCCATTCCAGGTCCCTGCTTCCCCATCTGTACTGGCGTGCAGAAGTTCAAATGTAACGTGAACCGACATCTTGCTACCCAAATCCCTACATAGTACCCCAGTAGTTGTTGCCCTTGATGGTAGCCCCTACACCAAAGTAGCAATGTGCCTTGTTTTGGGGTGAAAATGTAAAAAAAAAAAAAATGATGTACCAAAAACAGTTTTTCATGAAACTATTTTAGTTAAAACAATGTTGTAATAAAAATATTTTTTTAGAAAAAGGAACCGTCATTTAATATATATATATATATATATATATATATATATATATATATATATATATATATATATATATTAGATTTAATGTTTTTATTAAACTATTTCATGTACAAGACCAGTTTCGTTTCGCTAATAACGTGTTGTTAACTGTGAGGTTTCATAACATATGCATATGGGCTTTTGTTTACATGTTATATCAATTAGAAGCAGCAATAATATTTTAATTAACAAACACAACATCGTCTCTCTCTCTCTCTCTCTCTCTCTCTCTCTCTCTCTCTCTCAATAAAAAATGTAAAGAAAAATAAACAATGAAAAAAACAAATAACTGCTCAAATCTTGTCCCCACCGGGCGAGAGATGCGTCTTATAGATTTTTTTTATTACGGAATAACTTAAAATCAATTATTTCTTAAAAAGTTTTGAAAAATATAACCCTAAATTTTATAGATTTAAAAACAAATATAGCTGTAAGAACATGCTATGCGGATGCTGCCTTGAGTGTTCGTAAATGTGTATTCTGTAATTAATGAATATTCCGGAATTAAATCTTAACCAATCAAATTTGCCGGAAAACTTGACACACAAAAGAACACACACGCTATCGTATTAATATATAGATTATTATTATTATTATTATTATTATTATTATTATTATTATTATTATTATTATTAGTCATCTGGAAGGACAATTGAAAAAAAAAAACTACAAATCCCCGATGTTTCAGGCGGCCTTCAGACCTCTGCAATTATAGGTACCACCAATATTCCTAGGAAAATCCTTGATCTTTGAAGCTCCTGGTTTGAAGCCGGGATTAAGAGAAATCCTCTGGAAATCATTCCCATTACTTTCCAGAAAGCCGTTCATAAACGAAATCAGAATTGTTATTGTTGTTATTATTATTATTATTATTATTATTATTATTATTATTATTATTATTATTATTATTATTATTTCTACTTGTAAGTCACCGCTTATCAAGGCCATAAGACCACACGAAAATAATGCTCGAATGTTAAGTGGTAGCGTAATTCTCGTTAATGGTATAAATTTGGAAGAATTTCATTATTTATGGGGATAACTCAACAAGAACATGTTTGCATTGAATTTGATGGCTACCCTGTTGTATTCAATTGGGAAGCAGACTTTTACACAAGCGGGTAGTTCTAGGATTAAAGCTTTGTTCATGGAATCTGCATTTAGATTTAGGCACAACTAGAGAGTAAGGTAAAGTGTATATAGTCGTTTTTTTGTGAAAGTTTGACAAAAAGGAACGATAGATTGAAATCTGCTCCTACACGTGTGATGACGATTACGATAGAGCAGAGACAGGCTGACAACGTCTTTTCTGTAGAAAAGTGGTTGCAGGTAAGAGAAAAGTGTATCACCTATTTGGTTTCGAAGCCGGTTTTGGACTCTATTAAGGCTAAAAAGCTCGTCTTCCTACAACCACTGCAAAAATACGTTTTTTTTTTCTTGATTACCTGCTCTTGAACGGAACTTTCATGAGCAGAGTTTCTTTAAAAGAGATATCCGTCTGTGGAACACAGTAGCATGTGGCCGCTTTCCAGCTAAGTGCAGCATGGTTTATAGTTTAATACTAATCAAATTCTTCCTAGATCTAACATTACTCTAAGTGCTTGTCTCGCCACCTGCCCAATTCTTTGTCATTTCTTTCTGTTCGTCTAGAGTCTATGCGAACATCAGATCCGTTTCAGGGTTTTTCGTCAATACCCGGGACATAAGCAATGCAATCCGCTGCATGTTCATTTATTTTAATTTCTTAAAGCTGATAAATAGATACAACGCGTGACATATGGACACGAAATGTTATGTTCGTTCTCGTGCTAAAGACCAATTCCGGCTATAAAAGCTGAATAACCTTAATCTTTGCAATTAAATAAAGCATCATACAATTATATAAGGTTAAATAAATTTTAAACGTTTACTTAATTACGTTACTGAATATATTACTTATTACGTTACTGAATATATTTAAAGCCTTAAAATATAATACGAGGGCATACTCAATCTAATGTCTCATATATTTGTTTCGCCCGAATACATGAGAGGGGACTTCAAATATATTTCTTATGATGACTTAACTTATGCATTCATGACTGAAAATGTTATCCCCCTGTTTTTTTTTTTTACTCTGAGAAAGTAATCCATGTCAAGGAAGTTCGGTATGAGCAGATGTACGTCATTGAATGCCTAGCAAAATTCATTAAGAATTGTAGAGAATAAATAAGCTTTGGTGTACACAACTCGTTCGTTTTGATTGTAGCACAACATAGGAGGCTTTACTTTTGGAACGGCCCTTGTATAACAACGAGAACACCGGACGCCCATGCACAACCATTGTTCATCGCTGGCAAAAGTGCATTAACAATGTAACTGTTCGAACGATTCCCGTATTTAAAATATAGCAGCCGTGTTTTACTGAGTGTAACGTTTCTCTTATTGGCATTTTTCATACGCAGTTAAGAAAAAAATATAGTATTTTTTAACTAATATGTTAATCGTCTTATTAAGAATGAATTGATGGGCTCATCAAGCAGATAACTTTGAGGACATTACACTTTTAATGATTATCAAAGTTTACCATTCAGTTATTACACAATTATTAGCGGTTTGTGTCGAGGGACTCTCTGAAACCTTTGTTTATCTGACTCCCTTGATATCCGTAACATCATGCGTCTCTGTCTTCTTCTGTATTTTGACTTCTCTAACATCTCCAACACTAAAGATCGTAATTTCCTGGTAATTAGTTTATATTTCTAAGTTCATGTAACTTCGAACTGTACTTAGTTCAACGTTTTCAGGGTTAACACTAGCTGATGTAATCACAAGTGCTGCGACAAGAGAATATTATTTTCATTGTTTTCACTTTCAAGTATATATCAGACACAGTTAGACACAGTTTATCGACAGAGAACCAAATAACTCTATCTAAAAACATATAAGATATTAACGGATATATACTCGAGAGTCAAAATAATGAAAAGAATAGTCTTTTTTCATAGCCCTAGTAAGAACTATCCGACATATTTATTATGTAACATGGAGAATTCGACGGATTTATGCTTAATGCATTTCTACTCTAATAGATTTTGTCCGCAATTGTTCTGGCAAAAGAAACATACATGTATTTTAATATAAAGTGATTAAACATTTTGCTGTTTAAATCCTATACATTTTTCCCAGTTTTCAATTAAGCCCATGTTCAGTTAGTTTTTTGCTTCAGAATGAAATAAGTTGGCTGGGATCGAATATATATTTTATAGTACGCGCATGCGCAGTAAGGCTTATGTAGTCAAATATGATTCTTCTGTAAAAATGCGACTCTTCACTATTTTTCTTCGGCACTAATGCAGATTAACATCCACTATCAAATTATTTTCTTTTATTGTAGGAGTGTTCGATCCACGCAGCATAACATTTAATACAACTCATTCCCCTCGTCCGAATTGTAAGAATGTTTTTTTAAATTCATTTGTGAATCTTAAACTGCAGAAATAACTTCTTTTCTGAGAAAATTGTAATTTATGAGAAACTATTATAAAATTAAGACTATATCCAAAGCGCTATTCAATCCACCCCTTTTATGGCACTTTATGTAAACTTTCTTCTCATTCAGAATTGGGGCATAGTGAAAAGAAAATTGCAATGCCGAATAGAATATAATTTAATAAAACAATGCTTTTTGTTATACCTTATTTAAAAGGTATCAATTCTGAATTTTGTATCCCTTAATTGCAACCGCATCCTCATCTTATTTTCACCGTTTAAGAAAGTCCTAAAATAATTTTCTACCCTTACATTTTTTGATAATACAGCAAAACAATACTTAAGTGCCACCTTGCCTTGGTTAACCTACTAGACAATTAGACCACATAAGTTTGAGGGGGAAAGCTACCAATGAGACTCGCAAATTAAAGGTTGCTGTTCTTGGGGCTATAGCGCATTAATGATGGAGTAAAATAGCAAAATCGTACTAATTTGAAGGTACTTTTGTTTTGACTGTAAACGTCTATTAGTGACCAATGGAAAGCTAAGAAATTAATCATATCATTAGTCTTGTGTTGTAGCCTTGAGGCTATTTTCAATTCCAGTGAAAAGTTTGGGAAGACGAGAGATGACTAAAAAGAACGAGAAATAATTAATAGCAATAATATGAGGAATAAAGTAAAAACAAAATACAAAAACCCAATATAAAAATACGCAAAACAAAGTATCACGATACATTAATATTTCGTTCCTTTTCTTTTTTTTAATCAGGTATCGCTCACCCAACTCTTTCCCCATGTTCGTTGTTAGCGTTGCCGATAGACGATTCGAAAAAACCAGTTGACTCCAACTGAAGTCACTTTAACACGGCAGCTATCAATTATACCAGACCTCGTTCTTTCTCTTAATATTCTATTTTCCTTTTGTTTTATTTTTGCTTTTTTGTCTTGACTTTTTACTCTCTTTCTTTTTTCTTTAATTCCTGACAGAACCAAATTAAAAGGGAGGGAACGCTTGATTTCCGGATGGTATGATGGTTGCTAATTCACGTACACTACGCCTCCCCCCACTTTCCGACTTCCTTTTCCTTCTGCTCCCACCCCTCGCCAACACTTCTTTCTCTTCTAATATCAGTAAACGAAGGCCCTGATGTTTACCATTGACTGGCCCTGAAGAGATGCACAGGCAGAAGTCAAGGACAGTAGGTACGTCATCTCCCACCACGGACCGACCACCCACACAAAATCACGTGACTAAAAGGTAGATTCCGTAGTTCGAAACCAAATAGAAAAAATATTATATCTGATGCTGATTTTCTAGGCAGAAAATTTCTCTTATAATACTGGTGTGCATCTCCCTATTATTTCCGTCATTTAATTCCATGGCAGAATGCATTGAGAATGCTGGAGACTATGTAGAAAAATAAGGTTTGGTGCAAAAAAATCGTTCGTTTTAATGGTAGCTTTTTAACTTTTTTATTACAACATAAGAGGCTTTATTTTTGGAACGGCCATTGTATGACAAAGCGCGCTCGGGACACCCATAAACAGCTATGTTCAATTGTTTATCGCTGGCAAAAATACATTAACAATTAAATAATTCGAATGATCCTCGTATTTTAAATTTAACAAACGTGTTTTAACGGCGTTTTTATTATTCACAATTTTCATATGTGGGTTCGCAGATGAGAAAACTCGTATTTTCGCAACTAATTAGTTAACAATGGAACTATCGAACAGAGAACTTAGGGAGCATTTCACTCTTAATGATTATCAAAGTTTACCATTCAGTTATAACACCATTATTGGCGGTGTGTCTGTCGGAACTCCCTGGAACCTCCATTTATCCCTCAATTTTGATATCCGTAACGTCATGCGTCATATTGTCTGACGTCCTTGTATTTTGGTACGTTTACCTCTTTAACCTCTCCTAATCTAAAGATCGTCCTTTCCTATTATTAATCGTAGTAATTGGTTTATATTTCTTAGTTCCTGTCAGTTCGAGCTCTACTTAGATTAACTTTTGTCAAGATAAATACTAGTTGATGTAATCACTATCTGACATTCAACGAGATTTGCGTTTGGTTCAAATCAATGCATTCCTACTCTAATAGGTTCTGTCCGAAGACAGTTTGACTTGCAAATTTGATCGCCACTCCCTTATGTGCTAACTAAACAATAATACAGGAAATTAAATGTAAAGTAAATAAACATATTGCTGTCAAAAGCCTCACCCGGTTTGCTTAGTTTCTGAATTTAACTCGTTTCACGTTAGTTCTATTTTCTTGTTCAGTTCACAGACTGCTGAAATATCAAGGTAATATTGGAAAGTCTTAACATGAGGAGAAAACCTTTTAACAATTCTGAATTTTCACCTAATAATTTGATAAACAAAAGATGCAGTCAGAAACAGAATTTAACTCAGAAATCCTATCTAAATAATAACACGCTCTGTCTTTGGCATGACTTCACATTTTTAATTCCTATTCAATTTACTTAAAACAAATCGTCCACAAATCCATGTGCTTGACGTAAGCATTCCTCACCGCTGTAGCATGGCCAGTCAACAGCCAAGCATCCTATTTTACTTAACTTTACTAAATACTAGAAAAAGTCTGATTCGTTAGGTCATACATTGAGTTTTGTGTAAATAATTCTAATCAGAGGCGAAAGCGAGAATGATAGATTATGTAAAGCAATACAATGAGAAAGTGCTCAGCCGAAGTAGCTCCAGTTCTCTCCAAACTCTACAACAAATGCCTTAATGAAGCTTGCTTTCCGGGCTGTTGGAAAACTGCTTCTGTTGTACCAGTATTCAAGAATTCTGGCGAAAGGACAGACCCATCAAATTATCGCCCCATTAGCCTCCTCCCACTTTTTGCCAAGGCTTTTGACAGGGTATGGCATGAGGGTCTCCTCAGTAAAATCAGATCATACGGTGTCACTGGTAGAATACTTAACATAATTAAATCCTTCTTAGATAAGAGAAACATCCAGGTAGTCCTCGACGGTCGCACATCTAAACAATATGATATAAATGCGGGAGTGCCCCAGGGTTCTATCCTTGGACCTCTATTGTTCCTGATATTCATAAATGACCTCCCCGACAACATTGCCTCTGAGATGGGTATATATGCTGATGACACTACACTCTATGGCAGACACGACAGGAAGACGAATGAACACATTTCTAAAGAAATGGCAGAAACACTAGAGGAAGATGGGGACAAAAGTGGTTGGTCGCGTTCAATGCTGCCAAGACTAAACTAGTTTCATTCAATAATTACAAGAAACCCTCTCTACCACCTATATCAATGGCCAACGACTCTTTATCTGAGAGTACATCTTTCAAACTCCTTGGCCTAACGTTCACAGGAAACATGAGTTGGAACAATTACATTGAAGGCATTGCCAGGGCCGCTGCAAGAAAGGTGGGCTCTCTCTACCGTGCTAGAAAACTACTAACACCCGAAAGTATCCTGTACCTCTATAAGGCCACCATTCGCCCATGTATGGAGTATTGCTGCCACATCTGGGCTGGTGCATCTGCTACTAGTCTCTCGCTCCTTGACAAGGTTCAAAAGAGAGTCGCAAACCTGATAGGCCCTGAACTGGCATCTAAGTTTCAGCCTCTGTCCCATCGACGAAATGTTGCATCCCTCTGCCTTTTCTACAAGTATTTTAGTGGTGAATGCTCTGACAAACTGCAATCACTTGTGCCCCCACGACGCGAGCACCCTCGACAAACCCGACAGGCTACTAGATCCCACCCCCACACTGTAGATGTCCCTAGATGTAAAAGATCTTTTTACTCCAATAATTTCTTCCCCAGAACCGCAAAACTCTGGAATTCCATTCCAGGTCCCTGCTTCCCCAACAGTACTGACGTGCAGAAGTTCAAGTGTAACGTGAACCGACACCTTGCTGCCCAAATCCCTACATAGTACCCCAGTAGTTGTTGCCCCTGATAGTAGCCCCCTACACCAAAGTGGCAATTTGCCTTGTTTGGGGTGAAAATGTAATAATAAAAAAAAGTGTAAGTTAGAAACTTTGAAATAGATGGAAGAATAAGTATAAATTTATGACGATAAACATGAGGGTTCGCGACTAAAAGATTACGCGTAAGGCTCCTAAAATTTATTCTACAGTTGTCAAAAAGGACATGTTGCGAAACCGATAAAGTGTTAAGTATACTCAGTCTTAAGTGGTAATTCAATGTTTTATCCTTAGTTCGGGTTATAACTAAGAATACAATTTCAAATTACTTAAGACTGCTACACAGTCATGTACTGAATAAAGCTCGAAATTTCGCACAGATTCTTTAATTCGAATGAAATTTGTAACGGGTTCGATAAAATATACTTACAGAAGACTGAAGGTAACGTTGTAAAAAATATTGTAATAATGTTAAAAAAAATAGCATTCCAGATGAGAACAATAGGCCGAAGAATCTAAGGAATACAAATCTTAATAAAAAAATGCTTAAACGTAATAATAATAAATACGAGAAGTAACCGCCTCCTATTTTTATACTCAAAACGTCGAAGAGCTAAAAACGGGAATTGCGCCATAAATACTAGCGACCTTTTATTTTTATTTTTTATGCCTCAGAAAATTTTATTACACAATGACCAAATGCTCAATGTTATTTACTGCGCATGAGCGTCGAGAGGATTGTGATAATAGTGTCCTCCAACAAAGTATAATATCCTATTTTTTAACTCCAACTGCTAAAGAGCTATGAAAACACAGGTAGTACTAACCGACCATCATTTTGTGACCCAGAATTTATTTTTCTACATAGACACCACAATACTCAATGCACCTTTACCAGGAGTTCGAGAACAAATATCCGCTTCTGACGCACGTATATGACAGGGTTTGCTTTCATTGAGTGTCCCATCGTCAATATCTCAATTAGAGAGATGAAATTTTGAGGTTATGAAGGAATAAGTTCGGTCATCATAACAATTGGATTGGTAATCGCCGCTGATTCATTCCGGCGGAACTCGTATATCGATACATAAAGCAAAATAGGAAGTGATGCTTAAGTTGCTAACGACACGGGGTGAGAGTGTGAAAAGTTCGAATCTTCTTTATTCAACAAAAAAGAGTTTCATGAGAATCACACATGCCTTATGTCTAAATTATTAGCGAGGAGATAAATAAAAAAAAAAACTTAAAACAAAATATGTGCGGTAAATATGTAAGTTGATAATGTAAATATGTAAGTTGATAATGTAAATATGTAAGTTGATTCAGCCGATGACTAAATAATTAGCATTTCGCGTTCGATACCTATGGCAAATTGTGAATTCGATTAGTCACTAGTTCTTCACACAAAAAAAATATTGAATACCCTATCATAACTCTTTCTCCGCACACTATATCAAACCTCATATGCTCTTTCTGGTTTACTGATAATGTTAAATGTTTTAGCGACAGACTCTTATTTTAAGCATAGAGTCAATTTATTCTATAATATTTAAATAAAAAGAATGCAAAAGAAAGTTAAGCTAAACCTCGGTGAGACAATGTGTCGACAGTAGGCCGCTGGAAAAATGTTGGGATCTTTCTATCGATCCAGTAGATTTCTCACCGCTGATGCAATTCTCTATCTACATAAGAACCAGGTACGCCCTAGAATCGAGTACTGTTGCCACATCTGAGCAGGAGCTGCTAGAAAGGACTTATCCTGCCTTGATATAGTTCAAAATAGATTTATAGCCTCGTAGGGGATGTCCTTAGTTCTTCCCTGTAGCCTCTATCTCACAGAAGAGATTTTGCGATTTTGTCTCTGCTTTATCGTTATTTTCATGAAAAGTGCTCGTCTGAGCTTCAATCTATGCCCCCCTCGCCAAAGGGTTTACAAGAAACTCTCGTCTATCTGAAAACATTATCAATAATTCCCCCTCATTCTTTATCTGTGCCTAAACCTAAACGTATATTCCATTAACAAAGCTTTTTCTTAGAACTTCACGCCTGTGGAATTGTCTTCCGTTTTCCAGCTGACCACAACATGGTTGTCTTCAAGTTCAACTTAAACAAGTTCTTGATGAGCCGTTCCACTTAAGTTAACAAATTTACCGAATTTCCATTACTAACGGTTACTATATTTTCCAGTTGACTACTGTACACTCTTAACCCTTATCCTCGAGTGGTTTCTGTGCTTGATAAGTGGTTATGCTCATGTAAAAACAGTATATAAACAAGCAGCATTTTTAATTCTTGTACATGACTTGTTGCGCTTGACTATTTTATATGTGTTTGTATTTTTTTTACATAAGGATTGATAAGTTATATATTTGTATTATTTAAAATACTGTACTCATTAAGAGGGTCAGATTAACAATGGTTTGCCTTATGTAATCAACAATAATCTTCACATTTATAATGTTGAACTCACACACTTCGTATGGTATTTCAAACTATTACTCTGTCGTGACTGTTAGAACGAGGTTAGGTGATATGAGGATTGGTAATTCATATATTTATATCATCTGTATTTATATATGTATACTTATATTATTTGTATTTATATATGTATATTTATATTATTTGTATTTATATATGTATATTTATATTATTTGTGTTTATATATGTATATTTATATCATTTGTATTTATATACGTATATTTATATCATTTGTATTTATATACGTATATTCATATTATTTGTATTTATATATGTATATTTATATTATTTGTATTTATATATGTATATTAATATTATTTGTATTTATATATGTATATTTATATTATTTGTGTATATATATGTATATTTATATCATTTGTATTTATATATGTATATTTATATTATTTGTATTTATATATGTATATTTATATTATTTGTATTTATATATGTATATTAATATTATTTGTATTTATATATGTATATTAATATTATTTGTATTTATATATGTATATTTATATTATTTGTGTATATATATGTATATTTATATTATTTGTGTTTATATATGTATATTTATATCATTTGTATTTATATACGTATATTTATATTATTTGTATTTATATACGTATATTTATATCATTTGTATTTATATATGTATAATTATATTATTTGTATTTATATATGTATATTAATATTATTTGTATTTATATATGCATATTTATATTATTTGTATTTATATATGTATATTAATATTATTTGTATTTATATATGCATATTTATATTATTTGTGTATATAGATATGTATATTTATATTATTTGTATTTATATATGTATATTTATATTATTTGTATTTATATACGTATACTTATATTATTTGTATTTATATATGTATATTTATAGCATTTGTATTCATATATGTATATTTATATTATTTGTATTTATATATGTATATTTATATTATTTGTATTTATATATGTATATTTATAGCATTTATATTTATATATGTATATATATAGCCTTTGTATTTATGTATGTATATTTATATTATTTGTATTTATATACGTATACTTATATTATTTGTATTTATATATGTATATTTATAGCATTTGTATTCATATATGTATATTCATATTATTTGTATTTATATATGTATATTTATATTATTTGTATTTATGTATGTATATTTATATTATTTGTATTTATGTATGTATATTTATATTATTTGTATTAATATATGTATACTTATATTATTTGTATTTATATATGTATACTTATATTATTTGTATTTATATATGTATATTTATATTATTTGTATTTATGTATGTATATTCATATTATTTGTATTTATATATGTATATTTATAGCATTTGTATTTATGTATGTATATCTATATTATTTGGACTATTATTCTCATTTGGAATGTTATTTTCACGACGTGTCAGTCACTGTGACCTCCACTGTTCATCAGGTTCATCTTTTCAAGCTTACGAATCTTTCTTTCGAACTCAGGAATGGTATTAAATTATAATCATACCGTATGAATCCGAACATTATTTTGTAGGCAATTGCTTCCCTGATATTTCTCTAGTCAAATATTACATCTTTGTATTTAGAAAAACACCGGGTACTTACAGGAGAGACCACGTGAAGATTGCCAACATCCTAAGTGAAAGTGACTTTAGTGAAACGAACCGGATTATAACTTGAAGCACCCAGGACGTCAGTCCGTGATATGAACCGCCAGACCATCGTCACCTCCCGTAGATTAAATCATGGGTTCCGTTTGAAATTTCGTGCAAATTCCCGAGCATACGCGAAGTTATTCTATTTTGTGTATTATTGAATAAAAATCATACTGTTATTGCTAGCAATCCGGTACTTATTCATACATAGAGAGTGCTTACATAGAGTTCTTCATATTTTTTTAAAATATCAACCATTTAAAAATTGTTTGGATAAAACGTCAATTAGCATCGGTTATCTTAAACATAATAATAGCTCCAGAAAAAAACAAAAAACAAATTAAAACACATATTCAACACATCGATTAAATTACTCATATGTAATAAACATTGTGTTTTTAGTGTTAAATTACCATAAGCGAGATGATACGCCGTTACATCAATAACTTCCAGACTTGTTTAACGCGAATACTACTTATTAAAGAAATATTTATTGAATACTGATTTTTAAAAAATGAATTTATAGCTTGTTAATTTAAAATCTACTTAGTAATCTTTATGCGTACAATAGCAAATGCATAACCACAACCTTATCTGTAAATTAGATACTGCCTATCTATCTTTTTGTTCCTATCCTCTCGCTATCTCGCCTTTGTACTCTCGCTTTCTCTTTCCTTTTACAAAAGAGAATATAGACTCTGAAATATTTCGTAGATATCAGTGTGAATCTGGATGACTAGGTGACACCATCGCCGTAAACTGTTTCTAACTGTCGTAAATTGTCGCACAACTAACAAAGCAATCCGTAGAATCTGACAAAACACCTAATACAATCCGTAGAATCTGACAAAACACTTAATACAATCCGTAGAATCTGGGAGAAATGCACGCTTAGTCTTAGTAAAGACAGGTATCTAAAAGAAGGAAGACTCGGATATAAACACGCGAGGTTTACTTTCTGCTCTATTTTGTGGCAGCCATTGCACAGACCGAGATTAGAAGTCGTACCAAAAAGTGTTGATGATTCTACACAAAACTTTCACCACTCTAAACAAATAATTGGTGTTAATTTCCCAACAACTTACTTGTTGTGGCGAATTGTATATGGTGAACAAGCCGAGAGTATCTATTAACGTATAATTGCTTACGTAGGTCTAATCCTCATTCGAAAATAAAGTTAATTGATTTGTCAGATGGGAAACTATTGTGAGGATTAGTAATGGTGGCTTTAACTGGTAATAATTGTATATGTTTAGATGATGGTTCAACAGGAATTATTTTGTATCAGACATAAAACCGATTCTTTTGGTGCCAGCTGGACTACAACAGCGTTGTATGGTGTTACGAAGACAGGTCGTTCTATGGCGGACATTTTGCTCATAGACGGTTGATATAATTTAAGGTACATATGACGAAAAGCCTTTTATTGACAAAACAATAAAAAGCAAAAGGGTTTTTCCTGTAAATATCTTACAAAATAGAACTAAGGCTTTAATCTCAGTTAGGCACAAACGTAAACATAATGATAAAGAGGAGAAGAACTTGCAACGTCTCTTCTGTGTGAAATGGCTACAGGAAAGCGAAGAGAAGACCCCCGCCAGCATTCAAAGTTAGTTTTTCTATTTTGTCAAGGCATCAAGTCGTGCCTTACATTGTTTTCATTAAAATTCTAAAGGACGCAAATGCTTTTAAATTTAGTAACTTTTATTCTATACTTTAATGGGCGACAACATTATATCCATTTCTATTTAAATTTGAATAGACGCTGTTCTCTTAGTTGAATACAATATTTTCAAAGTTGACTGCTAACAGCCGTCTTCCGTGTGTAGTTTAAGAGAACGGACATTGAGTACTTAATTTGATTCCGTTTGACAGACGACAAAAAAGACCTTGCAAAGGGAAAACCCTTTGTAGTGAGGTGGGTACTTTTGGACAGACAAGGAGATAATAGTCAACATCATTTCAGCGATACAATTAAGTAAAATGTCTCTGTGGGATGTCATCTGCCCCTTTCAGTGAATTATTAATAGTGATGAATTTTTGTTTAATTAAGTTGCCATTTCGGAATAACTGATGATGAAAAGAATGCTATTAGCGACGATGATCAGAGTAACTAAAGAAAAATACATACGCACAAACTATTGATAGTATTTCCTATGGTTTCTTTTAAAATACCAGGAAGAAATCTTAAGTATTTCGTTAATGTATTTTTCGCATTGTAAAATTGGATATTCATACAGAACTGATTATAAGATATAATATGTCACGTATAATTGCGCCTCAATACAGCAGATACTCCAAGTCATATTACAACTTAAACGTAAGGGGCTAATATTTCGGATCATATCTAAATGAGGGCTGTGGTGAGTTATGCAATGATATAGCGGTTTCTATTACATTTTAATTTCTGCATGTTAGTACAGTTAACAAATAAATTAACCGTAATCAAATTCCAGATTCTACTAATCCCAGTAAAAAAAAAAAAACTATAAAAGTAGAAAGTTTTCTGGTGTATAGTGACTTCAAGAATGGGGGGCAACTTTGTTGCTTGGCGGATTATGTGAGAGTATGCACGTCAAGGGTGTACAAAAGTCCATCAGCGAGCATTCCATAAAGTGCTTGTAAAACAGGTACATAACGGCACATTGTAGCGATGGGACACAGGTTAAAGCGTGGCAGATAGTGTAGCACATATTAGATTTTACAGTCTTTTGGACTCCATTAAAGAGTGAGATATTAGTGATAGATACCCCAGACCAAGTGTGGAAACAATATTCTATGTTTGAGCACATTGTGACTTTGTAGATATATTGGATACTCTTCGGTGTGAGTAAATATCTAGGATAGAGGGAGTTCACTTTCTTTGCAGCAAACTTGGCAATGACCTCAATGTATTTATTCTAATTCATGTTGTCTGCAGATGATAAGCTGACGAATTTGAACTATGACTTTTCATATAGAATGTTATTTGCCAAGGCGGTCAGTAGTTGAGGTGACTTTCTTTGTAGTTTGTACAGGAAAGAAGCTTAGACTTAGTAGCATAAACTGTTATCACCCCCCCCCTAATATAGAGGTTTAGAGATTCTTTGTACTCTAATAGTTTACTGCCTCTAGCTGATAAATAGCGGAATTCCTTACCTGTATCCTGCTAACCTGACTTTACTCACATTCAGATAATTAAATATATTGCAGAGATACATTTTACATGACAAAAATAGTGTAATACAGAAGAAAACTATTCATTTCAAAAACTCGCAGCGCATAAACATATAAATAATAGTACTTCTCTTAACATATCTAAGGCCTTTGATAGGGTTTGGCATAAAGGTTTACTTCATAAGATCTCTAGCTATGGTATAGCTGGAAATGTCTTCTCAATTATTAAATCATTTCTTTCTGATAGGTTCATAAGAGTAGTAGTTGAGGGGCAGAAATCAGAAGCCCACAGTATTAATGCCGGTGTCCCTCAGGGGTCCATCCTGGGCCCAACTCTTTTCCTGATCTACATTAATGATCTTCCAAATCACATCCTTACATCATTTGTAGACATTTATGCTGACGACACTACCATTTATGGTAGCACATCTAAGACAGTAAACGACCAAGTTCTCTCCAATTCTCTCTCCTCTGATCTTGAGCATGTAGTACAATGGGGAAAGGAGTGGCTGGTTACTTTTAATGCATCTAAAACCAAGCTTCTCTCTTTACATCATCAACATTCTGATCCCCATCTGGCATCAATTGAAATGAATGGCTCTCTTCTTCAGGAGGCCTCAAGTTTTGACAAGCTTCTGGGCTTGACCATTACTCCTGATCTTAAATGGAACACGTACATCAAATCTGTTGCCAAGGCCGCTGGAAAAATGGTGGGATCTTTCTATCGATCCAGTAGATATCTCACTGCTGATGCAATTCTCTATTTATATAAGAGCCAGGTACGTCCAAGGATGGAATACTGTTGCCACATCTGGGCAGGAGCTGCTAGAAAGGACTTGTCCTGCCTTGATAGAGTTCAAAATAGACTTCGTAGCCTCGTAGGAGATGTCCTTTTCTCTTCCTTGCAACCTCTATCTCACAGAAGAGATGTTGCGAGTTTGTCTCTGATGCATCGTTATTTTCATGGAAAGTGTTCGACTGAGCTTCAATATATGGTCCCCCCTCGCAAAACTTTCACAAGAAACACTCGTTTAACTGTAAACACTATCAATAATTCCCCCCACTCTTTATCTGTGCCTAAACCTAAACGTAGATTCCATGAACAAAGCTTTTTTATTAGAACTGCACGCCTGTGGAATTGTCTTCCGTTTTCCTGCTTTCCGGCTGACTACAATATGGTTGTCTTCAAGTCTAACGTAAATAAGTTCTTGATGAGCCGTTCCATATAAGTTATCAAATTTAACAAATTTTCATTACTAATGATTATTATATTGTCCAATTTCTACTGTACACTCTTTAACCCTTATCATTGAGTGGCCTCTTGGCCTTGATAATGTGTTGATACCTATGAAAAAAAAAAGAAGTCCAATGTGAACAAGTTCTAATTGAATCATCCCCCTAAGTAATCCAAGTTACAAAATTCCCACTGTTTACTATGCTTAAATCTCAATGACTAATGTATACCTATTAACCCTTATCCTCAAGTGGCCTCTGGGCCTTGATAAGTGGTGACACCCATGTAAAAAAAATATATATATATAATAAGTTAAGGATTTCAATCGGTCAGTCTTATTACCTTGCTCTCACTGGTCAGTGATTTGGAACAAAGCTCATGTTGAATAACGCTCGAGTATTTTCAATCTGCACTATTATATAGTAAGTCCTTTTTAAGACAGACAATAACTTATTTTCACGTAACGTTTCAATCAGTTCAGAATTATTACACATGGACGTAGAAACCAAGCAACAGCCAACGTTGAAATAAATTTATTGATTTTAATATTTTATAATAATTACAGCAACTGGATTGTTGCGTTTGTTATACAAGCTGGAAACCGAAAATGTAATAACGTAAATAGATTCAGCTATTAAAAAAAATTATTTGTTGTGCAAGTTTGTACGCGTACTTTTATGCAGGTTCTGGATGTGATGAATATGGTGGATATGTTTGCGATAATCAAGTTTCGTTTTCGTTACGTCATTACATGAAATGGCATCACACCTTTTCTAGAGCGATTTAGATGATCAAATTTGGAAACGATTCCTGCATGTAATTGCTGTTTATAACTCTTATGTAGGCGTACAGTCATAAGTAGAAATAAGAAATATAAGAAAAGAGTTGAATAAAGCAACCAGAGAGGATAAAAGCAAGGGCTATTATCTATACCGATGCTACCTTGGTTATTTTTGTCTTCCTCCCTCTAGTGAAGAAGATATTTTTCTAGACGTAAGAAAGTTTTATTTTCATTCCGATCCCGAGTCCCCTTTTTCGTGAAGCTGAATCCATTTTTTTAAGATAGACATCACCACTTATCGAGGCCAAGGATAAAGGTTAAAGAGTGCACAGTAGAAATTGGACAATATAGTAACCGTTAGTAATGGAGATTCGGTAAATTTGTTAACTTATATGGAACGATTCACCAAGAACTTGTTTACGTTAGACTTGAATACAACCATATTGTAGTTAGCTGGAAAGCAGTAAAACGGAAAACAATTCCACAGGCGTGCAGTAAAGAAGCTTTGTTCATGGAATCTACGTTTAGGTTTAGCCATAGATAAAGTAAGGGAAAGTAGTGACAGTGTTTTCTGCTAGACGGGGTTTTCTTGTCAAAATTTGGCGAGGCGGGACAATAGATTGGGGTTCAGACGAGCACTTGCCATGAAAAAAACGATAAAGCAGAGACAAACTCGTAACATCTCTTCTGTGAGATAGAGGTTGCATGGAAGAGCAAAGGACATCTCCTACGAGGCTACGAAGTCTATTTCGAACTCTATCAAGGCATGATAAGTCATTTCTAGCAGCTTCTGCCCAAATGTGGCAACATTACTCCATCTTAGGACGTACCTGGCTCTTATATAGATAGAAAATTGCATCAGCAGTGAGATACCCACTGGATAGATAGAAGGATCCCATCATTTTTCCGGCGGCCTTGGCAACGGATTTGATGTGTGTGTTCCATTTAAGATCACGAGTAAAGGTCTAGCCCAGAAGCTTCTTAAAACATGAAGCCTCCACGAACTATTATTGAACAGATACATAACACCACATTGTAGCGATGCGACAGAGGTTAAAGCGTGGCACATTAAAAACCGACCTTGTGTCTAATTCTGCTTTCTGGGACAGAATTATGATGCAAATGTTTTCCTTCGGTTGAATAAATTACAGCGGAACTACTTCCCTGCACATAACAATATAGCCTTCCAATCAATGAAAAAAGCATTCCATAAGTAATCAAGCATAGTTTATACTTAGTATTCGCATAATATTCCTCATCTTGGGACTGACAATCATTCCCTCTTATAAACTCTTATCATTGACTGGCCTTGATAATTACGCATCCACTAAGTAACAAAAATGTAAACTTAGAAATTGATTTATGTCAGGCTTAACTACAGTCAAATTCATGCCAAGCACTTTTATGTATTATAACTAATCATTTTACCCGAACGCAGTCGTTTTTCATTTTCTCAAATTCACACGACACTTTAGATTTAAACGAATTCGAGTCTCGGTGCGACTCGAATTACTGCAAAAAGTAGTGAGAGCAAACTGAGACAAATAATTGTTCGTGGAGGCCGCTTACAACAAGGATAATAGTGACACTGCAAGAAAATAAAATCAACGACGCAAAGTAAAAATAAAAAGATATTGAAATCAATTGATTATGAAAAGAATGAAATTTGAACCAACGTATAACACCCTATAGTCTAAAATACTTCTCAAATGAAATATTTAAACCGAAATGCAATATATATGCAGACACATTCTAAATTTATTGCCTACTAACAGTGATAGCTAGTGTCTCCCTAGTTGAGAATTATGGTTGAAATTTATAATAAAGCATTTTTCGTGAGTTTTCTGACAAATAATGAAAATAAATTAAAGTCTATAGATTTTGATGTATTTTATAATGGTATGAATATCTTCTTTTATTTGAAACAATGTACATCGATTATTTATTAATAAAACTGAATTTGCAAATGACTGCTAACACAAAATTATACTTATATTATCATAATTAAACAAAATAAAAGTTTGCATTGTAATTGATGCATAAATAAATATGTCAATCGATGCATAATTAAATATGACAATAAAAACTTACAGGAAAACTCGGGAATATACTAATTCATTTACTAAAAGTATTGGTGAACACAACAAATTTTATAAATTATCTATTATAAGTTTAACAAAAAAAATGATTTACTGTTCGGAGTCAACGGATTTGAATCTAGATTTCTTTGCGTTTTCACATTAGAAAAGGGAACTACTCTTCTAAGGCACGCTTGATTAAAAATGCTTATGGCATCGAAACATTTATACTTGGAAATATCAGTAAATGTTAAAATATCAAATTGAATATTTATACTGACTCTACATTATTAGGTTCAAATAATTAAATTGATTTAAAAACAATCAAAATTCATTCCAAATCTTTTATTAATTACTGCAAGACTTTTTCAGTACTTATGCACTTATGTTACCGTGCTGAACTCATGATGTTAATTTTTAGAAAGCCGTTCTTAACATGGGATGGGGTGTTTTGTTATTATTCTGAACTTTCACCTAGCAATTAAAGAAAAAGATATTCTAACTTAAAAAATATATTTAAAAACATAGCGCGGTAACATAAGCATTAACTGCTTCCCTTTATAGCAGTCGCGACATGCAAGTTTGACTTAAAGTTGAACACACTAAAGAAGTAAAATTTTCCCGAAATATCATACGATACGGAACTTACACCTGACCACACTGACGCAAGTAAGAATGCGATAGAATCTGCATTACTCTTTCCACCATTATATGTTTTAATTTGCTAGTTTGTATCGTTTACATTGTATTGTCTTCTATAAATTTATATGTAAACACGAGACAATGGTTCGAGCAAACTACATTAACGATTTACAGTAATATTTTTTCAAGTATTACTCGATATCTTTTAGTTTATTTTTATGTGCACATATACTAGTGTTTGACAAGCGAGTAAAGTCAAATGTTTTCTGTCTTTTTTTTTAACTTGCGATATTTTAGTTGGGCATAAGTCTGAATCACAAACAAATAAAAACGCAATTAAATAAAGCATTAAATGAAAAACATTAAAAAAACCATTGAATGAAAAACATTAAATAAACCATTAAATGAAAAACGTTAAAGAAACCATTAAATGAAAAACATTAAATAAAACATTAAATGAAAAATACTTTGTATTATTTATAATATTTCGAATACTGTTCTCATCCTGAATATTAGTTTTTGACATTTTAGTCCATTTAACCATCCAACCTTCTTCGATGACGTATCTGAAAAAGATAATGTTAATTTTTTATATTAATTTGATCTTTAAATAAGGCTTTTAGTCAGTTAAAAGTTGACTGTATAAATATGCAGATGATAACAGCCTTTAATTTTAATGTGTTCATATTCAGAAGTATATTGCATTCCATGTTTACATATACACATTCGTTCATGAATGGTAATGTATTGTCAAACCGAATAAAATTCACAGTCACACTGAACAGCTGTGATAGGGTTTTTATTGAATTACTAGCGGGGGTACCCGGCGTTGCCCGAGTGTTTGTTTCCGGGACGGGGGAGGGGAGTTTTACAAAATGTTATGGTAGGTAAGTAGGAAGGATCAAACCCGGAGTCATGAGTAAAAGTAGGAAAATAAAGTGTGAAAAAAAACCAAAAAACATCTGCAACGTTAACAGTTCGGCCACCAAGAAAAGTCCATTCCAGTTGTTTAGGAAAAAAAAAAAAAAAAAAACGACTACGGTAGGTCGGCGCGAACGTGAAAATATAATGTGAATTGTCCAGCACGCTAACCACTACGCCACAGAGCACTGCAGCTTAGTTTAGTGATTTTAAATAACTTCACATGAAAGAACTACGAAGCCAAACCGGTGTTCTCTTCTCAACTGTTCCTTGTGAACGATCCCCAAACGGTGTTAAGTGGTGGCAGGGGGAGAAGGAATTTATTAGAGAGAAAATATTTTACCACTTCCATTGATCTTAACCGATTTTGGCCGTGACTTCTCAGCAGAAAAAGTATAAAAATCAAAGATTATCGAGGAATTTGAGAAATAATAAGCCTATAACACACCTCAGATATTGTTCTGCCGTTTGTGCATATTATATTTGCATGAAATATCTTGATTTTTAATCCTATTAATGTCAAAATCAGACGGGAAAAATGAGTTCATTTTATTTATATAGAGAAGAAGAAGAAAAGAATAGATAGAAGAATAGAATAGAAGATAGAAGAAGAGAAGAGAAGAAGAGATTAGAAACCTTGCGTTAATCGGAATAATCGTACTACTGTTATTTCCACAACGTTTTCACCGTAGTTATCTGTTATTTTCGTCAGCTTACCTCGTTGAATTCGGGATTCTTTCTGTATATTAGAGAAATTTGCACGGAATTTAAAAATAAAAACAAAACTTTATATAAGTTGGGGAGGCAGCATGATCTAGTTCCGTCAACCATGACTGTGAATTAAATAAAAAGTTGTGTAAGATATTCAGTACCGGTTCCCGTCTTTGACAGAACGATTCACGAGTTTGACAAAGTGCAGCTGAAGAAGATCGAAAGTTACATCAGTTGAAATATTGTGAGAAAACACTCAAGATTTGAACAGATGTCCATGCAATCTTAATAAAATAAATAATGAATCTTTATGCAATTTTTATAGATATGTAAATTATATATATATATATACATATACGTATATATATATACATATATATATATATATATATATATATATATTAAGTAAAGTGATTTATAATTTAAAATTTAAAAATCAAATTTTAATTAAATTAAAAATCAGTTTCATAAGAAGGAACAACAACAAAATCAATTATCTGTACGATCGTTACTTTTAATGCTAGGTTTATTCATGGTGTCTTTTAAATTCAATAAAAACCCTCCTAAATTTGCTGATGAGGAGACCTTGCTTACCAAAAAAACTATATATAATTATTCTACATAACTTGATGTATACCACAATAAAAAGCATTGTTTTCCGAAACGATCGTACAGATAATTGATTTTGTTGTTGTTCCTTCTTATGAAACTGATTTTTAATTTAATTAAAATTTGATTTTTAAATTTTAAATTATAAATCACTTTACTTAATATTGAATTAGCTCTAGGACATTTAACTATCGAGCTTATTATATATCTAAATTACAACGAGCTCTTTCTATTTCCTGTATTTTAATCAAACTAGTAATTTCACTGTTACATTAAAATACACTCAGCTCTTTAGACTATTGTTCTAATCTCCTTTATATATATATATATATATATATATATATATATATATACATATATATATATATATATATATATATATATATATATATATATATATATGCTGTTTACCTGAAACAAGGCATATTGCCACTTTGAAATAAAAGGTAACTGTTTAGGATCATGTCTACAGGGGACTATGAGAAGATGAGCGACGTGCCCGTTCACAATACATTTAAACTAAAGCAATATAATACTGTTAGGGAAACAAGAAACAAAGTCTAGCAACCCGAAGGACACACTATTATAGAAAAAGACATATACACTCAAGGGGTGTGATTTCACAGCTAGACGGGTTTGTCGCTGTTATTTAAGTCGATGAAATACAAATGAAACGAGTTTATCAGAGCACATTTCATGAAAGTATTTGTAAAACACACACACACACACACATGGATACATCGTTTCATTAAAGTATTTGTGAAACACACACACACGCACACACACACACACACATGGATACATCATTGCGTCGGTGGGACAGGAGCTGGTGCTCCGATAAAAATTCCGGTAATAATAGATTGGAGATTGTGTTTTGAACCTTGTCTAAGAAGGAAGATTTAGTTGTAGACGTATCAGCGCACATTTAATAACAAATAGTGATATTGTCGAAATGGAGTAAATTTTGAGAAATGAGTAATTTATTTGCACAACTAGTATTTTAATTATTTGCAGAAGCCTCACACAAACCCACACACTTATATCTTCGGAACTGACAAGGAACGCCCGAATGTGTCGGTTACATTAACCATATACATGTCCAAACTGGTGTTTTTTATAAGTTTTTAATGTAAAGATCAGAAGAAAGGATGAAACACTAGTCTCTGTAGGTATTGCAAATTATTATAGAAAATAATTATGTCAGTCCCTTTAGGAAACTCGTTTCTTATCGTTGAACACTTTCAGTTTAAATAAAAAGTCGGTCAATTTAGCTCTTCTGTGAGATTATCATATAATCATTAGAGCATTCTGACAGACGTTAAAAAAATTTTAAAAATATATTTAAATTTCAGGAGTATTTCTCAATGTTAACGGGCCGAATGCTAATGAAGTCAGAGATGGCTTCTTTTGCCGGGTTTAAATATATCGACCGATGTTAATGGTGACACCTAGCACTGGTGATTCCCAAAAGTATGAAACACTAGTGTCTATAGGTATTTAATAATTATTATAATAAATAACTTATATATATATATATATATATATATATATATATATATATATATATATATATATGTATATGTATATATATGTAATTAATATTTTGGGAAAAAGAAATCAAGCAGAGTGCTCAATTATAAGGAACATCCGAAAATAAGAGCGTGTTTATATATATATATATTTTGTTTACAGAAAGTTTTAGATGAGACAAGTCATTGGTACCGTCGGTTTCAAACCCGATAATTAAAATCGTTTTAGATACCCATATCAAGCTCTCGTCAGCCAATACTCATGTCTCGATGAATATTGGTGGACGAGAGCTTGATATGGGTATCTAAAACGGTCCTAATTATCGGGTTTGAAACCGACGGTACCAATGACTTATCTCATCTTAAAACTTTCTGTAAATATGTATACATATGCGTGTGTGTATCTGTATATATATATATATATATATATATATATATACTAGCGGGGGTACCCGGCGTTGCCCGAGTGTTTGTTTCCGGGACGGGGGGGAGTTTTAAAAAATGTTATGGTAGGTAAGTAGGAAGGATCAAACCCGGAGTCATGAGTAAAAGTAGGAAAATAAAGTGTGAAAAAAAAAAACATCTGCAACGTTAACAGTTCGGCCATCAAGAAAAGTCCATTCCAGTTGTTTAGGAAAAAAACAAAAAAAAACGACTACGGTAGGTCGGCGCGAACGTGAAAATATAATGTGAATTGTCCAGCACGCTAACCACTACGCCACAGAGCACTGCAGCTTAGTTTAGTGATCTTAAATAACTTCACATGAAAGAACTACGAAGCCAAACCGGTATTCTCTTCTCAACTGTTCCTTGTGAACGATCCCCAAACGGCGTTAAGTGGTGGCAGGGGGAGGAGGAATTTATTAGAGAGAAAATATTTTACCACTTCCATTGATCTTAACCGATTTTGGCCGTGACTTCTCAGCAGAAAAAGTATAGAAGTCTAAGATTATCGAGGAATTTGAGAAATAATAAGCCTATAACACACCTCAGATATTGTTCTGCCGTTTGTGCATATTATATTTGCATGACATATCTTGATTTTTAATCCTATTAATGTCAAAATCAGACGGGAAAAATGAGTTCATTTTATTTATATAGAGAAGATATATAGTGCCCTCAGCGTTATAATATATATATATATATATATATATATATATATATATATATAGTGCCCTCAGCGTTATAAAATTGCCATAATCAAAAATCTTTTAAACCGTGCTAAGATGATTTCTTCTACGAAAAAAGCACTACTAATAGAAATTAAAAATATCAAACAGGTTCTCATAAATAATTACTTTCCGAATTATATTGTTGATCAATAAATTAAACTATTTTTACAGTCCGCTAAAAACCTTAACAGCAATACTAGTCACTCTTCTAACACTAACCCTATAGACATATTTTATAAAAACCAAATGACACCAAATTTTAGAGTGGAAGAAAAAATTATTAAAAGCATCACACATAGATATACAGCACCTCTAGAGAACAATTCTAAGATTAGATTTATTATATACTATAAGAAGTATCGAACCCAGAACCTCATCGTTAAAAATAACTCCTCGCCGGCGACAAAAATGTTGGAGCAAACCAATATTGTGTACAAATTTCAATGCCCCTTAGGAGAGTGTAACTCCGAAAATAAAAACGCATATATTGGACATATAAAAAACAACATTGTCCCGTCGATTAACGATGCATTTGAACAGTACTAGCTCAATATACCAACATTTAACAAATCAACATAGCTGTCCCCCTCTAATCTTAGAAAGGTCCTCGTGGAAAACACAAGGATTTTGCAACGAGAAAGTAATTGTAAAAAATTAAAAATACTTGAAGCACTATATAAAAAAACTCAGCACCCATCTATAAATAGCATTAATTTGGAAAGTAGCAATAATGTGCTGAAATGTTTAGCATAACAAGTATATGACTGGTTTTTCTAACATTGCCTTTTATCATCCTAATTTTTAATCGGGTTTTTTATCCCTCGTAAATGTATATTTCAATCGACTTTTCATTGACTCTTTTTATCATTCGTAACTATATATTTCACTTCTATTTTTATTATTTTATCTCCACCTGATGATGATTCAAGAAAGAATCGAAAGCGCTCGTGTGAACCATAGAAACATTTGTAAATATCATCCATCTTGAAGTTAAAAACATCTTACAAAAGATCGAAAAAATAAAAAAAAGTATCATTAAGCAACGTATCTCTGTTGTTTTTAATAATGTTTGCCTGAAATATATATATATATATATATATATATATATATATAAATTCTGTTAAAAAATTAGCCCAGGGTATTAAAGACAACAGCGTATTTACACACAAGACTTTAGCCATTCAGATAGAAATTTATAGCAGTAAAATTTTCTCTGATCCTAATTAAATTTTAATGTTTTGTATATAAAGCAATCATTGTAAGTGTATTTGTGAATTGTTTGTTCTGCGTCATCTTTTAACTTACAAGCGATTACTTTTCTATCTATATCTTCGTCTATTATTTTTCTTTACAATTGTCATCGACCTACTGGCTCCTCTTTTCTAAGTTTTTATATTCTCTCTACTCTTTCTCATAATTTCTCACTTCCGCCTATCTACATAGATTCGTCCTAACCGAAGACAATTTTCGCTATTACAGGGGTTTTTTCCCCGTTAGGGAAAATTAATCTTGACGACACACAATTTTCATTCATTTTAACAACAAATTCTATTTATCTGCACTAGGTACTCAACAAGGAGAACGAGCAATTCCTCTCTAAACTTTATTTGGGCGCTTTTTAAACATTCCCGTTTGCTAATTGATAATCCGTAGTGTCTTTCTTGGATATATTACGCATTAAGGAGCAGCAGTAATATTCCTTTCCTGTTGACACTTGATCCACCACCGGGCGCATTTCCTCCCCTAATGGATCTCCGTGCGCTACCTTTTTCTCCTCTCGTGTGTGCTTTTCTTGCCATCAGAAACCCCTTTACCCTCAGCATCCGTACCATTTTTCTTGAATCGAACTCTCTTTGGTGTGACTGCTTTACCTCTCTCTTTCTCTCTCTTTTTTTTTTCTCTTTCACCTTTACGCAACCATTTCCTATTGCTACCCGCCTACTTCTATCATCGCCTTTTTTTTAATCTGTTTATTTTTATTTTTCAAACTTTAAAGTTTTTTTTTATCCTTGTGATTTTCTTTTGTCTTTATTAATTTACATTTAAACAACTCGTGTTTCTGTGGCGATGCATCCACTGCAATTTTGTTTCTTTCAAACAAAATGATTCTTCGAGAGGTACTCATCATTTTAATGGAACTAAAACGAGACTTATGTTTATGTCAAGTTGCAGACCCTTGGACAATTTATAAATTGCTTAGTTTTACACTTTCAGATCTTCAAACTCACTTGAACAGAGGTTATGTTATTAGTCTCAGTTTTTTTTTAATACGTTCCATTATTGAATGTAGTTTTCAGAATTGTTTGTATCCATAGACTTAACATTTACTAGCATCATGATCTGGAAGAAATATATCGAGGACATTACTAAGGCTGCTACGAGGAAAATGGCTACTCTCTACTGTGCTAGAACGTTACTCAAATCTGAAAGTATCATGTATCTCTACAAAGTCACTATTCGTCTATGCATGCATCGGGGATGCATCTAGTCTCTCATTTCTAGGTAGGATTCAAAACAGAGTCGCCAGCCTAACAGCTCTCTCTCGGTTAAACTCCAAGCTCTGTCCCATCGACCTAATGTGACATCCCTATGCCTGTTTTATAAGTTCTTTAATGGTATGTGTTCAGTCGAGCTTAAAGCACTTGTTCCCCTCGAAATAAATACACCCAACAAAACAGACAATCCGCAAAATCTCACCCCTATACTGTAGAAATCTCCATGTGCCGTAAAGATTTCTACTCATATAACTTCTTTCAACGAACTTCTAGATCACTGCTTTCCTTTACTATACTGACATGCAGAAGTTCAAGCGTCGTGTAAATAGACATCTGGCTGTCCAACTCTCTACATAGTATCTCTGCAAATTTGGTCCCAAATAGTAGTCTCTTACGACTTAGTGGCATTGTACTTTGTTTGGGTTGCAATAATAGTAAAAAAGAGTATTGCTGCCTTTATTCTTGCTCATCTGATTCATTGATCTAATCGTCTATTTTGATTCACAGTTTTGATATTTCATTGGAAAAGAGTTTCTTATGACGTATTTTCTTTACAACAACGGCAAAGTTGTGGAACTCGATTCCTGGTAATTGTTTTCCTCTTATGATTGTCTCCATTTTTTTCAAAGTTCATCTCATCTAAGACGCAAGGTCGCAGTGCGGCGCAAGGTGGAATAAATGCTTGCAAATATACAGTCGACCTTTTATGGTGGTTTAACGGGTAAACATAGCTTGTACTTGGTCCAGATTGAAATAAATTAGCAAGTGTAAATAGTCTTAAAATGTTCCTGTACGCATGCACAAATATATATTTATGTTTTCAATTCTATTGACTTTTTTTTATTATTTCTTATCCGTCGTAGGATAGTTCAAAAACGTACAGACTGGGGCGCTAAATGTTTTTATGTCAATTGTATGATATTGAAAAGAAAATTTTTGCGGTTTTTAGCTTCCAAATTTACATGAACGTATTTCGGCTCAAATAAAAACTTATTGATTCAAATAAGCACCATCAGAATCAATACACATTTTCCAACGCAAAACGCAAATAACGTAAAAATCCTGCGTTTTCGTTGCGATGAAGTCGCTGAAGGCGTTTTTGATATCGTTTAGGTTTTTGAAGCATTTCTCATACAAACTGTCGTCGAGATGCTTGAAAAGATGGTAGTCAGTAATTCAGAAGTCTGGAGAGTATGGCGGATGAGGCAAAATTTCGTAGGTCAATTGGTTCAACTTCTGCAGGATCGGTTTGGTGCGGTCGGGCATTGTTAAGGATGAGGATTAGGACTTTTCTATTAATTAACGCTGAGTGTTGTTGCCGAATTTTCTGATTCATTTCATCCATTTGTTGACACTACTTCGCTGTAATGGTTTTACCTGCATTAAAAAAAAAAACTTTAATCGGTCGAAAACCACCAAACAGTCAGCATAGCTTTCCTTTGAACTCTGACTTAGGGAGGTGTCGTGGAGCTTTATCGATGTCTAACCACCTAGTTGAGCATCACCAGTTGTTGTAAGTCACAAATCGGTCGAGCGTAAATAAAGGGAAGATGACCCTTCATAAGGCCTTTTCTTTGTTATCGTTCAGTACATGAGACCCACATTTAAAAAGTTATTTTGTCTTTCTGATCCCTCTCAAGGGGTTGGGAATCGTTACCTCTAATTCAGAAGCTCGAACAGTTGTACACGTATTCAACTAAGGCTTTTAATTGATCCTTGTCAACATCCGATTCCCGACCACTACGCTTACCATCTTTGAGACTCTCGTCACCGCCATGGAATTACTTAAACCACTATCGTTCTTTGCGTTTGGAAGTGGTTCAAAAGCGTCACTAATTTTGCGAGCTGTTTTTTTTTTTACTTGTAGGGTCACCGCTTATCAAGGCCTGAAGGCCACTCGAGGATAAGAGTTAATAAATGTAGAGTGATAATGAAGTAATCCTTAATGATGTAAATTGGGTAGAATTTGATTATTTATAAGGACGACCTAACAGAAACTAGTTTACATTAGATTTGAAGGCTACTATGTTGCATTCAGCCGGTAAGCATTCCAGCAGAACATACAATGTTTCAGTAGGTTTGCTATCAGTCATATTCTTTTTGCTTTTAAAATCAATAGTATATATTGTCTAGAATATAACAAGAAATACAGAATTGGCTCTACAATTATGAATTCGAAATCTGCATTGATTAACATATGATATTTAAGCGTATTTTACGACCGATAAACGCCATTCGCCTTGCTATTATGCAACAATATTTATATTTCTTCAGCAATGAATATATGCTTCCATCAAAAATGTAAAATAGTTAATGTCTTAGCATTAATATTAATATCCATATCAAATCACGTGTCCATCATTGAAATTAAAGACGAAATAGACAAGAATGAAAACGAATAATATCGGAAAATTTAAAATAAGAAAAAAACGTAATTAGCATCTAGCAAAAAAGAAATATTATATAAATGTCGTATTATGGAAATAATATGAATTAGATTTCTTCCCATTAAAAACGATCAAAAGCTTTAGACCCTTGATTAAGAATGAGTCCATCATACCAAATCGATTTTTTTTTACATGGTAGTTACCACTTATCAAGCCCTGGAAGCCACTCGGGGATAAGAGTTATTGCGTGTAGAATAATCAATGGGACAATATCGTAGTAATCGTTAGTAAGGGAGATTTGATAAAGTGTCTTGCTTAAGGGGGCGGTTTATTGAGAATTTGTTTATGTTGAACTTGAAGACTTCCAAGTTGTAGTCAGGTGGGAAACAGACAAACGGAAGAGAGTTCCGCAGGCGGGCACTTCTAAGAAAGAAGCGTTGTTCGTGGAATTATACGTTTTGATTTAGGCACAGATAAAGAGTGGGGAAAATTATTGACAGTGGTTCAGATAGACGAGTGTTTATCGTGAAAGATTGGCGAGGGGGGATTTTATAATATAGTTAAATTTGTCTTAATTTTTGCATTAAATGATATTCCTTATAAATCCGTATTGATGCCTAAGTGTGCATCGAGTAAATACCATAATAAGTATTCGCTAGATCTTATTATAAATAATCGCCCATAAAAACTTAAAAGTACTTATCAAGAAAATTCATAAAGAAAATATGGTATTAATAATAATCCGTATTAATCCTTAATAATGTCTTACTGTGAAGCGAACGGGATCCATATTACTTAGTGCGTTGCACCTTATCATAGTTTAAGTCAATAGAAAACATTCTAAACAGCTTGTACCAGTAGTTTCTGAAAAAATGCGAACAAACGGACAGATTTGCTGTGATATAATCATGTGTTCAGTAAAACTAAATTTGAACCCTATGTGTAAATTGAAAATATGGCCGTTAATTATTCACATACTTCCTTTTTGACTGAATCCTCTCATCGCTTGGTGATATTATAACACACCTTCTTACGTTTCTTCATATGTATCTTAATTCACTTATATTATTCGATTCAAGGATTAATTCCTGGTCGCAGAAAAGAAGAGCACTAACCCGCTAAACTAAGGTTGACGTTATTGACTGGGTTCGAGTCCCACAATTAGCAGTAATTATTAATTCTTTCACTTATGATATCATAAACATGAAACATTGGTGTCCGTAAGTGTAAAAATATAATTATTTATTGAAAAAGTATTATACATATATGCAGGCATATATATCTTTTTCTATAATATAAAGCTGTATGTCTGTGTGTGTGCGTGTGTGTGTGTGTGTGTGTGTGTGTGTGTCTGGTCACGAATAGGCTCCTATATGGTTGACTATTTAAAAAAAACTGATTACATATAATGATAGAAGATGTATCGAGACACAGGATTGGGTATGTTTGATCTGGCAGATCGGAGGTTCATTAAAAGTATGGGGTATGCGTTCGCGCCTGGCCCACAAAGTATGGAAATAAAAAAAATTAAAATTCGTTTACAAGTGTTTTTGATATATATGTACATAAGAATACTATAATAAGTATGTTTCAACTTAAACAGGGATGGTATAATAAAATTGTGGGGTCTGCGTTCGCGCCTGACCTCCATAGAATGGAAATAGGCACAAACTTTAATAAAGACTTTTCATATCTATCTGCGTAAGTATACTTTGATAATTATGTTTCAGTTTGAAGAAATATGGTGTAATAAAATTATGGCGTGTTCGTTCGCGCCTGACCTCCATAGAATGGAAATATGTCACAAAGTTTAACAAGGTTTTTAATATAGATCCACAGAATATTGTGAAAAGTGTTTCAGTGTGAACAAGTATCGTATAATAAATTATGGGGTTTATCTATTTTATTTTTACTTTCATCATATTTTGCTTTAGATTTGATACGACCGAATTCGAAGCTATCCCTTTACAACCCTTCCTTTTCATAACCTATCATACTTTCATAAATCAGAGTCCATTTTCTGTAGGCTGTTTTTGAAGCCAGTTAACGACGGGTACTTTTGCTAGTGTATATATATATATATATATATATATATATATATAATTCAAACACGACAGTGTTTAAATATATGGTTAAGTATTAGTTTTACTCATTTAGAACTACTTTAAAGCTTCAAGACTCCCTCATTTTGCGACCAGATTTCAAACAGTCTTTACAGTTCATAAGTCACCTTCTCAACTATATTTAGAAATAAAAAAAAATTCAATTTAAGTTTATTAAAACAAGTGTTATAATAAAATTACTTGTGTTCAAAAAGTCTTCCAAATAATTAAGGAATGTGAAAGAGGATTTCTTCTGATTGGCTGTGTGTTAACATAGCAACTTTATCTGTCGTCGACACCTTCAAAAGTCATAGCGGGAATATCGCTCGCATACCATACCATTTGGCTATAGAGAGTTTATAAAAGTGATAGTCTTTTCCGTGCTAGGGCTGATAATTTTTCGTTTATGACGTCGCCCGTTAATTCTGTTTCTCTTTATTTGTCACCTCTTTCTGTTTATTTACTTAATTATTACTTTTATTGGATTTTTTGTTTAGTCAAATGAGGGAGTTGCTAATACATTTTAATGGGTTTTTGACAATGTTTATACTATTGAGCACAAAAAGAAAATATTATTTCAAAGCCAAGTCTGGAAAAATTATGGATTACATAGAAAAAGGTTATGGTTGAGATTAAAGATAGAAAAGTAAAATGACTTGTTGTTAAAACTGGAAAAGAAATAGACAAAATATTTTAAGAAAGATATAATAAATTTATAACTTAAAATATTGCAACAGTAAATTCATATATAATGTTAAATTTTATTATATAAAGAATTTATATATACTGTTAAATTGAATTTAAAACATTCTTAATACTGCAATATTATAAGTTACAAATTTATTATATTCTTACTAGAATATTTTGTATATTTGCTCTTCCAGTTGTAACAATTTTCCAAGTCGAATCTTAACCATATTAGTCTTCATGCTCGCATTTTTCTATGTAATATATATATATATATATATATATATATATATATATATATATATATATATATATACACAATAAATTAAGATACATAGCACCTGTTTAGATTGTTGTACGCCGGAGGTATTTCTCATCGTTTTAAAATCTTGTAAACTGTGTATATAATTACAATTTATAATCGTTTATGATTGATTTAGATATATTTTCCCGGTTATATAGCGGTTTATTTATCTTCTTATACATGCAGAATAAGTGAAGTAGGTAATATTGTTGTAGACGCGTCACTGGATCTTTTAATTACAAATTACATTTAATTAATACAATTGCTAAAACAACTTAATTTGTAAAATTAGATTTCTTTGATCAAGGATCAAACCCTTGAATAAACGACGTTTAAATTCTTTTGATCTTATACACACGCATTAATGTACTCGTTTACGTCTCAGATGTTGATTTACGAAATAAATACATAGCCCCAATTCTCCGCTCCTCAATTGATCAATTAACTATGTTATAACGTATCTGTGTGGTTTCTGTGTCATAACTGCCTTAGGGACAAGAGATCACTTAGTCTGATCGAATATCCAGCTTATTTTTAATATTTAGTTTTTGTTTTGTTTTTTGGAGGTACTCTATCCAAGCATGGTTATCCTGACAAACCCCTTTACAAACACATCTTAGACTCTGGAAAAAGTATTCGAGTTCTCGCAACTAGACTTTCAAGTTTTTTCTTATATATATATATATATCTATATATATAAAAATGTAAAGTTGGTTCGTTCTAAAGGAATAAAACCATGTTTATACGTTACCAATTTATTTGAAATTTTCAAACAAACCATTTTTAGAGTCGAGGTATGTTTTTATGTTATTAAAATAAATTTACCTAATTAAAATTAAAATATTAAATAAAATAAATATATTTATTTATCGTTTCTGCGAATCTGTTCTGTTGATAAAACTGAACTTCCGGTTCGATTCATTTCACAGCCACGAATTGACGAAAGGTTTAATTTTCTGTTAACTCGATAAGTAAAAAAAAACAAAAAAAAACATATTTCATTTGTTTATCTTCCCAATTTTTTAATTTACACATCTTTTCTTTATTATATAAGGAAAAAAAAAGTGTGTTGCTTGCTTTTGAGTTTTTTTTTCTATATAAGATTACTCATGCAGAGAGTGATCCGTGCTGAAATAATGTTATTATTTAAAAAGTCATTCTTAACATGGGGAGGTAAGGATGTTTTGTACCTATTCTGTACTTTAACCTTACAATTGAATAAATAAAAAAAACACATCGTAAAACGTTATTTAAACGTGGAAATATGATTTAAAAAATAGCGCGGCTCTCTGCATTAGCACCATTTTTATTTATTGTTGTTGTTTCACGAATTTTCGGCCAACTATTCCTCTGGTCTTCATGAAAAGAAGTCCTTTTATAAATGTTCAGTAACTTTTTCCTTTTATTATTCTTAAAGAGTAAAACTTTTCTTATTCATGAAGGGAGTTAAGCCTACGTAAATAAATAAATGTTTGTACACGTGACAAATTATCAATAAATGGTTTAGTTACTTTTTTAAAAAAATGTTTGTAAAAGTGCGAAAGGCGACGTTACGGTATTGTACAAACATTACTCCCATGCTTAATTTCTATACTTATAGGTTTTTGGAATTTTTTTTCACTGGATTATTATTGATTTGACACTAATTAAACAGATTATTAAAAAAAAAAAATGTAAAAAAGAAATCATTATTTCGACATTTGAAAGTTGTGCTCACTTTTTAGTTACAACGTTCTGATAAATCAGTCACCCATTTTGTAAACAATAAAAACGCGGTATATCAAAACCATAGAAAGTAAAAATAATGAGTCTCTACCGCATTTGTAAGTCAGAAATATATTTGTTTCTCAAAGAAAAAAAATAGAGAGAACAGGACTTTTTTTTATTGTTTTCATGAAAATAAAGTTTCGAGATTTTTAATTATTTTTTTTTACTTATTTAGTCAGTTTGTGTTTTTTTTTTAATTGTTTTTGTGAAAGGTGAGTTTTTTTTCAAAACTTTTGTTTTGTTTCTTTTTGATGTTTTTAAAGTATTATAAATTTCACTAACATGCTGGAGAAATGTTTAATAATTTGGTATTTTTTTAGATTAGGTCCACCTCCACAATTTTCCTTTCAATGACGGCATTTATAGGTTTCCGAGTATGCTGAACACGCAAATTGCATTGAAATTTTGCGGAAATAAATAGATGTATTATGCATTGTATTCTTAGGCGGCCATCTTTTTACGTGCACACGCGCCATAAACAAATACACACACGTAAAAAGATGGCCGCCAAAGATTACAATGCATAATACAACTTTTTATATCTTGATAACTACTTATTTCTGCAAAATTTCGATGCGATTTTCGTATTCAGCATAGTCGAAAACCATTTCAAATCGTCATTTAAAAGAAAATTGAGGAGGTGGACCTAATCTAAAAATTTACCAATAATTTTTAATCCCGTACGCCTCCCGATACATTGCTTCGTCAACATGCGACCATTTTATATCTCCCGAAGACACTTCCGTATTTAGAAAAAAAAATAAATAAATAAAAAGTGACCGATTTACCAGAACGTGGTAACTAAAAAGTGAGTATCCCTTTCAAATGTTGAAATGATTTTTTTTTTCAATTTTTTTTCATAATCTGGTAAGTGTTCAATCAATAATAATCCAGTGAAAAAATTTCAAAAAACCTATCAGTATAGAAACTCCACCACGTAAGTAAATAAATAAAAAATGTTACGTGCGCATGCGTTAGCCTTGACTAGGGGGTACTAAGGGAACGACCATTAAATAATTCTGCGGGTCGCCATGGAACTCAACGCCCAAGGAGTATCAAAATAATTTTCATTTTTTTTTTCTGAAAAGTGGGTGATCACTTTTCCATCTAAATTTAACTTAAAATGAGCACCCACTTTCTGGCCACCTGAGGAAGGGGCATTTATTTTCGTGTTTATTGGCTTAAAGGTTTTTTTACAAGGGAGTTTGGTACGCGAATGCATATTTAACAGTTTTCGTTTATGCTCACGCATAGCATAAACAAAGGCTACGTCTGTGAAATGGAAAATAGTCCCAGAGTTCAGGGGTTAATACCATGCAAAAGAAATCAAACAAAAAGACTTTTAAGCCAAGAAACACACAGAAAGAAAAAAAATAGCATCCATTTTTTTTCTATCGAATTCATTTGCTGTTTTTATTGAAAACTATTTTCCCCCGGATTTTTGATATAATTTTCCATTAAGGGCTGTGCGTCTCACGTTCGTAAATAACGACATTTTTTTGTAGATTTTGGTGTGCTAAAAACGAATCTGCAAACCGTTTCCGTCACAAAAAATAGTTTTATGATATGAAGAAATTACTTTTTCGAAAAAGTGGCGATCACTTTTCCATGTAAATTTAACTTAAAATGAGCACCCACTTTCTAGCCACCTGAGAGAGGGGGATTTTTTCCCATGTTTATTGGCTAAACAGCTTTCGTTTATGCTTACGCATAGCGTAAACGAAGGCTACGGCTGTTAAATGGAAAATAGTCCCAGAGTTCAGGGGTTATTACCATGCAAAAGAAATCAAACAAAAAACTTTTTAGCCAAGAAACACAGAAAAATGCCCCTCTCTCAGGTGGCCAGAAAATGGGTGCTCATTCTAAGTTAAATTTACATTGAAAAGTGATCACCCACTTTTCGAAAAAGTAATTTCATGAATGTCATGAAAACTTTTTTTTTTGCTACGTAAACGGTTTGCAGATTCGTTTTTAGCACACCGGAATCTACAATAAAATATTTCGTTATATATGAACGTGAAACGGGCCTTAAAGTAAAATAATACCGGATTTTTTTGAGCAGTTGTACAAATATCCTCACACCAGGTAATCACTAAAAGGGATTTTTAAAAGTCGTCACCTGTACCGAGCAAAAGTTTAAAACCACCGATTATATGCCAGCCTACATCATGGTAACATATATTGAGTGAGTTCCTAACAGTATTTTTAGTTTAAACTCATTTTCCCAAAATTTCCCCAAACTTAACATGTTCGATACAGTCTGCCGCCATTTGTATTTTTCAGATATACCGATAAACATTGAATGTTTTTGAACCGATTATACATTACATAAAAACACTAAAATCTTATCCAGTTAGGTAGAACACTTACTTTTCTTGCATTTGATAACATTTATTTGTTATATATTTATTTTTTGACAACTTCTTTGTATCTGTGTTTAGTAATATAAACCCTTTTCATTTAATGTAACGTTTAGTCGGCTCGAAAAACAGTGTTTATTGGTGTATTTGAAAGCTACAAATGGTGGTGGACACTGTTGATTACTTTAAGTTAGAGAAAGTGAGTTAAAACTAAAAAAACTATACAAAATACTGTCAGAAACCTATCCATTATGCCAGCCTATGTCATGGTAACATATGTTCGGTGAGTTTCAGACACTGTTTTGTATAGTTTTTAGTTTTCAACTTACTTTCCCAAACTTAACGTATTCAACAGAATTCGCGACCATTTCTGATTTTTGAGCCAATTAAACATTTTACATTACATAAAAACACTAAACAATTATCCAATTAGGTAGAAACGGAAATTACCTTACCTTTGCTTTCATTTATTTGTTTTTGGACGACTTTTTCGAATCTGTGTATAGTAACCCCCCCCCCACCATCAACCAAATATTAATTACTAAATCACATTTTTTAAAACCACACAAAAAAAAGCATTTAGCGTTTCAACATTTTTGCTACGTTCGGCTTCATCCACTGATTGTTGGTCAAGTCCAAAACATGAATGATTGACAGAAACTCTCGAGGATCAAGATCAAATTCTGCAAGAGCACCATTTTTTTCAGTTTCGCCTTCTTTTTCACTTTTTGCAGTGGATTGCTGTACTAATATAAGAAACATGCATTTTCTCTTTTATTAAATTTTTCCATTACACCAAATTGAGCCACTGCAACGCGTGGCAGGGTACAGCTAGTATATATATATATATATATATATATATATATATATATATATATATTCTATCTCTCTCTCTTTTGTAAGCGTCTTTCGTGACCAACAATGCTATAGAGATCCAAACTATGACTTCTTTGATCGGCATATTTTGATTTGTTTTAGGTTTCTTTCTCATCTCTCATTCCCGACATAAATTTCGGCTCGCCAAGCATCCCGATTCCGGGATAGTGCTGCCCATTGGTAACACTTAACACCAAAGTCCCTGACATCTCGCTTTAGCACATTCTTGAATCTGAGACGCAGACTACTAACATGCCGAGTACCCTCTTTCAAAACACCATGTAATACATTGTGATGTAGGCGTTCACATGACATTTGGTTTACATGGCTTGCTCACCGAATCTCATAAACTTAAGTCTCGAGGGAAGTGCACTCAAATCTGTCTATCTGAAGGGCCCCTCGTTTGTCATTCTGTCCTCGTATATATTCCTATATGCGTGTGTGTATCTGTCGCGATCTAATAAAACCCACTAAAGAAAAACTCGGACAATGGTATAGTGCGGCATATATTTGAATTTACAAGACAATATATGAAGAACGAGATTCGAAGTACTTAACACAAATACGACGCACTACAAGTGGCTAGCTAGAGTCGTACATTTCTGTATATTTCTACCATTAGGAGAGTCCATATAATGTGTATGGTTGAGTTAACACAACAGTATCATAACTAGGATTAGGACAGCAGCATATTCTTATCATTATTCTAACTCTCAAGTGTGAATCTGTTGATATTCTATTATACTTTTATATAGATTGATGTGGTTCTCGCTTTATTAACTGTATCTACCCTTGTCGGATATATATCCGAGAGTCCAAACAATGATAAGAATATTTTGTTGGCATATACCTAATAATAACTTATTTACGGAATTCTAAAAATTACTTTACCGTATGATTTACAAGAAGCAATACAAGTATTTAATCTAAAAACTATACAATAATATAACTGGGCAAACGTTTTAATAATCAGCGCAATTCAGCAGCTGAGAGCTCTAAGACAAATAAGAATTAATAAATAAAATACTTCTCGAACGAAACAGTTTCCGTTTATTTATAAATATCAGGTCAGACAAGGCGTGAAGCCACTTGATGTAAGAAACTATCAAGAACGAAAGATGATTATCGAAAGGAGAGGAGATTCATATTGACCTTGAAAATACCAAAATTTTAGATAAGAACTAACAGTCAGCAGGCAGAAGGTCCCATATACCAGAGGTACTTGGAAAAAAAAACTACTTGCCTAGGAGTCTGTATTAAAAGAGAGAATATCAAAAGAGAGAATCAGTCGAGAAAACAAAACTAACGAACCAAAGGACGAACAGGAAAAAATAGATCAGGCAATTCTAAAGAATATATGCTATAGTAGTATGTAAAGAAATAACTGAGACTAGCAACATCAAGTTCGTGAGTGAGTGAGTGAGTGAGTGTGTGTGTGTTAGAGAGATAGGGAGAGAGAGGGGGGGGGAGAGAGAAACAAAGATACTACAACACCGTGTGTTTTTTTCGTAACATATGCTTTAACATTCAAATAGAATGTGTTTAATTGTGTGTGATCAATACAAAATATCGCTTAAACAACACTTGCATGCAAATAAAAATCGATTATTTAGTGAATATTTGTACTTTTTCCATATTTATAGTGTGCTTTCTATAATATTAACATTGCAGTTTTAGTTTAGTGGTACAACATTATACTATTGTAAAACATTGTGTGATAAAAATATGTTTTCAATTTCAATTTAAGCTATAGATTTATGCACTTGTATAATGTGTACCTAATGGCTGTAGATCAAATATAATTAGAATCTAATATATATAACACACTGTGTGTCTGTCCGTCTCCATTTTTTTTAACCTCCATCGCCTCCAAGACCTAGGGCCGCACAGTGGCTAGAGTCGGACAACACAATTGCATTTTTTGTGGTCCGTTATTTTATGAGTCTTTTGTCGGTGAAAAGAGATGATAAGGCGTGAAAATTCAAAAGAAGATAGAATGAGCGAAAGGTAACTTTAAGTGTTCTTGTACTCCTGCATATATATATATATATATATATATATATATATATATATATATATATATATATATATATACGTTAGAGTTTGTACTATTTTAGATATTTCCTATCCATCTGACAGCAACTCAAACGAATAAGACTATGATTGAAGCGAAAACTGTTTTGGTTTCGATTCTAATTAATGGTTTAAGTCTTATTTTTTTCTTTTTGAAATCACTATTATATTTTTTATTTATTTATTTATTTTTTTATTAAATTTTCACCCCAAACAAGGCACATTGCCACTCAGGTGTAGGGGGCTACTATCAGGGTCAGCAACTACGGGGGCACTATGTAGGGATTTCGGCAGCAAGATGTCGGTTCACGTTGCACTTGAACTTCTGCATGCCAGTACAGTTAGGGAAGCATGATCCTGGAATGGAATTCCAGAGTCTAGCGTTTCTGGGGAAGAAACTACTGGAGTAGAAGGATCTTTTGCATCTAGGGATCTCTACTGTGTGGGGATGGGATTTAGTTGCCTGTCGGGTTTGTCGAGGGTGTCTGCGACGTGGGGGCACAAGTGTCTGCAGTTCGTCAGAGCACTCACCATTAAAATACTTGTAGAACAAGCAAATGGATGCAACGTTTCGTCGATGGGACAGAGGCTGAAGCTTAGATGCAAGTTCAGGGCCTATCAGATTGGCGACTCTTTTTTTAACCTTGTCTAGGAGCGAGAGACTAGTAGTAGACGCACCAGCCCAGATGTGACAACAATACTCCATACATGGGCGAATGGTGGCCTTATAGAGATACAGGATACTTTCAGGTGTCATTAGTTTTCTAGCACGGTAGAGAGAGCCTACCTTTTTTGCAGCGGCCCTGGCAATGTTTTCAATATAATTGTTCCAGCTCATGTTTCCTGTGAACGTTAGGCCAAGCAGTTTGAAAGATGTACTCTCAGACAGGGAGTCACTGGCCATTGCTATTGGTGGCAGAGAAGGTTTCTTGTAGTTATTGAAGGAAACCAGTTTGGTTTTGGCAGCATTGAATGTGACCATCCATTTATGTCCCCATTCCACTACAGTGTCAACTAGTGTTTTTGCCATTTCTTTAGATATGTGTTCATTTGTTTTCCTGTCATGCCTTTGTAGAGTGTAGTGTCATCAGCATATATACCCATCTCAGAGGCAGTTTTGTCGGGGAGGTCATTAATAAATATCAGGAACAATAGAGGTCCAAGAATAGACCCCTGAGGCACTCCCGCATTTATATCACACTGTTTAGATGTTCGACCGTCGAGGACAACCTGGATTTTTCTATTTTCTAAGACGGATTCAATTATGCTAAGTATCCTACCAGTGATACCGTATGATTTAATTTTCCTGAGGAGACCCTTGTGCCATACCCTGTCAAAAGCCTTAGATATACCTAGAGCTACCGCTCTGCCCTCCCCTGCTTTATCCAGTGAATGGTATATACGTTCAGAGATTACAGTGAGAATGTCAGCTGTGGAACGGGCTTGTCTAAATCCATATTGTTGGTCAGTCAGAAGTTTAGCATCTGTAAGGTGCCGGACTAGAGCATGGTTAATTATGGTCTCAAATATTTTGGCGAAAAGTGGGAGGAGGCTAATGGGGCGATAATTTAATGAGTCAGTTCTTTCGACAGAATTCTTGAATATTGGTACCACAGAAGCGGTTTTCCAACAGCCCGGAAAGCATGATTCATTAAGGCATTTGTTGAAGAGTTTGGAGAGAACTGGAGCTACTTCGGCTGAGCACTTTTTTAATAGCACAGCTGGGATGAGATCAGGTCCGCATGCTTTGGCAGTGTCAAGATTTATTATGATAGCATGTACCTGAGCAGGGGTGATTTTTAGATCGTCTAGCGTGCCGTCTGTCCGCAAAGGAAAGTCAGGCAGGGGGTGGTTGGTAGGGTCCAATGTGGAGTTCGAGGCAAACCGGCTGGCAAGCATATTAGTTTTGTCGGTTGCTGAGCAAACAACCTCGTGATTGTTGGTTAGTGGGGGAATTGTTGATTACTCATTGTTTACTACACTGTTGTAGACTTTCCAGAAGTCACGATTTCCTAATTTTTGTGCTTCGATGCGTTTTTTAGTGGTTTCAGTAAATTCTCTTTTGGCGGTCGTTATTTCTTTGTTAACGTTATTTCTCGCTTCTATGTACTTCTGTTTGTTTGAACTGGACTTATGTCGGTTAAGTCTGCGGTATGCATGCTGCCTTTGAGCAATGGCAGTTGCGCACGTCTAAGTAAACTATTGGGGAGAGTGGGGCTTGCTATAAAATTTCCGCATGGGAACAGTGGTCTCATTTGCGCATTGTTTGGCAGGAAGAGAAAAAAATACTTCCCAATGAGGCATCTCTGATGAGATCTCTGATGGCTTCCCAGTCAGCCTTTTTAAAATATCTCGTTGTTTTGAGCACTGGCTCTTCAATTTTGGGTCTAGAATTTAGGCCGATTTCTACCATCATCACTGCATGGTCAGCGTTCCCGAGTGGGCTGTTAGCATTTGTAGTACAATCCTCGGGAACTGTAGTCAGAAACAGATCTAGAAGTGATGCTTGTTGTTCTTGCTGGTCAGGGAAACGGGTTGGAAACGTAACTATTTGTGATAGGGAGTGAGGTATAGCAAAACTATGTGTTGTGCTGCCCGCTGCATCTGTGTGAGTAGAGAATCCAAGCCAGTTTTTGTGGTGAACATTAAGGTCGCCAAATACATGGACTTGGGCGCTATTGTCAAGGGAGAGTGCTGTGTCTATACTGTCGGAGACTTTGTTTATTATGGTGCAGTCCTGGGTCGAGGGAGAGCGGTAGAGAAAATAAAAGTAGCTAATGTTGCGTTGTATGTGTAGTCTAAAGCACACACAGGCTTGATCATCTGTTTCTAGGTTTGTTTCTCTAGTCAGGGGGAGGGTATTGCGAATGTAGACTCCAAGTCCGTGCATATATCTGTCAGAGTCCTTACGGCAGAGTGGGAGATAGCCAGGGATGTTAAAGTAGTTAGAGGGGATGGAGGAGTGTAGGTTAGTTTCACTTAGTGCTAAGATATCCGGGGTATTTGTTAGGAGAAATGCTTCAACGTCAGCTAAATTAGTTCTAAGCCCACGGATGTTAGTGAATGCAAGCCTCAAGGGAGGAGGCAAGTTGAATATGTTTGTCCCTAGGCCTGGTTTTAGCTTACTTTTAGATTTTAGTGTCATCATGTTTTTAAAGAGTTTCAGTAAGGTGAGGGGGAGCTGAACAAGAGGTTATGCAGGATATCAGACATGCATCACAAGTAGACCAATTGGCTGACCTTTCTTCAACTAGGACTGTGGCCTCGGGAAAGCCCATCGGGGATGAGTGCAGGGCCCCTTTCCATGCGCGACATGGCACTACAAACAACCCGATATTATACAACTGATGGAGCAGCCGCTCTAAGCGCTACCAAAGAGTTAGGGCACCTGTACTACCAGTCGGAAACAGCAGCCAGGAACTGTCAATCCGGTACCCTCAGCCCATCAGAAGATCACCCCAATCTAATTGCACAGGCATGCGTGGTACTCAAGCACTCCCAAGTGCCCAGTTATGAGGGGTGGCATGTGTCGGGAGTGGAGGAACGGCATTCAATTCCCTAGACAAGAAACAAGATCTACCACTAAGTGTTTTGTTGATTCATCTGTGATAGTGTCTCTGCGCCTGACTAATAGGCAAAGAAGGAGTATGGAAGCCGGCGATGGACACGGCCGATCTACTCCTTAACAATTTATGTTTGCAGACCGGTAATTTGTTTGAGTCACCAGCTCTAGAAAGGTTGTCGTCCAAGACTGAAGAGGCCTCCCTCCCCTTTGGTTTAGTTTCAGAGTTTTCCTTCTCCTAGACGGTGATTTGGGAAGATCTACTGGGTCTATCAGCCCTGAGAGGGTTTGCCCCGCGCCTGGGTCCTACTACAGGTATTTTGGCGACCCCGCGTGGTTAGTTGGTGTTACAGGGTTAGCTTCTAAAGGTTATTTATCAATGAATAGTTACACTCCTCAAAGAGATTTAGGGGTATGCAGTGGAAGCGGTTTTGATGGGAGGTTTGTTTGTTAATGTTACATGGTTAGTTTGTAGAGGTTATATATCTAATGAATAGTTACACTCTTCAAAGTTATTTATGGGCATGCAGTAGGAGTAGTTTTGAGGGGAGGCTTGTTAGAGAAGCGTTAGTGCGGATTAGGACATTTACCGCAGGTGTTTCGTTTTTATTTTATAACTTTTGTTAGTTTGGGTTCTGGATAACGTAATAGTTTGAGTAGGTATTAGGAATGGAGCTAAGAAATTTTGCCCAGTCACTATATATTTAGGTTTACGGAGGTTAGAGTGTAGGTGAAGTACACCCAGGGTGTAACTGGAGGTACATTTTAGGTTATGGTGTATTTCGTATGTATAATTAAGTAATATATATTTGGGCGAGTTTTCAGTAGATGCAAATAGGAGTTGTCAGTGTTTCCACTATTCAGGGGGAGATAGTTTCAGTTTTCATTTAAGAATCATAGCGAGTTTTGCATGGCAGTTAGTATCGGCTTGGTTTAGTGTTGTTTGTTGCAGAGCCGTCTAGGAAGAGGCAATTGCTATGTAATGAAGATCGGTTTGCATCCGAGTGCATACTTGGCTGGTAAGTACCTAATTGGATAGGAGTGACCTCTAATGTATGTCAGGGGTAGAAATGTATAGATGTTTAGTGAAGACCGTTTGGCGTGTAGTTTCTGTAAGTTAGGAACTTGAGGTTAAGGATTCCACTATTACGGCGTGTGTAAAATGTAGGGTTTAGTCGCAGCTAGTGGGGGGCAGATTGTTAGCTTTCAAGGGTCAGGGTTATTTACTTACAGAATACAGTAAAGTTTCATTTGGATTTAGAGTTTACAGTATTGTTTTAGTTTGGGAGAAAATAGAATCTACCTTTCTTTTCCCCTATTTTGCATGCAGGTTAGACGTAGGCAGACGTCTTGGAGGTAAAGAGAAACAAATTATTTCGACGTGATTCGGAATTCATATTTTTAGGCAGTCATTAAGGTTGGGTTGGGGATAAGACAACGTATCTATTCAGAAGATAGGTCCTAGAGCCGCAGCTAATATATCTGTAGATTTCAGTTACAATTATAATAATAGTTAAAGGCCATATCCAGTGGTTTGGTAGAGATATCAGCGAGACCTCTTTATTAGTACAAGCGATCATAGGGTAATTGTAGATATTAAATAAAGTTCTTCTCATTTCTAAAGTAAAAATAAATCCACGTTTGTGCTAAATTCGGAACATTTATATGACCTAATATTATTTGTTCCCTAGCCCTAGTAAAGAGCGTGGAGACTACTTGAGCTGGAAGTGAACATGATTGAGTTTTGCTTGGGGGGGGGTGAATTTAAAAAGCTGACCAGAGTAAAGACAAATGCATATATAAATTAAAATACACATAGTTGCAAAACAAATAAGAAATTTACAAGAAGAAATGTCCGAGTTAGTGTTTTTAGGGCTACCTTCATTTGGAAAACAAGAGAAAAAAAAAACAACTTATCTTATCTAGAGCGCCGCGCCAACTTCCAGTATCCCGGCTGGCCAAATTTGGAGGAGGGGGGGTGATTTCTTGGACCGGGTATCGTGTTCATTCTATTTTTATCTTACGAGTTCTACGCACATGCGTGTATATGTTAAATTTTACTTTTTTTATGCTGTGTACAATATAAAAAAAATTAGAGAATTGACTATATTAAAAAATTACGAACTGCTTGAATTAAAATATCATATTGAAGCGTAATTTTGGAACGAACAATGTCGTGCGTCTTGATACTTTGTGTGTATATATATATATATATATATATATATATATATATATATATATATTATTATTATACATGGAGGTCACCACTTATCAAGGCCCGCAGACCACTCAGGGATAAGGTTTATTTCGTGTACAGTAATCAATGAGATAGTATTGTAGGAATCATTATTATTGAAGATTTGATAGAGTGTCTTACTTAAGAGGGCGATTTGTCAGGAATTTGTTAATGTTGGATTTGAAGACATGCAAGTTGTAGTCAAGTGGGAAACAGGCAAACGGAAGAGAGTTCCACAGCTGTGCTATTCTGAGAAAGAAGCCATGCTCATGGAATCTACGTTTGGATTTAGGCACATATAAAGAGTGGGGAATATATATATATATATATATATATATATATATATCACTATGATTCTCTGTGTTTTTGCTGTCAGAATAGCTGCTAAGGCTTCATAGTAATAAAAAAGGAACTTGACAGGCGTAAGTCAACGTAAAGTACTCTTGTTTTGAATGCGCGATTATATATATGTATATGTTAAAGATAGTTATTCTGTAGTTGTAGTTATGCATTTGACGATAGTTCAAGGCGGAGAAGCTTTTTTTATTATTAAATTTTCACTCCAAACAAGGCAAGTGCCACTTTGAAGTAGGGGGCTACTATCGGGGACAATAAGAAAGGATATGAGTAGAAAGATATTTGTTCACATTACACTTGAACTTCTGTATAACAGTACAGTTGGGAAAGCAGTATCCCGGAAGGGAGTTCCAAAGACTTGCAGTTCTGGGGAAGAAACGATTGGAGTAAAGGTTTTTTTTTACACCCAGGAATCTCTACTTAAAAGGGGTAGGACTTAGTTGCTTGTCGGGTTTTTCGGGGGTAGTCACATCGAGGAGGTACAAGTGCTTGCAGTTCGTCAGAGCAGCCACCATTAAAGTATTTGTAGAACAGGCAGAGGGATGCAACATTTCGTCGATGGGACAGAGGCTAAAGCTTAGATGACAGTTCAAGAACTATCAGGTTGGTGACTCTCTTTTGAACCCTGTCCAGGAGTGAGAGACAAGCAGCAGATGCACCAGCTTAGCCTGGTGTCCTAAATATATTGGTTTCGATTCTACCTGATGGCAACCGAGTCATATTTCACTTTTAATTTATTTTTTTACATTGGCACCATCACTTATCAAGGCCCAGAGGCCACTCGAGGATACGGGTTAAAGAGTGTACAGTAGAAATTGGACAATATAGTAACCGTTAGTAATGGAGATTCGGTAAATGTGTTAACTTGTATGGAACGGCTCACCAAAAACTTGTTTACGTTAGACTTGAAGACCACAATATTGTAGTCAGCTTGAAAGCAGAAAAACGGAAGACAATTCCATAGGCATGCAGTTCTAAGAAAGAAACTTTGCTCATGGAATCTACGTTTAGGTTTAGGCACAGATAAAGTGTAGGGGAAATTATTGATAGTGTTTTCTGCTAGACGGTTGTTTCTAGCGAAAGTTTGGCGAGGGAGGAGCATAGAATGGAGCTCAGCCGAGCACTTGCCATTAAAATAACGATAAAGCAGAGACAAACTCGCAACATCTCTTCTGTGAGAAAAAGGTTGCAGGGAAGAGTAAAGGACATCCCCCACAAGGATACGAAGTCTATTTTGAACTCTATCAAGGGTGAATTAGTCCTTTCTAGCAGCTCCTGCCCAGTTGTGGCAACAGTATTCCATTCGTGGACGTACCTGGCTCTTATATAGATAGAGAATTGCATCAGCAGTGGAATATCTACTGGATCGATAGAAGGATCCCACCATTTTTCCAGCGGCCTTGGAAACGGATTTAATGTATGTATTCCATTTAAGATCAGGAGTAAAGTTCAAACCCAGAAGCTTATCAAAACAGGAGGCCTTCCCAAGACGAGAGCCATTCATTTAAATTGATGCCAGATAGGGATCAGAGTGTTGATGATGTAAAGAAAAAAGGTTGCTTTTAGATGCATTAAAAGTAACAATCCACCTCTTTCCCCATTGTACCACTTGCTCAAGATCAGAGGAGAGAGAATCAGAGAGAACTTGGTCGTTTACGGTCTTAGATGTGCTACCATAGATAGTAGTGTCATCAGCATAGATGTCTACGAATGATGTAAGGATGTGATTTGGAAGATCATTAATATAAATAAGGAAGAGAGTTGGACCCAGGATGGACCCCTGAGGGACTCCAGCATTAATACTAAGAGCTTCTGATTTCTGCCCATCAACTACTACTCTTATGAACCTATCAGAGAAAAATTATTTAATAATTGAGAAGACATTTCCAGCTATACCGTAGCTGGATATTTTGTGAAGTAAGTCTTTATACCATACTCTATCAAAGGCCTTTGATATGTCAAGAGCAATTGCTCTAGAAAGGTAGCCTCCGTCGAGAGATTCGCTAATCCTATGAGTTATAACTGTAAGCACATCTGCTGTAGATCTAACAGAACGGAAACCATATTGCGTTATTTTTGTTTAGATGGTTGATTACTTCTCTATTTAACACAGATTCCAGCAACTTAGTCATGACGCACAGGAGACTTATTTGCCTGTACTGTGAGGAAGATGAGTGATCACTTTAATTCTTAAATACGGGGCATACTGATGATTTTCCAAGGCGACGGGAAGCAATTCTCCTTAAGACAACGTTTAAACAGTTTTGTAAGGATGGGTGCAAGTTCTGGTTGAAGTCTTTTGAGTACTATAATTGGAATACCGTCAGTGTCGATTGCTTTACTGGAATCAAGGTTTTTGATTAGCTTGCCAACATCACATACATATATTTGTATATCACATAGCATGTTTTCTGATACAGAAGGAAATATTGGAGGTGGGCAGCCTTGGTCGCAAATGTTAGAATTAGCTGCAAATTTCTTGGCAAAGAGTTTGGCTTTGTCTGATGCTGACGAGATTATCTCAGGTCCATTTATGAGAATTGGGATAGAGCACACGCTTCTGTTCAGGATTCTGTTTGCTATTTACCAAAACTGGTGGGAACCAAGCCGCTGCTCAGCTACTTTGGACTTGACGGACTGAGCATACAACTCTCTTGCTTTCTTTATTACTTTTTAACAGTGATTGCTGGCAGTTCTGAAAGCAGCTTTAGTCTCAGTACATCTATTACGTTGGAAGCAATGGAAAAAGTGATTTCTATGCGCAATGGCAGCGGCACATTCCGGAGAGAACCACGGCTGCCAGTTAGGTTTTTGTTGGATTTCTTTTCGAGGGTATGAAACGGTCTACACCTAAAATTAACCATTCTGTCAGGTCTGATACTATAGAGGACATCCTTTTTAAACATGGAACGCAGACGTAGATCTGATATAAATGTGCTGAAGCTATCACAGTCAGCCATAGAGTATAGATATACTGTACGATGGAGAGGTATATCTGGGGACTTATTACATTTCATTTTTATCTTAACTGATACAACTGAGTGGTCGGAAGATCCAAGTGGAGACATACCAGAAGCTGAACACAGTTCAGGGCAATTTGTGAGAAAGAGGTCTCGGAGACATGCATACTGGCCGTCATGAATACGAGTGGGTTCGTGAACAATCTGAGTGAGGTCATAAGAAATGGAGAAATCATGACAGAACCTCCCCTCATCATCGGTCTTGTTTGAGTGAGGTAACATTCCACATTGTGAACATTTAAGTATCCACAGAAATGAATATTAGCTGAAGGATAAGCAGATAGGCTGTGCTCAATTTTCTCAGATATACTTTTAAAGATAGTAACTCCGCTGTTGTGGGGCGATAGAGAGCAAATATAAATGCATTAGTTTGAGCAAGTGCAACCCGGAAGCACATATAGGGTAAGTTAGGATCTTCTCTGGAGATGCCCCTAGCACATGAAAAGCCATCTTTTATATAGGCACATATTCCATGCCCATGGCGATCTTGGGGCTCAGATAACTACTATATATCAAGTACAATATAACAATCAATAGAGAATAGGCTCTATAATGATAAATATGAAATCTGAATTAATTAAAATGTCACAGTCAAGCGTTTTTTACGACCGAGCAACGCTGCGCAACTTATAGTCCAATAAAATTGAATGTTTAAGTTGTATGATCGTATCGATATTAATCCACCACAAACGTATTAATATATTTCATGGCAATTGAAATTTCGCGAATATTTATTGATTGACCATTAAACTTATTTATTATTATTTATTTTATAGGAGTTACTTGTACCAACTATATTCTATATTACGACTACTTTCACTTATCAGCTGTGTTCAAATTCCAATATATCGTAAATTTTTTAAACACACGCACATGTATCGGCAGCCGTGTTAAACGCATATCTTTTTTTATATTAATATTATTGGAATTTTTTCCCCTTTTCCTTGTACATATTTGTGAATTATTCCACGGATTTCGGCCTTTTGGATTGTTTAGGACCATCTTCCAATTATGCGATTTCCTTGGATTTTACTTGTGCAAATGGAAATTTAATTAACTTTCTTGGATGTACATTTTTGGATTTTACCGTCATTGAATACTTTACCTTTAACCCGACTATCCATTCACGTGATATCACCTTTTTCTTCCCCATATTCCTTCTGCTTCACTTTTTGTTATCAAGTAAGACCTTTGACTTACTTGCAGTTTCATCAAATTTTGTATGCAAAATCCGCTCTCGCATTTTGCTAATTCCTACCCTCTGATGAGAAGGAAAGTATTTCTTCCAAATTCCGCGGATTAAGGACTATCCACATATTAAGTGTTTCCTTTTCAGATTAAAAATATTTTTAACTCTTTTTCAAAGTGTTTTTAACATGTTTTATTTACTATTTGCTCTTATATATATATATACATATATATATAATTTTTAAATTATAATCATACACTGACACGTATTTCGTCGTCTACGACATCAGATTCGCTTAATCTAGCGAATCAGTCACTGATGAGTCGTAGACGACAGAACACCTGTCAGTGGATTATTATATTCTAAAAATAGTACATATGCAGTTCCACACATACACACACACACACACACATATATATACATATAATCAATAAAAAATATTCATATCAAGCTATATATATATAAATGGTGCAGTTGATAAAGACGTTGAATCTCTACTGTTCCAGATGAACATTGTCTGAACATAGTGGTTTAAATCCTACCCAAAGCCGGCCAGAGGCTTACTTGGCCAAAATGTGGTGAGGCGACAACAACTACGGATGCCAGTGATTGCTGAGAATGCAGTTAGGAGATTCGAAGTTCCTATCCGTCGCAGTTACCACCTGACGAAGGCCAGAGGAATAGTTGGCCGAAACGTCATTAAAACACCAATTAATAAAGATGAGAATAATAGTCCTTAATAAATAAATAAATATAAATAATACTCATCTCAATAATGAATTCCAATTAAAATAATATATATGCCAAATCATATAATATTAAATGATATACCATACAAATATGCTACTGAAGATTGATAAATAAATATTAAGATAAGTAGATTACTAAAATAATAATTTATATAATTTCAACCTTTGTGGTTAATTATAGACATGTTCTCCCATATGTATAATTTATATCTATATATCTATAAAAGTGAAAATGTCTGTCTGTCTGTCTACATTTCCATATGAAATAACTCTACCGATTTTCAATCTACAGATTCGAAATTTTACATAAGGTCTATAGGAATTTGATAGAATCGTTTGGATCGGTTTTCGGCTAGAAATTTGGTTGTTAAAGTTCTACAATTTTACTTTTGAAAACTCTTCCGTCAATTTTGTCGTTTAAACACTTAAAATTTTAAATGTAGGTAACTTGGACATGGATCCTACTTATAATTTGATTTGCGCCCCATAAAATAAATATAAATTGTTCAAAATTGCGGGGAAAGTTAAAATAAATTAATTAGACTATTGCGGTCTCTACCAAATTAATCTAAATTAGTCTATTTCTAGTCTACACATTTGAAATTTTACATAAACGGTATTCAGAGATAGGGCAAGCTTTTTAATCGGTTTGAGTCAAAATTTGACTTTCCATGGGGTCAAAATTCAAAAGAGTTTACCATTGCAGTGTCTAGGAAACTAATCAGCCAATTCCGGGTCTAAACATTAGAAATTTTATATAACGGGTATTCAGACATGCGGCAAACATTTTAATGTTTTGGGGCAAAGTTTTGGCTGCCAAAAGGTTAAAGTTTAAACAGTTGACCTCTGCAGATTCTACCAAACTCCTCCGCCAATTTTGGGTCTAAACACTTGAAATTTTAAATGTAGGTAACTTGGACATGGTTCAAACATTTTATTTGGAGTTAGAAACCAAAACCATAAATGTTAAGGGGACAAAATTGGGGTCAAAGATTTAATAAAATACCTCTGCTGTCTTTACGAAATTACTATTTTTCGTCTAAACACTTGAAATTTTACATAAATGTATATTCACACATAGGGCTCGTCCAAAGCCGGTCAGCAGTGCAAATAGTAAATAAGGTTGGTTTTGAGAGTAATAGTTAATTAATAGGAAATAATTTTGGGTTTGAAATTAATAATGAATAAAGAGCAATTAAGTTTAGAGTTTAGTAAATAAGTAGCAAATAATTTTAGGTTTAAGATTAATAGTGAATTATTAGTAAATAAGTTTGGATTTGAGAACAATGGTAAATTATTAGAAAATAATTTTGGGTTTGAAATTAATAGTAAATTAATAGTAAATAAGTTTGGAGTTGAGAAAATAATCAATTTGTAGCAAATAATATTGCGTTTGAGATTAATAGTGAATTATTCGTAAATAAGTTTGGATTTGATAACAATGTTATTCATAGCAAATAATTTTGGGTTTTAGATTAATAGTGAATTAATAATAAATAAATTTGCAGTTGAGAAAATAATCAATTTGTAGCAAATAAGTTTGGGTTTGAGATTAATAGTTCATTAATCTATCTATATATCTATCTATCTACCTCGCTATCTATCTATCTATGTATTATATCTATAAAAGTGAAATGTCTCTCTCTGTGCGTATCTGTGTATTTTCCCCTACATAAGAACTCTGTCAACTTGGGGTCTACAAACTTTAGATTTTACATAAGGGCTACTGATATTTGGAAAATCTTTTTAATCGGGTTTCGGCCAGAAATTTGACTGTTAAGGGGGTCAAAGTTCAGCGATTTGATTTTTGAAAACTCTACCGAACTCCTCCGCCAATTCTGAATCTAAACACTTTAAATTTTAGATGTAGGTTCCTTCCTCATGGACCAACATTTTAAATTCGATCTGAGCCCAGCACAATAAATATTAAGGGGTCAAAATTAAGTTTAAATTAATAAAAAATTGACCTCCCTAGTCTCTACCAAATTACTCAGTCAATTGTGGATCTAAACATTTGAAATTTTACATAAAGTGTATTCAGACATGGGGCAAGCTTTTTAATCCGTCTTTGGTAGAAAATCATGCTGCCAAGAAATCAAAATTGAGAGGGTTGAACATTGCAGTCTCTAATAAACTCCCTCACTAATTTTGGGTCTAAAAACTTGAAATTTTAGATGTAGGTTACCTGGACATGAGTCAAGTATTTTAATGTATATATTTTAATACATATATACACATACATATATATATACACACATATATATATATATATATATATATATATATATATATATATATATATATATATATATATATATATATATATACGTGTGTTTGGAACTGTACATAGGGCCCGAGCAAAGCCTGGCTGGACTGCTAGTATGATTTATAAATTTAAATATCGATCCTAAGCCGATTATGCATTCAGAATCATGCAAAACATCAACGTGCAATACGCAAGTACCGAAGTAACAAGTTAATCCGTTTCGTTTACACACTTCTGTTGGCTATGGTTCAACGCCGCATAAATAGCGTTCATTAAATTAAACCTAACACATGCCCACTTATGCCAATCAGCTGTGTTGAAAAAATCACAAAGATCGGTTACTTTATTTAGGAATGCACGCTCTATATACAAATATAAAAATATATTTACGCATATATATATATATATATATATATATATATATAGTTTGGCATAATAGAACTGTGAAAATGATAGTAAACTGTGAATAGGAGTAGACATATTTTCATTTATATATTCTCCAATGTTAGTGTAATTTAGTGTACTTAATTTAAGTAATTTATTACATTTTCTTTCGCGCTTGAAGGTCTCTGCTATTTACAAATAATAAGACAAAAGTTTGGCGTATAAATCATTCTATATGAACCCACATCCCCAGTAAATAGACTCGGGCGGAAATTTAGCCAGACATTTCTTTTTGAATTTCTGTCCCGTCTTCTGCCCGATTTCTTGCTATAATTGCACCATTTTGAAACCTTTTGAACTCTCCGGTACGATTTGCACAACCATAATTCCTATTTCGCTTCCTTCCGGTCTGGGCAAAGATCTAATGTTATCTTTTGCAGTGCCGCTAATGACTGGTTGTGACAATATTTCATTTCTCGAAACACCACGAATCGGCGTCCTCTCAAAGTTGAGCTTCCAATGATTATGTCACCCGGCGGCTTTTATTTTCTTGTCCACTTGGCAAAGACCGGCGAAAGCACACCCAACCTCCGAACACCCTTAAACCGGCCGCGCAAACACAGACATAAAACGGACACTCGCGTTAGCAGCTTGGATGTTTGGATGGTATTATTATATTTCCAACACATTTTTCATGAACTTGAAGAAAAACAATAATTCGTGGTTATGCATGAATTTCTTATTTAAGAAAAATAAGCACACATTTTATATAAACCCAAAACGTAAAAACACAGAGAACGCATATATATATATATATATATATATATATATATATATATATATATATATATATATATATATATAAAAGATCTATATGTATAAAAATGAAAGCGACTGTGTGTATGTGTCTGTCTGTCAGTGTACATTCCCTGCGCAATAACTCTGTCAATTTTCAGTCTACAGATTCTAAATTTTATATACAGGATATTGAGATTTGGGATATTTTTTGTAATTGATTTTCGGCCAGAACTTTGGCTCTTAAGGGGTCAAAGTTCAACGACTTGACCTTTAGAAACTCTACCAAACTCCTCCGCCAATTTTTGGTGTAAACACTTGAAATTTTAGATAGGTTCCTTGGAAATGGATCTAACTTAATAACTTGATTTGAGTTCAAAACAATAAATGTTAAGGGGTTATAATAGGGGTCAAAGTTAAATAAAATTGACCTTTCTTTTTGCTTAACATACACCTCCAAACACTCGGGCAACGCCGAGCTGAAAAGCTAGTATATATATATATATATATATATATATATATATATATATATATATATATATATATATATATATATAATAGATTGGAGGTTGAAGCACCTGAACGCTTAACGTTTCTCTTGATTTATGCGGGCCTTTTCAAGAGGGATGGTCATTGACGAGAGGGTCGGAAGATTTGGAGCTATATATAATGGGACTTTTCATATCTATCTGCGTAAGTATACTTTGATAATTATGTTTGGTATAAGAAAATTATGGGGTGTTCGTTCGCGCCTGACCTCCATATGTCACAAAGTTTAAGAAGGTTTTTAAATATAGATCCACAGAATATTGTGATAAGTGTTTCAGTGTGAACAGGTATAGTATAATAAATTATGGTGTTCATCTATTTTATTTTTACTTTCATCATATTTTGCTTTGGTTTTCATACCCCCAGAATCGAAGCTATCTCTTTACAACCCGTCCTTTTCATAACCTATCATACTTTCATAAATCAGAGTCCATTTTCTGTAGGCTGTTTTTGAATCCAGTCAACGACGGGTACTTATGCTAGTATATATATATATATATATATATATATATATATATATATATATACGATCATATAAAGTAACTTTTGTGTGTGTGTGTGTGTGAGTTCCTTCCTCGTCGGTTCTGAAACGGCTGAGCTTATTATTTGCAAATTCAATTATTTATATGTCTGGCAGTGTTCTTAGATATGTTTTGTACGGAAATTCACCTGCTAATATCGAAAATCGAAAAATCTAAACATAGTCTTATTTTCTTATAGATAAAAAGTTACAGGAGAATATTTTACGTTACACCATCAAAGGTGATAATTCTCAGCAAATCAAAGGAAGATTCAATTCTCGGCAAATTATTTCTTCTTAAAAAACAGAACTATTGTTATATGAAGAAATAGCTCAGTGGTAGACAAATGGTTATCTGTTCAAGCCCGTTGGTACCTCGCCATTTTATTTTAAGTTTTCTAATTAATAAGTTCGATTTACGATAAAGGAAGAGGTAACATTTTAAATCGCCGCAAGACATTTCTTCGTTTGTAAATTTTAAAACTAAACATTAATCAGAGGTGACTTTTCTGAGGCTTCTATAGTGAAACCGAAAAATCAGCTGACGTGATATTGCAAACAAACACAGACGGAATTTGATTAACAACATTGTCATTATTATTTTTGATTTTTACATTTTTATTGGCAAATGTATCCACCGGACAAAATATTCCTCGTAATATATAATATTCAATAAAGGATTTACTCTATAATAATACATGAGCAATCTGCGTGAATTAAAATATAATGTTTAAGCTTATTCTACGACCGAGCAACGCCGGGCTTCCAGCTAATATATATATATATATATATATATATATATATATATGTATATATATATATATATATTTCACGAAACAGCTGTAAGAGCTTAACGCCAAAATAAGTGAAGTTCTATTCATGTAGGTTGTGATTTTATTCAATTTACGTATATATATATATATATATATATATATATATAACTACTTACTTTACTCACATAAAATTAACATACGAAAGTATAAATTTATGCGTAAACTTTAAGTATTTACTTCAAAAGTGCTCAATACGTAGGTAGAACTAGTTAATAAGTTATAAAATATATATGGCGATTAAGCTACACTGAAAATTCCGCGTTTCATCCACTCTAGGACTCTTCAAGCTTATGCGCATATATATATATATATATATATATATATATATATATATATATATATACTAGCATTGCAGTCCGGCGTTGCCCGGTTGTTTGGATGTGTATGTTGAGCAAAAAAAAAGTGGTAGTAGGAAGGCAGGCTCGAACCCGTACCGCGACGGAGGAAAGAAAGGGGGGGACTGATGTCTTTGCGGTTACGACCACCGCCAAACCCGAGGAGTGTTGTGTTTAAATTAAGGCTAGACAATCTAACGGAGAGGACAACTTAAAAAAATATCGTCGAAAAAAACGACCCTCCTCCGTGTAGAAAAGTGCCTAGTTGAAGGTGAAGATATTAATGTTTTTAACCAATTTTTGATATTTATCTAAACACTTGAAATTTTAGGTATATGTTCCTTGGGCATGGATCTAACTTAATAACTTAATTTTAGCCAAAAGCCATAAATGTTAAGGGGTCATATCGCTGTGTGTGTGTACATTTCCCTACGCAATAACTCTCTCAATTTTAAGTCAACAGACTCGAAATCTGATATACAAGGTACTGAGATTTGGGAAAATCTTTGCGATCAGTTTTCGGCCAGAAATTTGGCTGTTAACGGGTCAAAGTTCAATGATTTGACCTTTGAGTACTCTGCCAAACTCATCCGACAATTTTGGGTCTAAACACGTGAAATTTTAGACACAAGTTCCTTGGGCATGGATCTAGTTTATTAACTTGATTTGAGAGCAAAACTATAAATGTGCAGGGGTCAGAATAAGGGTCAAAATTTAAAAAAAAATTGGACCTCTCTGGTCTCTACAAAATAACTCAGACCATTTCTGGTCTTATACATTTGAAATTTGACATAAAGGCTATTCAGAGATAGGGCAAGCTTTTTAATCGATACGGGTGGAAAATTTTTAGTCAACAATAAATAAATGTATGTATGAATGTTTGCATGTCTGCCTAAAACTTTTGACGGAGGCGACGGATTTTACCAGGATCAGTACTGTTTTAAGGTCGATCTTTCAGACGACAAATATCGAAAAAATTGGCTAAAAATGGGAACTTTATAACAGGGGGGGGGGCGCTTTTTTTCGCAGATATTTTTTAAGTCATCCTCTCCTTTAGATTGTCTAGCCGTAAATGTCACTTCCGGTTTGGCGGTGATCGTAACAGCACAGACGTCAGGATTTTTCACTGTTCTTTTCCTCCTTCGCGGTACGCCTGCCTTCCTACTACTACTTTCTTTTTTTGCTTTCATTTTTTTCAACGGACAAATCTAAACACCCGGGCAACGACGGGCGGAAATGGTAGAATATATATATATATATATATATATATATATATATATATATATATATATATATATATATATATATATATATATACACACAACATGGTTCAAACGCTATAAACTCCATTTATTTATAAGAACATTGAATTAAACACTAGTGTCAGTGGTTATTCAACTAATCAATAGGCTCAATTCAATGCAGGTAATATTTCCTGTCATCCACAGACAAACTGTTTCGCTGTAACGCAATATATATATATCTGGTCTCCCCCTCGCCAATCTTTCACGAAAAACACCCGTCTAGCTGAATCCACTGTGAAAGATTTCCCCCACTCTATATCTGTGCCTAAATCAAAACGCGGATTCCATGAACAAAGCTTCTTTCTTAGAACTGCACGCCTGTGGAACGTCTGCCTGCTTCCCTCCGGACTACAACTTGGATGTGATCAAGTCCAACGTTAACAAATTCCTAATGAACCGCCCCTTTAAGTAAACACTTCATCAAATCTCCACACTAACGTAATGTACTTGCAATAACCCTTATCCCTGAGTGGCTTCCGGGCCTTGATAAGTGGTGATCACTATATATATATATATATATATATATATATATATATATATATATACTAGCAAAAGTACCTGTCGTTGACTGGGTTCAAAAACAGCCTACAGAAAATTGACTCTGATTTATTAAAGTATGATAGGTTCTGAAAAGGAAGAGTTGTAAAGAGATAGCTTCGAATTTGGGGGTATTAAAACCAAAGTAAAATATGATGAAAGAAAAATAAAATAGATAAACCCAATAATTTATTATACCATACTTGTTCACACTGAAACACTTATCAAAACATTCTGTGGATCTATATTTAAAAACCTTCTTAAACTTTGTGACATATTTCCATTCTATGGAGGTCAGGCGCGAACGAACATCCCATAATTTTATTATACCATATTTCTTCAAACGGAAACATAATTATCAAAGTATACTTATGCAGATAGATATGAAAAGTCTTTATTAAACTTAGTGCCTATTTTCATTCTATGGAGGCCAGGCGCGAACGCAGACCCCACAATTTTATTATACCATCCCTGTTTAAGTTAAAACATACTTTTTGATATATATGTACATAAGAATACTTTGATAAGTATGTTTTTAACTTAAACAGCGATGGTATAATAATATGTACATCCATATAAAAAATAATAATTATATACATCTATATCAAATACACTTGTAAACGTGTTATTTTTATTTTTTCCACACAGTTTGGACCCGGCACGAACGCAGACCCCACAATTTTAATGAACCACTGTTCTCCCAGATCAAACATACCCATTCCTGTGGCTCGATACATCTTCTATCATTATATGTAATCAGTTTTTTAAAATAGTCAACCATATACGAGCCTATTCGTGACCAGACACACACACACATACACACACATAGCATACATTTAGCTTTATATATATACTGGCATGGGTGCCCGGTGTTGCCCCTGTGTTTTGAGGTGTGCGTTGAGCCAAAAGAAAGTTGTAGTAGGAAGGCAGGCTCGAACCCGTACCACGAAGGAGGAAAATGTGACGTCTTTGCTGTTACGACCACCGGCAAACCGAAAGTGACGTATCTTTAAATTAAGCTAGACAATCGAAAAGTGGGGATGACTTTCGAAAATATTGGCGAAAAAAGCGACCCCTCCCTGTTGAAATGTGCCCTGCTGAAGGTGAAGAAATTAATGTTTTTATTCAACTTTTTCGGTATTTGTCGTCTGAAGGGTCGAGCTTCAAAGCGATACTAAGCCAGTGAAAATCTGTCGCCTCTGTCGAAAATGTTAGGCAGACATGCAAACATACATGCATTCATATATATATATATATATATATTAGTAGCTTTAATTTTCAACCCAAACTGATTAAAAAGTTTGTCCTATCTCTGAATCCCTTTTATGTGAAATTTCAAATGTTTAGACCAGAAATTGTCTGAGTAATTTGGTAGAGACGCAAGCAGTCAATTTTTTTTTAAATTTGACTCCTATTATGACCCTTTGAACATTCATTGTTTGAGCTAAATCATATTATTAACTTAGAGCCATGCCCAAGGAACCTATATCTAAAATCTCATGCTTATACCCAGAATTGGTGGAGGAGTATGGTAGAGTTGTCAAAGGTCAAATCGTTAAACTTTGACACCTTAGCAGCCAAATTTCTGTCCGAAACTGGATTAAAAGATTTTCTCAAATCTTCATACCCTTTATATCAAATTTCGTGTCTGTAGACTGAAAATTGACAGAGTTATTGCGTAGAGAAATGTACACAGACAACACACTGACACACACATAGAGGCAGACAGACAGACACTTGTACGTTTATATATATTTATATACATATATATATATATATATACAAATATATATAAACGTACAAGTGTCTGTCTGCCTGTATGTTCGAATCTTACCAACAGTCAAGCTACGCGGAAGAGGAGTAGGGCTCGGAAACAGTTCTTTTACTGTTTTTAAATATAATATATATATAGTTAATCCTGAAGAGTCCTTAAGTGGATGAAACGCGGAATATTCAGCGTAGCTTAATCGCCATATATATTTTATAACTTACTTACTAGCTCTACCTACGTATTGAACACTTTTGAAGTAAATACTTAAAGTTTACGCATAAATCTATACTTTCGTATATTAATTTTTATGAGTAAATTAAGTAGCTACACACACATATGTGTGTGTGTATGTGTGTATCTGTGGAAACCTTCTTTATTATCTTATAATATGTGCCAATCCTTATTAAGAAGCTCAATGTATTTACAGAGCAATATAGTGAATGAATGATATAAGTCTATATTCCAAAGTTCATGATGTTGACCATCTTAAAATTTATTCCAATTTTCGGATTTTAATAATGTCAAAACGCACTTTACTTCATTTTGATGGATTGATTGTTGCTATTTCTTCTGATGAGTTAAGCGCAAAATATTTTCACCTATTGATATAATAATTAAGTGATTGAATTTGTTCTACGAAACAGATACTGTCAAGAATTGTAAATGTCAACCGAATTAAAGGAATACATTATAAGATGCTCAATATCATGAACCTTGGAATATAGACTTTTGGCCTTCATTTACTGACCTAAAATTTCTCTTCTCTGTTGCAGATATTGACGGTTTGAACCTCTACGAAAACACGCCCGGCAATGGACGTGCATCAGAAGCAAAGATGCATCATTGAATTTTTGGCAAAAATGCATTGATAATAGTAGTTATTGTACAGAATAATAAATTGTGGAGAACAAAAAGTCGCTCATTTTAATGGTACCTCTTCCGTCTTTGTAGCTCTCTAACTTTAAGAATTAAATACAAAAGAGGCTTTACTTTTCCAACGACGCTCATGTCATAAAATTCGCTTCGGATGGCCATAAAACCCATTGTTCATCGTAGTAAAATATGCAGGAAGAACGGGTTAACTATGTAAAAAAAAAAATGTCTGGAGCACAAACAAGCTTTCGTTTTAATGGTACCACTTATAACTTCGTGGCTATTCACACTGTTAAATTAACAATAAGAGCTATTACTTTTGGAACAACTCTTAATATAAAAACATATTTACACGGTTAAATTATTATAACTTGTAGAATAGAAATTAGGCAGTTTTGGTTTATATTAAAAAAATATTAATATTAAATTTAAATACATATAACTATTCCTATCAATATTTGCAGTATCTTGGAGTCAAGTTTGTTTTCTATCTAACCCATATTTCATGTGTCTATACTTATGTTTCATTATAGTTAGTATTGATATTGTAAGTATTAGTTGTAGATCTATTAGTAGTTATCGTTGAAAAACTACAGTAATAGTGGTAAAACTGTAGCCGAACTATATCACATAGTCTGGTGTTCGAATCATAAAAAAGTCAAGCTACACTGACGAGCGGTAGTACCGCGAAACACGTGTTTGTAGATTACTGTTTTATAATAAAAATAATAAATTATATTTGTTTATGTAAAAAAGATATGAACGATTTTTTCAAAGGAAACATATTTCCAGATCTCCAAGGGTTGAGACGCTAATAACCGTGTTCAATTACCGTAAAACATCAACAAAGGTTGACATTGTAATTATGTAGACAGCCTATGAACAATTTGACATGGAAAGATGACTTATGCAACCAGTTTTATAATGAATAGTAATAGTAGTTGCAACAGTAATTACAGTAACATAGTAGTAGTAATTATAGTTTGATGTCAAATATTGCACATAATTGTGTTTTATTATATAAATACCCGTTCAGATACACTTTTCACGATAAAGCTAGAACCCAGAATTAGATAGAATCGAGCAATTGCATGGACAACGGACAATGCCAGACCCAAAGTGGGTTTCTATGTACTGCATCTCATCAGTGACGTGCTCCGACATAGGCGGGAACCCAGGTCGTCGCACTCATGAAGTTTGCAATACTGACGACCTAACCATATGGGCCACGATGCAAGCTACGACCTGGGTTCGCGCCTATGTCGGAGCACGTCACTGATGAGATGCAGTACATCGAAACCCACTTTGGGTCTGGCGTTGTCCGCTGTCGATGCAATTGCTCGATTCCATCTAATTCTGGGATCTAGCTTTATCGTAAAAAGTGTATGTGAACGGGTATTTATATATATATATATATATATATATATATATGTATATATATCTATATACATATATATATATAATGTACGTTTATACTATTTTACTCTTACCTTTATATATTCGCCCACATATATTTGTGTACGCACATAAACATATATTCTTATACAGCTATGTACGCGTATACACACACGCCTCTTACTAAAGGCTCTTATATACATATATATCTGCTGTGTGTGTGTGTGTGTATATATATATATATATATATATATATCAATACATATTATTCAATATTTTTTATTGTTTATATTTTAATGTTCCTATTGTTGTAAGCTTACTGATAGTTAAAAAATCTATCTGTATTTTAAATTACTAGAATTCATTTTTAATATTATTTTAAGATTTCTCAGGCCGAATAACAAGTTTTGATTTTGATTTTTTATATTAACTTTACATATATAGATTCTCTCTCTATTTTAACAAATGTAAGTTTCCATTTTTTCGACTACCAAATTATATTTTAGTGGCTTTAAATAAGAGGCTTTGCTAAATTAAATGTGCCACTTTAACTTAATTCTTAGATTTGCAAATTATCCTCGTTTGCTATATTTTGCCTTTTCATAAGTTTACTGTGCATTATTTCTAAATCTAATTTCAGCCGATATGGTGAGGGTTGTATAGTGAGTTTTCCTTAGATTTTATCACGTAATTTCTGTGTTCCCTATTTATTACAAATATTTTTTTTATGTATGTGTATGCCTTAAAGCACTCACTTTGTCTATTTAAGCAATTCCTACAAACAATTCGTACTTTATGGTATACGGACTATGATATTTCTCCACACTTCAAAGGGAGCACTGCATCCGCCTTGGGCAGTATGATAGCTTTCCCTCAATCTCTTTCTATTTTATTTTGAAAGGTCTTCCTTCGTCATTTACCCTCCATTCTAAAGCTGCTAAATTGTTTTAATTAATAATCTCGATCTAAATGAGCTTCTGTGCACATAAAATCTCTGTTTGAACCTACGTACGATTCTATCGTGGCATAAGTTTGATTTCTGACTGTCGCATTATATACGGTTCGTTTTACCTTGTAGTTACCTTGCAGTAATTTTCTTTGGATCCGCAAAGAAAGTGAACTTTAAAAAAAAAATCTCTGTTCGCTTGAGATAATGATAAAGATATAGATGGGATGATGGCGCCGCTAAATTTAATAATATCCCTATTAAACAATGATTTAATGTATGATGTTGTTAGATTTTATGTCCTGTAGTTTTGGGAATATGTGCCATCCTCGTGCCTTCATGTTAAGGGAAAAAGTAAGGAGAACTCAATGCTATGCTTCATGTCCTGGCTATTATATTTTTGTGATAGAAATTCTACGGAGTGTTTCGTTATTTTTTATTTTATTTTTTTTTTAATTACATTTTCACCCCAAACAAGGCACATTGCCACTTTGGTGTAGGGGGCTACTATCAGGGTCAGCAACTACTGGGGCACTATGTAGGGATTTGGGCAGCAAGATGTCGGTTCACGTTGCACTTGAACTTCTGCATGTCAGTACAGTTAGGGAAGCAGGATCCTGGAATGGAATTCCAGAGTCTACCGGTTCTGGGGAAGAAACTACTGGAGTAGAAAGATCTTTTACATCTAGGGATCTCTACTGTGTGGGGGTGGGATTTAGCTGCTTGTCGGGGTTGTCGAGGGTGTCTCCGTCGTGGGGGCACAAGTGTCTGCAGTTCGTCAGAGCACTCACCATTAAAATACTTGTAGAACAAGCAGAGGGATGCAACGTTTCGTTGATGGGACAGAGGCTGAAGCTTAGATGCAAGTTCAGTTCAGTTCAACTCTTTTTTGAATCTTGTCTAGGAGCGAGAGACTAGTAGTAGATGCACCAGCCCAGATGTGACAACAATACTCCATACATGGGCGAATGGTGGCCTTATAGAGATACAGGATACTTTCAGGTGTCAGTAGTTTTCTAGCACGGTAGAGAGAGCCTACCTTTTTTGCAGCGGCCCTGGCAATGTTTTCAATATAATTGTTCCAGCTTCCTGTGAAGGTTAGGACAAGCAGTTTGAAAGATGTAATCTCAGACAGGGAGTCACTGGCCATTGCTATTGGTGGCAGAGAAGGTTTCTTGTAGTTATTGAAGAAAACCAGTTTAGTCTTGGCAGCATTGAATGTGACCATGCATTTATGTCCCCATTCCACTACAGATTGGAGGTCATCCTCTAGTGTTTTTGCCATTTCTTTAGATATGTGTTCATTTGTTTTCCTGCCATGCCTGTTATAAAGTGTAGTGTCATCAGCATATATACCCATCTCAAAGGCAGTTTTGTCGTGGAGGTCATTAATAAATATCAGGAACAATAAAGGTCCAAGAATAGACCCCTGAGGCACTCCCGCATTTATATCACACTGTTTAGATGTTCGACCGTCGAGGACAACCTGAATTTTTCTATTATCCAAGAAGGATTTAATTATGCTAAGTATCCTACCAGTGATACCGTATGATTTAATTTTCCTGAGGAGACCCTTGTGCCATACCCTGTGAAAAACCTTAGATATATCTAAAGCTACCGCTCTGCCCTCCTCCGCTTTGTCCAGTGAATGGTATATACGTTCAGAGCTTACAGTGAGGATGTCAGCTGTGGAACGGGCTTGTCTAAATCCATATTGTTTGTCAGTCAGAAGTTTAGCATCTGTAAGGTGCCGGACTAGAGCATGGTTAATTATGGTCTCAAGTATTTTGGCGAAAAGTGGGAAGAGGCTAATGGGGCGATAATTTGCTGGGTCAGTTCTTTCGACAGAATTCTTGAATATTGGTACCACAGAAGCGGTTTTCCAACAGCCCGGAAAGCATGATTCATTAAGTCATTTGTTGTAGAGTTTGGAGAGAACTGGAGCTACTTCGGCTGAGAACTTTTTTAATAGCACAGCTGGGATGAGATCAGGTCCACACGCTTTTGAAGTGTCAAGATTTTTTATGATAGCATGTACCTGAGCAGGGGTGATTTTTAGATCGTCTAGCGTGCCGTCTGTCCGCAAAGGAAAGTCAGGCAGGGGGTGGTTGGAAGGGTCCAGTGTGGAGTTCGAGGCAAACAGGCTGGCAAGCATATTAGCTTCGTCGGTTGCTGAGCAAACAACCTCGTGATTGTTGGTTAGTGGAGGAATTGTTGATTGCCCATTATTTACTACACTGTTGTAGATTTTCCGGAAGTCACGATTTCCTAATTTTTGTGCTTCGATGCGTTTTTTAGTGGTTTCAGTAAATTCTCTCTTGGCGGTCGCTATTTCTTTCTTAACCCTATTTCTAGCGTCTATGTACTTCTGTTTGTTTGAACTGGACTTATGTCGGTTAAATCTGCGGTATGCATGCTGCCTTTTAGCAATGGCAGTTGCGCAAGTCGAAATAAACCATTGGGGAGAGTGGGGCTTGCTATAAAATTTCCGCATGGGAACATGTGCTTCCATTGCTGTTTTGAACCATTCAGTGGTCTCATTTGCGCACTGTTCAGCAGGAAGAGAAAAAATATTTCCCCATGGGGCATCTCTGATAAGATCTCTGATGGCTTCCCAGTCAGCCTTTTTATAATATCTCGTTGTTTTGAGCACTGGCTCTTCAGTTTTGGGTCTAGAATTTAGGGCGATTTCTACTATTATCACTGCATGGTCAGCGTTCCCGAGTGGGCTGTCAGCATTTGTTGTACAATCCTCGGGAACTGTAGTCAGAAACAGATCTAAAAGTGATGCTTGTTGTTCTTGCTGGTCAGGGAAACGGGTTGGAAACGTAACTATTTGTGATAGGGAGTGAGATATAGCAAAACTATGAGTTGTGCTGCCCGCTACATCTGTGTGAGTAGAGAATCCAAGCCAGTTTTTGTGGTGAACATGAAAGTCACCAAATACATGGACTTGGGCGCTAGTGTCGAGGGAGAGTGCTGTGTCTATACTTTCAGATACTTTGTTTATTATGGTGCAGTCCTGGGTCGAGGGAGAGCGGTAGAGAAAATAAAAGTAGCTAATGTTGTGTTGTATGTTTAGTCTAAAGCACATAAATGCTTGATCGTCCGTTTCTAGGTTTGTTTTTCTAGTCAGGGGAGGGTGTTACGAATGTAGACTCCAAGTCCGTGCATATGTCTTAGGGCAGAGTGGGAGATAGCCAGGCATGTTAAAGTAGTTACAGGGGATGGAGGAGTATAGGTTAGTCTCGCTTAGTGCAAAGATATCCGGGGTATTTGTTAGGAGAAATGCTTCAACATCAGCTAAATTAGTTCTAAGCCCAGGGATGTTAATGAATGCAAGCCTCAAGGGAGGAGGCAAGTTGAATTTGTTTGCCCCTAGGCCTGGTTTGAGCTTATTTATTTTTTATTGTAGTGTCATCATGTTTTTAAAGAGTTTCAGTTAGGTGAGGGGGAGCTGAACAAGAGGTTATGCAGGATATCAGACATACAACACAATCAACCATTGGCTGACCTTTCTTCAACTAGGACTGTGGCCTCGGCAAAGCCCATCGCCGGAAACAGCAGCCAGGAACTGTCAATCCGGTACCCTCAGCCCATCAGAAGAAGATCACCCCAAGAGTTGCTTGTTCAAAAGTTACTGGATTTTTTAAATTTTAGTTGCCACATTTTTTAATATTGCAGTGGATGACAGAATCATATATTTATATATCTAATAGTGTAATTGGCTTTGTAAATTGATTTTGTACTTTATAAACTTAATCTTTATTAGACTGCTATTCTATAAACTGGTTATTGCATAACAAAAAGTATACATGAGTCCACAATATATATATATATATATATATATATATATATATATATATATATATTCAGGTATTCAGACGATGTCAAAAATCGTTAATTTACTACCCGCACAGCAGCCGCCGATTTGCATAATAGTTTTACTGTCGTACGGGCGGTCGGGTTTTGATCCTGGATTGAGGTAGTTGCCTTTCTATGACGAGTTGTGATACAGCGAACCAGTAATGTATGTGGATGACTATATATATATATGTGTGAGTGTGTGTGTGTTTATGCAGAAATATGCTTATCTAATTCATAATATTTAATCCGCGGAGTTTCGAAGAAATACTTTCCTTCTCATCAGAGGGTAGGATTTAGCAAAATGCGGGATCGGATTTTGCTTGCAAAAGTATTAAATGAAACTATAAGTAAGTCATAGATCTTGACTGTTAACAAATATGAAGTAGAGTGAATAGGGTGAATAAAAAGTGATTTCACATGAATGGACAGTATTGTGAAGTGTAAAATATCCAATGACGGTAAAATCCAAAGATGCAGGATATAAAAAGTTAGTTAAATTTCCATTTGCACAAGTAAAATCCAAGGGAATCGCGTAATTGGAAGATGATCCAAAGCAATCTAAAAGGCAGAAATCCGTGGATTAATTCACAAATAGGTACAGGGAAAAGGAAAGAATTCCAATATATTATTAAAAGAAAGATAAAATGTGCATAAAAAAGGAATGGAAGAACTATTCAGCTCGACTATCGAGGTAAGGCTTAATTAAGGAAAATGAGTGAAGAAGAGAAGAAGGGAGGAAGAAAAAAGTTGAATTGAGATTGGAATACATTTAAAATAGAAAATCCAATGTCAAAATAACCTTGACAAGATGACGTTAAAGGCGCCAAAATTTTAAGCATGAAAGAGGTCAACTGAAATGTACAAGTAATTATTTAAGAATTAAATTATCAACAGTAGTCTTTGAAGGAAACCAATTGAAATAAGAAGAGATATAAAAGAAATACATGCACATGCAAATACATACATACATGCATATATATATATATATATGAACACATACAATTACACACGCACACATACACACACACACACATATATATATATATATATATATATATATATATATATATAACAAACACCTCCCCACACACACATATATACATATACGCAAATAGATTGATAAATAAATAAAAAGTTTGTAAACATTAGAGGGGAGAGAATGACACGTATCTGCAAATTCCGTATAAAACAAGTGTATATATATATATATATATATATATATATATATATATATATATATTTTATATATATATATATATATATATATATATATATATATATATATATATATATAGGGGTGCCCCCCAAAAGTCCTCACTTGTTTTTTAAAAAAACGCAAATTTAGGCCAACTGTTTAAACAACCTATGCTTCATTTTGTTCGCTATTTTTCCTGTATAATTTAAACTGTTCGTATTTGACTTTTAATTGAGTATCTTAGTCTTCATGTACATTTAAAAAAAAAACAACTTCGAATTGACAAGGCAAAAAGAAACAATAGAAACTTGTTATTTAAAGGTAACTTTAAAACATTAATGCAATACAAATACAACACGAACACAATGAATATTTTGTAGTACAGCCCTTCTGCAATTTGACAGCCTGGAATATTTTGGACATTCCTTAAATTAGTCTGCGGCAATACTCCGGTAAAAGAGCATTCCACTTTTGTTTAATATCTGTTCAAAGTTCTTTCGGATTTGAAATTTATCATTGTGTAGCTGTTGCTTGATATGATGACATACGTTTCCGATAGGATTTAGGTCTGGAATTTATGTAGGGCAATCCAAACACGGAATATCTAGCTCTTCAAGGAAGCTCTTGACATTGCAATCTGTGTGAATTGGGGCCTTATCCGAATGGAGATGGGATTATCATTCAAATTTCGGACATAGTAGGGTAGAAAATACTCAGTCAACATATTAATATATTGCAAGCGAACTATAGGCCTTGGACAATTGGCAGTAATAACGCCACACACCAAAACTTAACTTCCACCAATTAGCAGCGTCGAAACTGTGCACATAAGATTGAATTCTTCCTCTTTCCTTCGACGGACGTACTGCCTACCATAACTGCCTAGCGTATTGAACCTGCTTTTGTCGCTAAAAAATACTTTCGACTAATATAAAGATTCACAGTCTTCATTGCATCTGACGAAGTCTAGACCGTGTTTCCGGTTCTTTACAGAAATCATTGGCTTGCCTCTTGCACAGCCTCGAAAATTAATTTCTTTTCATTCTGTACTTAACTATAGAAAAGGAAACTTTTTTTGACAAGATTACACTGTTTTTGGAATTGGGGAGCGGTTTCAAATCTGTATCTGAAGCTGAGGCTATGTCTTTCCTGTAAGAAGTAGACGATCAGATTTAGGGTCATCACGAATACCGCCAGTATTTTTGGTGCGTTTGAACAATTATATGTACAGTTTTCTTAGCACATTTAAATCTGCAACCGATTCCTCGATTGGATAAACAAGAAGTGTGGAGATTGATGAGCTCCTGACTATCACTAAGAGAAAGTTGAGGCATATGGACTAAATGTTACGTTGTATAACCCTGAACAACTTCAATTACGATTGGAGATGTTTGTTGCCTAAAACGTAGATATTTTAATTTGGTTTTCAGCTCATTTGTTGCTGCGGAGTTTCTTTTTGCCTTCTTGATTTGAAATTATATTTTAAAAATACGTGAACATTAGGAAACCTCAAATTAAAAATAAAAGATGAAGAGGTAAAATTATAGAGGAGAAAAGGGCGCATCAAATGAGGTATAGGTTTTAAAACAATTACATTCAAGTGAGCTTAAATTTGCGGTCTTTGAAAAAATGACATTTGCAGTTGTTTTGATGGGGCTTTACTATATATATATATATATATATATATATATATATATATATATATATATATATATATATATATATACTAGCAGTATGACCAAACATTGCCCGAGATTGAATGATGATAAACGGATGCTTTATTGCCCCATATTTTTATTGTCATCGTCCTCAGTCAAACTTGCACGTTGATTGTGTACACTAGTAAAGGACTTATCGCTGATACCGGGAGAAAGTTCAAATTCTTCATGCAGTAACTTAGTTGAAAATAAATTGTAGTGTACATTGCATTTGAGAGAACTTACTGTGGATTTTATAAATATATTTTTCATATATATGGGCTTGAATTAAAGTTTGAATTGCAAAAATCAAGAATCATGCTTTAATTGTGCTCTAAACAGAATAATTCATTTCGAACGCGCACCTGCCATATCAAATAATATTCTGTTGATTTTATATCTCCGGTCGACTTGTATGGTAATAAAACTTCTTAAATGCACTGGTGATGTAAAGTGTTAACTTTGGTCAAAATCGCCTGTTTCTTCTTTCATCGGATTATCGCGATTATCGGTACATATAATACAAAACCTGTCAGGCACATAAATTCCATTCGTGTGAAATTTCATAAAAGTCGACCTCGCTGTGTTCGAATTAATGCACACACAGATTTTTTTTAAATAATAGTAGAATATATATATATATATATATATATATATATATATATATGTGTGTGTGTGTGTGTGTGTGTGTGTGTGTGTGTTTTGCGATACTGTTTGAATGAATTCAATTAGATATACGAAGGTGCATATTTACCTTTAAGCGAGTTAGGGATGATTTTGCCTTTAACCAATTTTTAGTACCCCCAAATGGGCAGCGGCACATGAATTATTTTCAAAATATAATTATCCATGTATATATATATATATATATATATATATATATATATATATATATATATATATATATATATATATATATATATATTGCTAAGGACAACAGAAAGCTTTTGCCTGGTCCGTACATCCATACCTTCGACGTATATACAAAAAATACGAAAAACTGAAAAAAATAAAAAAAAACATATCACAAAGCAGATGCATTCCGTTGTCTTTAACGGTGTTTATTTTAATGAAAAAATGCTATCTTATATATATATATATATATATATATATATATATATATATATATATATATATATATATATATATATACATACAAGGTGACCCAAAAATACGGGTCCCACTTTTTATATGCCCCGTTTCTTAGTGTTTTGTCCGAATGAAATGAAACTTTGGTCATAACTAGTTTATTATATTCAAAACATCACATCAAAACACTAGGGTCTTTGACCTCTTTTCTCCGTTCTACAGCATATGTTCTAGATGGCCTCCATTTAGCTTTTGCTTTTTTGGGGTCACCCTGTATATATGTATATATATATATATATATATGTCTATATATATATGTGTGTATATATATATGTGTGTATATATATGTGTATATATATGTGTGTATATATATGTATATATATATATATATATATATATATATATATATATATAGTAATTGTATGATTGTTGTTCCGTATCTAACAATTTTAACTCGTAAAAACTAGTAGAACTATGTCATACCACATATAGTTTTTCTGTAGCATAGAACACGCTCTGGTGGTTTCGCTCCCGTTCCATCTTAAAAAGGATAAATACTTATCATATTAGTTACTTGTCAATCAGTAGGTTCTTGAAAATACCTTTTAAATTCGTGTCAAGCTAGCCTAATTGTCATCGTACTTAACTCATTGTATTTAAGTTTTGGTTTAATCACAAGCCTAAGTATACTTTTTTACTTACAAGAAGTGGACTGTTTCGAAAAAAAAATAATACTCGCTTCGATATGTCTCTGTTTTTATATGAATTAAAATATAATACGTATTTTTCAACTGTGAAAAAGCTGGACGGCTAGCTAATTTAACAACATTTATATGATCGTGGATATAATACTGGCATTAAGGATGAAAACGGAATATCTTACAAATCAGATCAGTTCAGCCCCGAAGTTGCGATCAGACATACACATACGCATACTAATTCATTCATTCCCAAACAGAACTTGCGAGAAATTTAAACCTCTCGTCTTTCACATAGATTTCATTGCGCAGTTATATTCCACCATTATGCATTTCAATTTATTCGAACACGAGTCAGCTTTTTTATTCTAAAATCATGTAAATAAAAATCATCTCGTATCATAAACACACAAAAAGAAATGCTGTTGGAAGGCAAATACTTTTGTTTATAACTGACTACTCTGTTTCTCTGTACTCGGGTTTAGATCAAATCGTAGTATCTGTTTTGTCTTCCGTAAATTATAGAAAGATTTTTATTTAAATTAAGACAATTTTTATTTTTGCCCCAATCCAGAATGTGCGGTCTCGGACAACTGAATTTCTTTCCTAATAAAAAAAATAGTACGTGTCAAACTCAGCCTTCGTAATTAATTTTCATGGGCCATGGCAGGACACGGTTCCCGATAGTGAGTGATCAAGTCTGGCTTGTCACAAGTATTCGCCTTGTTGTTGTAACTACCGTTATCCTGTCCAAATTCCGATTGGAATTTTTCTCTTTCATTGCGTTTCGTATTTGACCGACATTAATCAGCGAGAGTCTTCTTATTATGCCAATGCCTGCTCATGGAAGGAAGATGTAGATCGAGGATTTCCTATTCCCCGGTGATTGCACGATTTTCGGAAAGGGCCAGTGGGCTGGGCAAAAGTGATAGGGGGATAGAAGACAACAGAGGAGCTATCTTTTATATATATATATATATATATATATATATATATATATATATATATATATATATATATATATATATATACAGTGAGGGTACGAAGGGAAGGCAGGATGTAGGAATAAATAAATGCAAAATGAATAAAAGGGATATGTTCGTGCAAGATCTAATGTTGCTTGTGAGTATCGTACTGGTTTTAAAGAAGACAGCACGACGGCGATACTCACTGGAGAGGGAAACGAAAAAGGAAGACAGGGACGTTGTACTTCCGGTTATCCGACATGTTGGTTAATCTTTCTTCAATGAAAGTCGCAATCCCTTCTAGCCATTTTGATTCGCTTTTATATTGTCTTTTATAATTCCTTCTTGAAACCTTTTATCTTTCGTGATACATTTGATTTGATTTTTCTTTTAGCTTTTTTTTTTAGTTTTCATTTTATTGAGTGAAAAACTTGGTCTTTATTTTGTTGGATATATTTTTCATCCAATTTCGCTTTAACTCTTTGGAGATTACTGTGTGAAACAAAAATCATTAATACACATTTATACTCAAACATAGACATATATATATATATATATATATATATATATATATATATATATATAAGTTTTGATGTACGGACTATCACACATCACACATTGATCTTGTTAAAACAAGTTATAATCGAAAATATTACCGTTTTAACCTATTATTTGTTACACATACATATATTCACACACCCACCCACACACCCACACATACGCATATATATATATATATATATATATATATATATATATATATGTATATATATATATGCATAGTAAGTTATAAAATATATATGGCGATTAAGCTACACTGAATATTCCGCGTTTCATCCACTCTAGGATTCTTCAGGCATATACGCGCATAAGCCTGAAGAGTCCTAGAGTGGATGAAACGCGGAATATTCAGTGTAGCTTAATCGCCATATAAATGTTATAACTTACTAACTAGCTCTACCTACGTATTGAGCACTTTTGAAGTAAATACTTAAAGTTTACCCATAAATTTATACTTTCGTATAGTAATTTTATGTGAGTAAATGAAGTAGTTCTATATATATATATATATATATATATATATATATATATATATATATATATATATATATATATATAAGAACACCGTGATACGGTGGCCGTGGGACACGGTTTTTCATGTTACGATGTGGAATATACGGTGTTTCCGGCCCCTAGTTAAGGTATTTGTCGAGCCTTACGGTGTTATTCATATATGCTCATAGCTCTTGGATAAAATCCAATTATAATGCATTTTTTACGGCATTATAATTGGATTTTATCTAAGAGTTATGAGAATATGTAGCAAGAAGAAAACTCAACACACAATAGAAGACTAATTGTTCCCACTAACGATAAAAATAATAACATTTTAAAAACCTTAACAAAATCGGCTTTCAAATAGTACAGAAAACCCTCCTAACGATAAAAGATTTAACTCGGAAATCTAAAACTAACAATAATAAACCATTAAGACAAGCCGGAATTTATACCATTACATGCCTTGATTGTGACAAGATATACGTAGGAGAGACGCAGCGAAAACTTGCTAAAAGATTATATGAACACAAAAGAGACATAAAGAATAGCAATACACTTAATGCTCTTTTCGGTCACATAATGAAAAATGACCATCATTTCCATTTCGAAAATGCGACCCTCCTAAAGCATATTCATAGTAGGTCAACACGCCGTCTGCTGGAATCTGCTCTTATCTCTAACTCTACTAACACTATTAAACAGAGAAAAAGATTTTTTAATATTTCTTTCCACTTATCTAAAATAATATTGCACGAAAATAATCTAGACACTGGTTAATATATATATACTTGCTCCGGTCTTCCGCTTCCTTTTCACATCATATATATATATATATATATATATATATATATATATATATATATATATATATATATATATATATAATATCCTTTTCCGTTTTATGTTTTTTTTTTTTCGATTTTTCCTAGCATTATAATATTATTAATTTAATTTTTGATTGTGAAATTCATTTTTAGGTCCGATTATGACATGCTAATGTCAAAATATTCATCGATCTGTAAATGTTTCGAATAAATGTTTGTATAATGTATTTACGCACATATATATATACATATATATATATATATATATATATATATATATATACACGTACATATAGGTGTGTGTATGAATGCATATGTGTGTGTTCTGAATTCTTTGAGATTCAACTGTTTGGTATTACCTATACAGATTTTCATACATAGGTCTGCTTATATATATATATATATATATATATATATATATATATATATATATATATATAGTCATCAACATGCAGTACTGTTTCGCTGTTTCACAGCTCATCAGTGCAGCTAGACAGGCAACTACCTCAAGCCAGGGATTGAAATCCAAGCTAATCAAGAACCTAGATTCCAGTAAAGCAACTGGCCCTTATGGCATCCCAATTATAGTGTTAAAAAAGCTTCAACCAGAACTTGCTCCCATACTTACGAAACTATTTAAGCGCTGCCTTAAGGAGAAGTGCTTTCCGACTCCCTGGAAGACCTCATCAGTTTGCCCTGTATTTAAGAATTCAGGTGATAAGTCATCTCCCTCTCAGTACAGACCAATAAGTCTCCTGTGTGTTATGAGTAAGTTGCTGGAATCCATATTAAATAGAGAAATAGTCAACCACCTCAGCAGGAATAACCTTCTTAGTGACACACAATATGGTTTCCGCTCTGCAAGATCTACCGCAGATGTGCTGACGGTTATATCCCACAGGATTAGTGAATCTCTTGACAAAGGCTTCCTTTCTAGGGCAATTGCTCTTGACATATCAAAGGCCTTCGACAAGGTATGTCATAAGGGTCTACTTCACAAGATTTCCAGCTACGGTATAACTGGAAATGTTTTCTCAATCATTAAATCATTTCTCTCCGATAGGCTCATAAGAGTAGTAGTAGATGGACAAAAATCGGAGGCCTGCAATATAAATGCTGGAGTCCCTCAGGGGTTAATCCTGGGCCCAACTCTCTTCCTGATCTACATCAATGACCTCCCAAAACACATACTTAAATCATTTGTTGACATCTATGCTGATGACACGACCATCTACGGCAACACATCAAAGGCTGTAAATGACAAAGTTCTCTCTGATTCTCTCTCCTCTGATCTCGAGCGCGTGGTTCAGTGGGGGAAGATGTGGCTGGTTACCTTTAATGCATCAAAAACCAAACTCCTATCCTTACATCATCAACGCTCTGATCCCCATCTGGCATCAATTGTGATGGATGGCTCTCGTCTGGGTGAGGCCCCGTGTTTTGACAAGCTTCTGGGTTTGACCTTTACTCCTGATCTGAAATGGAACACGTACATCAAGTCTGTTGCCAAGGTCGCTGGAAAGATGGTGGGATCCTTCTAACGCTCCAGAAGATATCTCACTACTGATGCAATTCTCTATCTATATAAAAGCCAAGTACGTCCAAGGATGGAATACTGTTGCCATATCTGGCCAGGAGCTGCAAAAACCAGCCTATCCTGCCCTAACAGAGTACAGAATAGACTTCGTAGCTTTGTGGGGGATCCCCTTTTCTCTACCCTGCAACCTCTCTCCCACAGAAGAGACGTTAAGAGCCTATCCTTGTTTTATCGTTATTTCCATTGCAGGTGGTCGTCTGAACTTTAATATCTGGTCCCCCCCTCGCCAATCTTTCACGAAAACCACCCGTCTAGCTGAATCCACTGTGAAAAATTTCCCCCACTCTATATATGTGCCTAAATCAAAACGCGGATTCCATGAACAAAGCTTCTTTCTTAGAACTGCACGCCTGTGGAACTCTGTTCCGTCTGCCTGCTTCCCACCAGACTACAACTTGGATGTCTTCAAGTCCAATGTTAACAAATTCCTAATGAACCGCCCCCTTAAGTAAACACTTCATCAAATCTCCACACTAACGTAATGTACTTGCAATAACCCTTATCCCTGAGTGGCTTCCGGGCCTTGATAAGTGGTGATCACTGGGTAAAAAAAAACATCTGTACGACAGTCAAGGCTCCTAACTACTACGCTATTGCTGCGTGAGTCATGAGTTTAACGATGTTTTGACATCGTCCGAAATACCTCCGCTCGATTTGTTTACACAAAGAGCGTCGCTTATATGCTAATGGTAATTCGTGAATCACTTCTCAATATGCTCAACTCAAGATAAGGAGCATTATATATATATATATATATATATATATATATATATATACATATATATATATATATATATATATATACAGTGATGATCATATTTATTGGCACGGTAAAATAAAAGTTAAATTTTGTCTAATAAATTCTAAAAAAGGGATTAAATTAAAGAAAATAACAAAGTATATTATGTATTTTTAACTGGCCTTTCCGATGCAGCAATCGGATTTTAGAAAAAATAAATAACAAAGGAACAACAAACATAATTGCAAAAAACCCTTGTTCAAAATTATTTGCACGATTTATTTAATAATCAATTGTATAGCCTTTGGCCTTGATTACCTTCCTCAGTCGCTTTTCATAGTTTACAACCAAGTTGTTGCACTCTTCAGTAGTAATTTTAGCCCACTCTTCCTGACAATAATCCTCCAATTGAATAAGATTCTTAGGCTTCCTTTGCATTACCCTCAATTTTAATGTTCTCCATAAATTTTCAATTTGATTAAGGTCTGGGCTTTGTGATGGCCACTCCAAAACATTAATATGATTGTCCTCAAGCCATTTCTTAGTCAGTTTAGCCGAATGCTTTGGGTCATTATCTTGCATGAACCACCAACGACGACCAAGTGAGAGCTCTTTAGCAGAGTCTTTCAGGTTTTCATCCAATATTTTAACATAATCTTCCTTTTTTATGCTACCTGTGACCTTAACAAGTCGCCCTGGTCCAGAGGCAGCAAAGGATCCCCAAAAAATCAAACTGCCTCCACCGTGCTTCACTGTGGGTATGGTGTTCTTAGGCAGGAAAGCTTCGCCAGATTTTCTGTAAATATAAGACACTTTATTATGGCCAAATAACTCTATTTTCGTTTCGTCAGTCCATAGAACACGTTTCCAGAATGCAACATCTTTATCAATATGACGTTTTGCAAAGGCTAGCCTTGCTTTCAGGTGCATAGGCTTCAATAAGGGAGTCTTTCTCGGACGACATGCTTATAAACCAGCTCTCTTCAAAACTCTACCAACTGTATGTCGAGATACATTCACTCCTGAAGTGAATAGTATCAGTAAGTAAAGAATTGCCTTTTAGAAAGGTTTTATTAACTGTAAAATACACGTACGCTCTTGAAAGGATCGAGCGGGAAAATGAAACAGAGGGCGCTTTTATTATGAATGTCAATCCCAAGGGGGATAACTCTTAACAACAAATTAAATCATAACATTTTCCCCGTCCTAAAGTATTCAAGTAAGGGGTAATTAATTATAGACAAATTTTTTTTTTTTTTTTTTTTTTTTTTTTTTACAATCACATAAGAATCATTTTATTTACATATGAACCCAAACTGCAGTTTTTTTCAGTATTTAGTCACAAAATCCTCATATTTACTAGGAAATTGTCGAACTCGGGACGACCTCCGCACAGATTGGCAGGAATGCTGATTTTCAGTATTATTTTTTAGTGAAATCTGATTTTCTTCAAGATCAGACGATTGATTTTTGTCTTCCTCATGACCAATGTTTTCATTAGTAGAAGGTTCAAATAAAGTCTCTGAAGTAGTAGGATTATTATTAGAGTTTTCTTCATTTGATGAGTTTGGAGCTAAGTCTCGAACGTTGACAGTGGTTTCAGTACCAGAAGGTAGTTGAACATAAGCGTAGTGGGGGTTAACATCTATTAGGGTGGCAGGCGTTACAGGAGGGTCATGTTTACTTGTTTTAGTGTGGTTTCTAATATATATTGGGCCTGGTTTAACCCAAGAAGGAATTGAAATTCCGGAAGCAGATTTACGACTATATTTAAATAGCCTATCATGGGGAGTCATATTAGTGGCAGTACAAAGTAATGATCTAATTGAATGAAGTGCGTCCGGTAGTATGTCTTCCCAATAAGGTAGTTTCATTTGATTAGAATGTAATGTTGTTTGAATGGCCTTCCATAAGGTACCGTTGAGTTTTTCAATCTGTCCATTACCTTCAGGATGATATCTACTTGTTTTAGAAGTAGCAATTCCTTTTTGTGTAAAAAATCCTTTATTTCTCTTGCTAAGAAATCAGAAGCACGGTCAGTATGTAACGTGCATCCAGGAGATAAGCACCCGTGTGTTTGCGTTTTGTGTGGGTACGTGAGAGAGACGGATGAGGGGAAAAAGACTTACCTCGAGACCAGCTCAGCGTTACCGACCAAAAATAGAAAAGAGGGACCAAGATGGCGACCGCCGTCTTTTGTAAAGTATGATGTCTCGCAAAGTCACACGAATTCTCGGAATATGCAAATTTAGCCGGCCCAGAACGACGATAAAAGCGAGTGAGGGGAAAGACGTGGGGCAGTGACGATTGCGTTGGCTGGGGAATCGTGTGGCTGTTGCTTCTTGTGCCGTGTTGAGGATATCTTACCGTGTTAAAGAGAGAGTCGGGCGCCATCTTTAATTTTTCCTTACATTTTTTTTCTTACAAGCCATTTCGGCCATTTGGCCTCTAGGACTATGACCGAGTCGAAATTTGACTTAAAGCTCATACCCGAGTTTGACGGGTCCACGTCCATCGTCGACTGGGTTGAAAGGGTCGAGCTGACGTGCGACCTTTGTGAGGTGAAAAGGGTACACACTGTAATTCCCCTGAGATTGGCTGGGGGTGCCTTGAGTGTATATCAGCAACTCAGTGCTGCCGAAAAGGGAGATGTCACCGCAATTAAAGCTGCGCTGTACAAGGCATTTGCCATGGATCCTTGTACGGCCTATGAAAAATTTGCTTCCCGAAAACTTCTACCGGAGGAAAGCGTGGACGTTTTCTTCGCTGAGTTAAAGAAACTCGAAGTTCTGTTCGGTGGAGGGGTGTCGGAGCGGACACTCGCGTACGCGTTTGTGGCGGGCCTTCCCACTCGGGTGAAGCAGCTACTGAGAGCCTCAACCAGCGTTTCAACAACGACCATGGCACACTTGATGGAACGTGCTCGAGCCATCATCAAAGATGAGGAGGACCTGGGGGAACCAGTTGTGATGGCGACACAGACAGGCCAGATTGGCGCTCGGGAGATTCCGAATCAGAACCCTGCAAGCAATGGGAAATGTTTTCGCTGCGGCCGACGCGGACATTTTGCAAGGAATTGCACCAACAGGGGGCGTGTGCGCTGTTTTAAGTGTGGCGGTTTGGGGCATCTAGCCCAAAACTGTGCGGGAAACGTATCAGGGGAGAGGACGTCAGCGCCGCCCTGCTCCCCGAGCAAAATTTGAACAAGGCGCAACCAGTAATAACCGTCTACGTAAACAGGATACCCTGCTCAGCACTTCTCGACTCAGGCTGTTCGCATACTATAGTGAGCACCAGGCTGTGTCCAAGTTGGACTAAGAGGAAGATCAAAGTCACCACGATAGGAGGCGAGACCCAGACATGCTGTGGAGCTGGAACTGTCAAGATCTACACGGACACCGGTGCAGCCACTAAGATCAATGTGCTCGTGACCCAAGGAAATCTCCTGGGGTTTGACCTGTTGCTCGGATACGATGCCATCAAGGCGCTGGGGGGAGTCGCAATTCATCGAGATGGAAAGGTGCGATTCTTAGAGGCCCCAGTGTGTGCAGCGCTCCATATCGATCGGCCGGATTTTACAGTGGACTACGACTCGCGCAAGAGGGCCTGGATTGCATCTTGGAAGTGGACCGAGGGAATGGCACCGACTAAACTCAAGAATGGGGTGGCAGAGTACCCTATACCCAGTGAGGCCCGAGCAGAATACGAAAGGGAACTAAAGGCGTGGATCCAAGATGGCTGGTTAATCCCCTACCCTGAGGACAAGCTTGGGCCTCCGAAGGGTCTAATACCCTTGATGGCAGTAGTCCAGCATAACAAGTCGAAAGTACGGCCCGTGCTGGACTATAGGGAGCTTAAGCATATTGAAGCCTACACTGCCGATGCTGACGTATGCGCCAGTAAGTTGAGGGAATGGCGTCAGAAAGGCACTAATGTCTCAATATTGGATTTACGAAAAGCCTATTTACAGGTGCGAGTTGATGAGACGTTGTGGCCGTTCCAGACAGTTTGGTTCCAGGGGCAGAGGTACTGCCTTACACGCCTTGGCTTCGGCCTAAATGTGGCACCACAGATCATGAAGACTATTGTCAACACAGTATTGTCCCAAGAAAAGCCCATGAGGGACTCAACGTCAGCTTACATTGATGACGTATACGTCAATGAAGATGTACAGTCTGCGTCGTGTGTCAAAGAAAAGTTGGCTCAGTTTGGTCTGGAATGCAAGAATCCCGAACGTTTAAAGGAAGGAGTACGTGTATTGGGATTGGATGTTTATGAAGAGGAAGGCACCCTACAATGGAGGCGTGGCAGTGAAATTCCAAGCATCCCCAACCTCGTTACAAGGCGGACCGTTTTTTCTTGGTGTGGAAAACTTGTTGGTCACTTACCGGTCTGTGGCTGGCCCCGCGCAGCTGTTGGTGTGATTAAACGCAGAGCAAATTTAACAACCACGGGTTGGGATGACATATCCGATGATGTCCTACTAACTCTGATGATTAAAGAGACACTGGAGAGAGTGAACAAGAAGGACCCTGCCTGTGGGCGGTGGTGTGTTAACGGAGACAACGTAGGTGTGTGGGTTGATGCCAGTTCTTTGGCGTTGGGAGTATCGTTGGAGCAAGGAGGAAACGTGTTCGAGGATGCGTGTTGGCTGCGGCCCGTAACAGATTCTCAGCATATCAACCTGGCAGAGCTGGACGCTGTTGTAAAGGGGGTAAATCTGGCCCTGCAGTGGCAGTCTAAGAAGTTGACCTTGTACACAGATTCTCTCTGTGTCTACCACTGGGTGTCTGACACACTTTCAGGACGGACACGAGTCCGTACCAAGGCAGCAAGCGAAATGTTAATACGGAGAAGGCTAGACACGCTAAAAAACCTGGTATCTGAGTATGGGCTATCACTGAGCGTCACTCTGGTGCCATCACATTGTAATCGTGCTGACCAACTGACCCGTGTACCTCACAAATGGTATGAAGCCGCGAAGATGGGAATGGAGATTACTGCTCGATCTTGTGCAGTTGCAATCGACCCATGTCAAATACAAAAAATTCATGCACAGAGCGGACATCCGGGTATCAAGAGGACCCTTTATTTTGTGAGGCGTGCATACCCAGCAGTGACCAAGATGGATGTCAGACAGATCGTCAGAAATTGTGAGGCTTGCCAGTCTATTGATCCTGCACCAGAGCGATGGCAGAAGGGTCGCTTGGAAGTTGAGAGTGTGTGGCAGCGGCTGGCCATGGATAGTACCCATTACAGTGGCAAGCCCTTTCTAACTCTCATTGATTGCGGGCCTACGAGATTTGCGGTGTGGCGGCAGATGACCAGACAGGATTCAGCAAATGTTGTTCGCCACCTATCATCCATTTTTTTTGAGCGAGGTGCGCCGGAAGAGCTCCTGACTGACAATGATGCAGCGTTTTGTAGCCAGCAAGTCCGGCATTGTTAGATGAGTGGGGCGTCCGTCTACGGTTGCGATGTGCGCATGTGCCATCAGGAAATGGCATTGCTGAAAGAAGCCATCGCAGCATCAAGAGAATTGCTGCCAGGAAGCGATGTACTATTGCGGAAGCAACATATTGGTACAACATTACGCCAAAGGACGGGACGTCCCCTTCAACCACACCTGCGAATGCTATTTACACGTACCGAGTCGGAGTGAAGGGAATCAACACTACGCAGCCAACCGACAAGGGAACATATAACAGATATGAAGTGGGAGATCCAGTGTGGGTGCGGCCTCCAGGAAATCGGTGCACCGACAAGTTTAAGCGAGGACACATATCTGGAGTGATTAGCCAGCAGTCTGTTTTGGTCGATGGAACCCCACGACATGTGCGAGATCTTCGCCCAGCTACCGAGGTGCGTCATACAACTACAGAAGAAAGCAGTGAAGCGTCTAGCGATGAGCTGCCGATGCACGGATTCAGTGAGCCCCTTCCAGAGACTGATAGCGATACTTCATCTGATGAGGCGGAACCAGATCCAGAGCCCGAATCTGAAACAGTGAATGTACCTCTTCGCAGAAGCACACGCACTAAAAGGCCCCCCCCAGTGCTCTCTATGTGATCATCAGATCAGGGGGGAGTGTAACGTGCATCCAGGAGATAAGCGCCCGCGTGTTTGCGTGTTGTGTGGGTACGTGGGAGAGACGGATGAGGGGAAAAAGACTTACCTCGAGACCAGCTCAGCGTTACCGACCAAAAATAGAAAAGAGGGACCAAGATGGCGACCGCCGTCTTTTGTAAAGTATGATGTCTCGCAAAGTCACACGAATTCTCGGAATATGCAAATTTAGCCGGTCCAGAACGACGATAAAAGCGGGTGAGGGGAAAGACGTGGGGCAGTGACGATTGCGTTGGCTGGGGAATCGTGTGGCTGTTGCTTCTTGTGCCGTGTTGAGGATATCTTACCGTGTTAAAGAGAGAGTCGGACGCCATCTTTAATTTTTCCTTACATTTTTTTTCTTACAATCATGTCAGGCAAACCAAAAATTGAAAAGAGTTTGTTTAGGCAGTGGATAATGGTTTTGCTTGTCATATCTCTGCAAGGAAAAGCGAAAGGAAAACGGGAATACTCATCAATTAGAGTAAGTAGATATTTGTTGCCATGTATAGAAGTAGGTAGAGGGCCTTTAAAATCAAGATTTAATCGTTGAAAAGGTAATATGGCTTGAATGAGAGTCCCTCCATTGGTATTGGCGAATTTGGGTTTCAGTAATTGACAGGATGAGCAAGAGTCAGTAATATTCTTAATTTGATCCAAAGTAAAAGGGAGGTTCCTCGTTCTTATAAAATGGCTTAGTCTTGAAACACCAGGATGACATAATTGTTTATGTAAATCACGAAGATCTTGTAGATTGTAAGTAAGAGCAGAGATGCGAGAGAATGTGTCAGCAGCAATATTTTCAGGTCCAGGTCGATAAACTATAGTGAAATTGTATTGGGATAATTCTATACGCCAACGACATATTTTGTCATTCTTAATTTTTGATTTTCTTTTATTGTCGAATATGAAGCTGATGCTCTTCTGATCTGTGATGACTTTAAAGTGCCTGCCGAGTAGAAAATGTCGCCACTTACGGAGAGCTTCTACAATAGCGGCTGCCTCTTTTTCTACTGCATGGTGCTTAATTTCGTTAGTATTGAGAGTTCTTGAAAAAAATGCAATAGGACGACCTTCTTGATTTAGTGTTGCAGCAATGCAATAGTTACTAGCGTCCGTTTCTACTTCAAATTCTTTATTTGGATCTACCGTTATTAAAGTGGCGTCTTTTAGATCATTTTTCAATGTTTGAAAAGATTTTAATACAGATGGAGGTAGTGGAAATTCTTTGTTTTGATTTAGTAATAAAATTTTATCAGAAATTTTTTTAATGAATTTGCAGTAATAGGAAAACATTCCAACTATTCTTTTTTGAGATTTAAGATTCAGCGGAGGTGGCATTTCGAGTAATGGTTTTAGTCTTTGATAATCGGGAGCTATTTGATTATTTTCTATGGTGTAGCCGAGTAGAGTAATAGAACTAGAAGAAATTATGCTTTTATTTTCATTTAAAGTGATGTTATATTGTTTAGCAATTTTGTAGAATTTTTGAAGATTGTAATCGTGTTCTTCTTGATTTTTCCCACATATAGTTACGTTATCAACATACACAAAGGTATCGGTTAGATTTTCTTTTTCTATAACATAGTCTATGCTCCTCTGGAAAGCACTTACTCCATTGGTGACGCCAAAAGGAAGACGAGTAAATTGAAAAAGTTTGCCACTTACTTCAAACGCAGTGAATTTACGATCAGCATGATTTATAGGTATTTGGTGATAAGCAGATTTTAGGTCGAGAGTAGAGAAGATGTTATATTGAGCGATGTCGTCTACCAGCTTATTGATATTAGGCATTGGGTAAGCGTCTAGTTCCGTGAATCTATTAATGGTATCGCTGTAGTCGACTACCATTCTTTTCTTATGATTCTCATTCGAAGTTACAAGAACTTGCGCTCGCCACGGAGATATCGAAGGTTCAATTATGCCTTCTTTCAACATTCTAGCAGTCTCTTCTTTTATGAATTTGTTGGCGGCAAAAGTGTAACGTCGGGATTTTGTCGCAATAGGAGTAGTATGAGGAGAAAGATTAGAAAAGAGAGGAGGGGGTGGAACGTTTATGGTAGGAAAAAAATTATTCGTGTTTATAGCTCCAATTATAAGTTTGTCTCTAGGACCGTCGAATTTAAGTGTTACTTTTTTATATTTTTTTAAAATATCTTTTCCGATTATTAAATCAATGAAAAGGTTTTCAATGATTTCAATTGTTATTCCAGAATGGGTTTTATCTTTCAGTATTAAATCCACGACAGCTTCGCCAGTTATTTTAGCATGTTGATCGGAAGCAGCCAGAGCTATAGTTTTGTTTTTAGGTATTGTGAAGAGTTTAAGTTTTTTAGCAGTATTTTCATTAATGAATGTTTTTACACTGCCGGAGTCCACCATAGCGTTCACGAAGTGCTCGTTAATTTGGCATTGAGTGAATGTGACATCTTTGGAGTTAGTTCCTAGTCAGGATAGAGAAGGTGAGGGGTAGTCAGAGTCGTCATAAAGAACAGCAGTATGAGTGTTAGAAATAGAAGATTTACACACTTTAGCCCAATGACCATTTTTTTGCATTTTTTACATTCGGCGTTTCGTGCAGGACATAAATATCGAGGATGACGTGATTTTCCACAGAAAAAACAAACCCCTTTTGGATGCATATTTTCTTTGGTCACAGCTATACGATTGTAGCCCGAAGGATTATTTGTAGCTGCTACAGTAAAGTTATTTGCGTAGCTTATCGAATGCTTTTCTGCTTGTTCAAGAGATCTGGCCGTGGCATATGTGTCCTGTAAAGTCAGGATGGGTTTTTCTAACAGTCGTTGTCGGATGGACGAAGAAGAAATTCTACCGATGAAAGCTTCCCGAATGTATTGATTTTTGTTTTCTTCAGCAGAAACCGCTTCGAAGTTACATGTTTTGGCAAGCATTTCCAATTGTAGTATGAAGACATCTATATTTTGTGTTGTTTGTTGCTTCGTCGTCATCAATCGATATCTATTATAAACAATATTTTCAGGTTTTAAATAAGCGGCGTCCAATGTTCTTAATGCACTATCGTAGTCGGTTTTATCGCTTATTAAATCGAAAACAGAGGCTGAAATACAAGTGATCAAGGCAAAGAAATTATCTGAAGTGTTTTCGATTAATCCGTTATTATGTGAGCGGATATAATTCTGGAGGGTTAATTTCCAATGCCTATAGGATTTTTCGGAATTAGGGCATGTAGGTTCCACCTCGAATCTGTCGGGACGTAAGATTCGATCCATTATTTTATTTTATTTTTTTTACAGTTAATAAAATTGAAGTGAATAGTATCAGTAAGTAAAGAATTGCGTTTTAGAAAGGTTTTATTAACTGTAAAATACACGTACGCTCTTGAAAGGATCGAGCGGGAAAATGAAACAGAGGGACCTTTTATTATGAATGTCAATCCCAAGGGGGATAACTCTTAACAACAAATTAAATCATAACAACTCCAGAGGTGCTCTGTTCATCAACAATCTCCCCAACAGAGATCCTTGGGTTTTGTTTTACTTGTCGAACAATTTTCCGTTCATCTCTTGGGGAAAGAATCCTTTTTCTCCCTCTACCCTCTAAACTCATAACGTGGCCTTGCGATTTGAACTTGTTTATTATGGCTCTAACAGTGGATTTGGGAAGGTTTAGCTTCTTTGAAATCTTATCATAGCCCTCCCCATTGGTATGGCATGCTACAACAAGCTTCCTGACGTCTTCGCTGTGTTCCTTAGTTTTAACCATGGCGATTGAAAATTATAATTTAGTCACTTATAATAGTTTTAATAAATCGCTATCTTAAAATTATCTGAAAAAAATTATTCACTGAATTAGCGTTAAACAAGCATAATATGGCTATAAAAAAGTTCAGAAAGCACGTAAACCGGAAATTGATTGATATTATACTGATACTAAAAGAAAAACAAAGCCGTGCCAATAATTTTGAACAAGGGTTTTTTGCAATTATGTTTGTTGTTCCTTTGTTATTTATTTTTTCTAAAATCCGATTGCTGCATCGAAAAGGCTAGTTAAAAATACATAATATACTTTGTTATTTTCTTTAATTTAATCCCTTTTTTTAGAATTTATTAGACAAAATTTAACTTTTATTTTACCGTGCCAATAAATATGATCATCACTGTATATATATATATATAAATTGAAAGTACCTCTGTGTGTGTATATGTGTATCTGTCTGTCTGTTTGTCTGTATACATTTCCCTACGCAATAACTCTGTCAATTTTTAGTCTACAGACTCGAAATTTGATATACAGTGTACTGAGATTTGGAAGAATCGATGTGATCGGTTTTTGGCCAGAAATTTGGCGATAACGGGTCCAAGTTCAACGATTTGACCTTTGAGAACTCTACCAGACTCCTCTGACAATGTTCGGTCTAAACACTTGAAATTTTAGATATAGATTCATTTGACATGGATATAACTTAATAACTTAATTTAAGCCAAAAAACAGTAAATTTTAAGGGATCATAATAGGGGCCACATTAAAAAAAATGACTATTTTTTTCTTTTTTGCTCAACATACATAAATACCCGGGCAACGCCAGGCACCCATGCAAGTATACATATGCACAAAAATACACATGCCCATATATATATACACATTCGTACACTTATACGTTCATATATACTTATGTGTGGGTTTGTTTGTATATGTTTATGCAAAAAACATTAGTTGTGTACCGGCCGTATTTAACCCTAAGGGGAAATCCTGACTGTCTTTTATGATCCCAGTCGTTGGCGAACAGGGGTCTCGTAGACAACTAATTACTCAAGTTAGTGTGACGTAACCGCCCGCCTCCGTTAACCCCTCGGCTAGGGATGTACTAGAAGCTGTTATCTTTGTTACCCATTTAATTATCATGCTCCCTTGCACGTAGAACATTGCTTGGTCTCGATCAGCACAATAAAATCACTAACATCAGTAACGGCACTGCGACATATAATCATGATAACAACAAAAACACGGATTTGATGGAGAAATGTATAGCGAATAGTAAAAAGAAAGAAAAACATATGAAGAAAGATGTGAGAAGAGAAACATATTATGAACATGGCAACAGAATCAGTCACAGAGAGATGAGAAAAGCAAAGACAAATGGTTATTAAAACGTTTCATCGATAACGTTTCATACGCGTCAGTAATCTTAATTTTTATTCAAACTTATTAATCACTTGAAAGTTGTATTCCCAAAGGTCAATAAGATGAAACCGTAACTGTTATGATTATTTATTTCTTACTAGCCTGGGTGCCCGGGTGTTTAAAGGTGTGTGTTGAGCATAAAATGTTGTAGTACTGCGAAGGAGGAAGAGAGCATGAAAAAAAGGTGACGTCTTTGCTGTTACGTCCATCGCCAAACCGAAAGTGACGAATGGTTTAAATTAAGGTTTGTCAATGAAAAGAAGGGATGCCTTTCGAAAATATCGGCGAAAACAAGCGACCCTTCCTGTTATGGAGAGGCGAAGTTCGAATGGACTCATGTCCGGCCGACAAAAACGTAACCCGGGAATTGTGACGACCTGGTCCTATGACGCAAATCGTTTTATGGGTCAGGCCGTTTTATGGAGCAAGGTGCGAATGAACTCATGTCCATGCTGACAAAAATGTAACCCGGGAATTGTCATTACCTGGAGATGACGTAATTCGGTCGGGGGTAATACCAAAAGCAAAAGCCGGGCTAGTCAAAATATAGGTCAATGACGTCAATTGGTTTATGGGTTACCAGGTCGAAAATCTATAAAAGTGAGATGGTAAACAAAAACAAAGCAGAGACGCGGAGATTGGGAACTAGACACAGATGGCGAGGAACTGCCTATCACGTTCGCAACCTACACCTCTCTAAACTAGACTAAAGCACTCTCTATACGCCCACTCTCTCTCACACACACTCCTACACACACATACACACACAAACACACACACACACACATATATATATGTTGTATGTTTGTTTTTGTTAGCGATACTTATTGAATGAATTCAATTATTTATATGGAAGCGCATTTTTACCTAAATGCGAGTTGGAAATAATTTTCCCTTTGACCAGTTTGGTATCCCCAAATGAGGAGCGGCATATGTATTATTAAAATACAATTATCCATTGACACGTGTTTCTACTTTCAAGTATTTGTTTATGTAAACGTCTTTATTTGGCAACAGGACAAAGAAACGGGTAAGTGTTTTTGTATATTTACTTATTTTGAAGTGTGATAGTAAACAAAAAAAAAAACGGGGTGAAACAACATATATATATATATATATATGTTTACAAAGCCAAGGTAAATTACTCTTCTACTTACATAGATAAATCTTTTTGTGTATTATATTATTTTAAAGTGTTTATTATTATTATTATTATTATTATTATTATTATTATTATTATTGTTGTTAGTAGTAGTAGTTGAAATCATAGTAGAAGTAGTAGTTGTAATAGTAGTAGTTGTAATAGTTGTAGTAGTGTAATGCCTTTCAAGGTTGCACGATAAAAATTGTGCTATCGTTAGAGCAAATGTCCAGCCTCGAAACAAACCAAAATTGTATACTAATTTTCTTTTTACCTTCCCGTCAAACAAGGCGCAATAAAATTAAATTCCAAATTAATTATTTAACTTTAAAGGTTTATATTTATTGGTATTTTCATTCTAAGTGCTATGGTCGTTTTAAAAACGGAACGAGTATTAAACTAAAAAATGTATTAGCTTCTATTAAATTAATATTATGCAATTGATTTTTCGAGTATTTTCACCCTTTGTTCTCTTTGTTATGAAATTACTTTCCACATTTTGATTATTTTTAGTGCCCCACAAGCTCAGTATGTTACACTAAATCTTACTTATATTTCCTTCATAAACACAACTTTTTACCTTTAAGAACTCTAACAAACTCCTCCGCCAATTTTGAGTCTAGACACTTGAAATTTTAGATATAGGTTATCTGGACATGGATCTAACTTTATAATTCGATATGAGCCCAAAATAATAAATGTTACGGGGTCATAATTGAGGGCAAAGTTTTTAAAAAAAATTGACCTCTGTGATCTCTACCAATTACTCACAAATTTTTGGTCTAAATATTTTAAATTTTATATAAAGTGCCTTCAGACATAGGACAAGGTTTTTAATCGTTTTTTGCTTGAGATTTGGCTTTGAAAGGATCAAAGTTAAAAAGATTTTACCTTTGCGGTTTCTAGCAAACTATTAAGCAAATTTTGGGCTTAAACATTTGTAAATTTTACATGAAGGATGTTCAAACACGCAGCAAGTTTTTAATCAATTTTTGTGCGAAACTTTGGCTGCCAAAGGGTGAAAGTTGACAGAGTTGACCTTTGCAGACTCTATCAAAATCTTGCGCCAATTTTGTTTTCAAACACTTGAAATTTTAGATGTAGGTTACTTGGACGTGGTTCAAAAATTTTAATTAATTTGAGCTAAAACAGTAAATGTTTAGGGGTAAATATGTGGGTCAAACATTTTTAAAAAATCGACGTGTGCTAACTCTACCAACTTTTCTCTATGCTAGTTAAAGACGCCTATTATATAGAAAGGCATTACGGTACATATTCACAATTTTATATATATACATATTCACAATTTTATATATATACATATTCACAATTTTATATATATACATATTCACATAAAGTTATGAATATTACATCGGGCCCGAGTAAAGCCGGACTAAATGATTTTATTAATTATTCTGCTGTATTAAAAAGTACTTTTTTATGACGCGCAACAGAAGTAACAGGTTTTCAAAAACTCCACATGCCTTAAGGATAAGGCTTCGTAATTAGTTCGACAATTGTGAGGAAAGACAAGAACGACTCGCATTTCAAAGGCAAACACGACGAACACGCTAATATGAAAGCTGTAATTTAAGGGATCACCAGCTATCTAGAAAAAGACAATACTAAACAGAGTCCAGTCAAAACCAATCCTTCGCTAAGCCAAAAAATAGATTAAAACGATAGTGGTTGCAAGAAGAAATTGTTCACAAGAAGAATAAAAATTGCATCTGAATAATGATAGAAAAATATATCAAAATTAAAGACAACCATCATGCACCACTATATGACAATAAGGGCGCATCACTTCTATCTCTGCCTCAGGTGTTACATGATCTGTTTACTAGGCAGACCACACTTAAAAACCTTTTGTCAAACATTAGAAATATAACTCTCTCTTTTCCATGACCAAAAATGCATTTGTCTAGGGGTGGAGTCTATCTGTAAGTATTCAATGTCAAATCTATAATTAACTCGGATCACTTCTGCCTCCTGAAGATGAAAACCTAAGAAATATCCAAGAATACTGTTTAGGTATTTATGACGATCAACTGAGAACAAGGGAAGCACATCAACATTGCCATCAAAGATCACATCAAAGACGCCCCATCGGGAAATATCTTTTCTCTTCCTTCGGAACAGTGCGCAACTGAAATCACCAAATGGTTCAAAGCAGCAATTGAAGCACATGTTCCCACACGGAAGTTCTATAGAAAACCCCACTGTTCCCAATGGTTTACTTGTACTTGCGCAGCTACCATTGCTCGGAGGCAACATGCATATAGCAGATTTATCTGGCAAAAGTCCTGTAAAAGCAGACAAAGTATATAGATGCTAGAAGTAATTGTAAGAAAGAAGTAGCGACATCTAGGAGAAAATATATCGAAACCACCAGGAAACGCACTGAACCCAAAAAATAAGCAACTATTGGTTTCTGGAAAATCTACAATAATTTGGTAAATAATAGGCAATCAAAGATTTTCTTCACTATCAAACAATCATGAGGTTGTTTGTATAGCAACTGAGAAAGCTAACCGTCAGTTTGCCTTAAACTCTACGTTGAACCCAGCAAACCATTCCCTCCATGATTTTTCTTTGCGGACAGAAATGACAGTAAAGTACATTATATTATAAAAAACAAATGTTGGAACCTCAAAAGCATGTGGACCTGATCTCATCCCAGCTGTACTATTAAAACTCTTTAACAAATGCCTTAACGAATCTTGCGTTCCTGACTGCTGGAAAACTGTTTCTGTTGAACCAGTTTACAAGAACTCTGGCGAAAAAACTGACCAATTAAATTATCGGCCCATTAGCCTCCTTCCTCTTTTCGCCAAAATATTTGAGTCCATAATTAATCAAGCTCTAGTCCACCACCTTACAGTTGCAAAACTTCTGTCCGAGCATCAATATTGATTTACGCAAGCCCGGTCTACTTCAGACATTCTAACTGTAATATCTGAACGTATACACCGTGCACTCGATAAGGCAGGGGAGGCTAGGTGAGTATCCCGAGATATACCTAATGCTTGTGGCAGAGTATGACACTGTAGTCTTCTAAGGAAAATAAGAACATATGGTATCACTGGACGAATGCTTTATGTAATTAAGTCCTTCTTAAATCCAGAATGTTCTCGATTGTACGCGCAAAAAATATGATATGGATGCGGGTGTACTTCAGGGATCGATCCTTTGACGTTTATTATTCCTGATATTCGTAAATGACTTCCCTGATAAAATAGTCTCTGGGATGAGTATATTTGCTGACTACACCACGCTTTATATATCGAAGGAAATGGCAGATACTCTAGAGTAAACCCTCCAATCTGTAGTGGAATGGGTTAAAAAATAAATGGTAACATTCAACTATGCCAAGTCTAAGCTCATTTCTTTTAATAATTTCAAGAAACCTTCACAACCACCAATAGCTATAGCTAAAAATACATCACGATCAAACTATTCGGTTTAACCTTTACAAAGAACATGAGTTGGAATTGATAAATTGAGAGCATTGCCAATGCTGCTACGAAGAAGGTGGGCTCTCTCTACCTTGCTAGAAAATTAATTTCGGCTGAAAGTATTATGTACCTCTACAAGGCCACCATTCGCTCGTGTATGGAGTATTGTTGTCACATTTGAGCTGGTGCATCTACTACCATTCACTAACTATTGGACACGGTCCAATAGAGTCTCGAAACTGATAGCTTAGTAACTGCCATCTAAGCTTCCTCTGTCCCATCGACGAAATATTGCATCCCTCTGCCTGTTTTACAAGTATGTTTTTTACTGTGGGTGCCCCGACAGACAACAAGCCCTTGATCACACTCGATGTAAGTACCCCGGACAAACCTTACAAGCAGCAAATCCCACCCCTACACAGTAGATCCCTAGATGTAAGGGAGCCTCTGCTTTAATAGCTTTTTTCCCCAGAACTGCTAGACTTTGGAATTCCTTTCCGAGTGGCTTATTCCCCAACTGTACTGACATGCAGAAGTTCGAGTGTAATGATAAGAGGCATCTGTCTACTTATCTTCTTACATAGTATCTCTCAAAATTATGTCCTTGATAGTAGCCCCTCTACATCAAAGTGGCAGATGCCTAATTTGAGGTGAAAACGTAATAAAAAATGCGGAGATGTAAAAATAATTACAGTCTGATTTAAGGAAAATAACTATTATATAAAGGCATTATAAAGTAGTGGTTGATGTGCAGAAATCAGAAGCCCACAGTATTAATGCTGGTGTCCCTCAAGGGTCCATCCTGTGCCCAATCCTCTTCCTGATCTACATCAATGATCTCTCAAAAACACATACTTAAATCATTCGTTGACATCTATGCTGATAACACAACCATCCATGGCAACACATCAAAGGCCGTAAATGACAAAGTTCTCTCTGATTCTCTCTCCTCTGATCTTCAGCACGTGGTACAATGGGGGAAGAGGAGGTTGGTTACATTTAATGCATCTAAAACCAATCTTCTATCTTTACATCATCAACGCTCTGATCCCTATCGTGCATCGGTTAAAATTGATGGCTCTCGTCTTGGAGAGGCTCCGTGTTTTGACAAGCTTCTGCGATTGACCTTTACTCCTGATCTGAAATGGAACACGTACATCAAGTCTCTTGCCAAGGTCGCTGGAAAAATGGCGGGATCCTTCTGTCGCTCCAGTAGATATCTCACTGCTGATGACATTCTCTATCTATATAAAAGCCAAGTACGTCCAAGGATGGAGTACTGCTGCGATATCTGGGCAGGAGCTGCTAGAAACAGTCCATCCTTCCTTGACAGAGTACAAAATAGATTTCGTAGCCTAGTGGAGGATTCCCTTTTTTCTTCCCTGCAACCTCTCTCACAGAAGGGACGTTGCGAGGCTGTCGTTGTTTTATCGTTATTTCCAATGGGAAATACTCGTCTGAGCTCTAGTCTCCCCATGCCAATTTTTCACGAAAAACACACGTCTAGCTGAAACCACTGTCAGTAATTTTCCTCACTCTTTATCTGTGCCTAAATCAAGACGTAGATTCCATGAACAAAGCTCTTTCTTAGAACTGCACGCCTGTGGAACTCTCTTTCGTTTACCTGTTTCCCACCTGACTACTACTTGGATGTCTTCAAGTCCAACATAAACAAATTCCTGATAAACCGCCCCTTAAGTAAGCCACTTTATCAAATCTCCATTACTAACGATTACTACGATATTGTCCCATTGATTACTATACACGCAATAACACTTATCCCGGAGTGGCCTCCGGGCCTTGATAAGTGGTGACTTCCATGTAAAAAAAGAGAGCACGTGAGCAAGTTCGACAAATAAACATTAATCACAAAAAATTGTAATTTTGGAGAATAAGTGTTCACATGGAGCACACATGCGGCGTTTAATGCAACTATCAGGGCTGAAGTCGCAAATACTATGTTGAATGAGCATACAGAAAACAGAGATGTTGTTTTTCAGTTGAGACAATGTGATCTAAAGTGAATTTCCGAGTCACATACAATCTTATGATCCGTTGATGTATCCTTTTAATGTTTCCAGATGACTACCCTATATATTATTAAGGATGAAATAGTTGTATATTTACGCAACTGCAGTTTTACACTTTCAATATAATGCGCATAGAAAGGAATAATATCTTGCTCGAAAGGCGACTCTTCTAGTAAATTTTCGTAAATACATGCACAGGCATCACCGCATTATCAAGGCTAAGAGGTCACTCGAGTATAAGGGTTAAAGAGTGTACAGTATAAATTGGACAATATAGTAATCATTAGTAATGAAAATGCGGTAAATAAATTCTCAATCGAAATAAAAATAAAATTGCGCTTCCTGTAAACTATACTCACTATCTTCTTGCGAAAAGGGCAGACTCAATGGCCGTTGTGAGATGCTATGATAGAAAAGATTATTTTCTCACTATAAAATCTTATTTACACTGGCCATAAATTAGTGCAAATGTGGATGCTGGAAAAGAAAGTTATGATCGAATATAAATTCTTGGAAGAATGTTTAGATTAATAGTTACAAAAATATGGATTATCTATAATATAAATCTCACCTGTCTTTTTAAATGAATGAATGTATGTATGTATGTATGTATGTATGTTTAAAACTTTCGACAGACGCGACGGATTTTCACAAGATCGGTATCGTTTTAGAGCTCGACCCTTTGGAGAACACATATCGAAAACTTTGCCTAACATATTAATTCCATGATCTTCAATTGAGAACTTTTCTACAGGGAGGGGTCGCTTTTTTCGCCGATATTTTTGTACGTAACCCCCTCTTTTCGATTGACTAGCCTTAATATAAACCTTCGCAACTTCCGGTTTTGCGATGGACGCAATGGCAAAGACGCCGCGTTGTTTTCACATTCTTTTCCTCCTTCGCGTAACGGGTTCGAGCCTGCCTGCCGGTATACTAACACCTTTTCTTCTCTTTTTTTGCTAGGCCGGGCCCTAAGAAAAACAGAAAATGGATGATTGGTAGTTTGCAATCATGGTTGTATAATATTTAGTGCATTTTTTTCGTCATTTTTTTTTGTCATTTTTTTGTCATTTTTTTCTGGATATTTTTTCTGGAATTTTTTTTTGTCATTTTTTTTATGGATAGTTTTTTTGGGTCATCTTTTATAGTTATTTGTCATTTTTTCTAGATAGTTTTCTTTGGTCATTATTTTTGGATAGTTTTTTTTGCCAGTTTTTTTCTGGATAGTTTTTTTTGCTCATTTTTTCATATTTTGTTTGGGTCATTTTTCATAGTCTTTTTGTCATGTTTTTCTGTCTAATTTTCTTTGGTCATTATTTTTGGAAAGTTTTTTTTGTCATTTATTTTCTGGATAGGTTTTTTGGGTCATATTTTTGGAGAGCTTTTTTTGTTTTGTTTTTCAGGATAGTTTTTTTTGTTATTTTTTTCTGGATAGTTTTTTTGCCATTTTTTTATAGTTTTTTTCGTAACTTTTTTCTGGATAGTTTTTTGGTCATTATTTTTTAATAGTTTTTTTCATTTTTTTTCTGGATAGTTTTTTATCATTATTTTTGGATAGTTTTTTGTAATTTTTTTCTGGATAATTTTTTTTGTAATTTTTTTTTGTATAGTGTATTGGGTCATTTGTTTTAGATAGTTTGTTTTTGTCATTTTTTTATCGATAGTTGTTTTGGGTAATTTTTTCTGGATATTTTATTTTTGTCATTTTTTTCTGCATAGTTACTCAGAGAAGAAGCATATAATTTATCAATTTCCAGAGAAATTCCTTCACAAAAGGAAGAGAAAGTTCTCCCTTATATGGTTGTGAAACACATAGTTCCTGACCCATCAGTTCCTCTAAGTAAGCGTATTTATGTATTATAGTCAATATATATATATATATATATATATATATATATATATAATGTCATATTTATATTGCCTTAATTGCTACGTCGCTCCTCTGCTTTCAAATGGAAATGTCATGTACAGATTTTCGTTCCTTTTTTATATCTGACTATATATATTAACGTTCAGTCACGCTTACGAAATGTACTATTGAATCTTGACTTTCTAGGATTAGACATTTTGTAATTATATGCATGCAAATTTTCGAAAATGTTGATTAAATGGTCGCATTTAAATTAATGGGATTCTTCCTCGCATATATTCCCTCTCAAAATAAACCAAACGGAATGATATGATAATCTGTACTTCTCAATCTTGCTAGAGGGCAACAATAAAAAAAAAATGGTTGGTTCTCCGCCGTGGACACTTCAGTTAATCCTTTGGAAACGTTACCGATTTTGCCGTCATCTTTTTTTTTTTTTCGCGTTGATGCCTCGAGAAGTCTTATTCTCATGCGCTGATTTCTGCTTAAAGATGTCCCCCACAGCAAATTAATTACGTAAACACTTCCCGAACAGCATGGCTTGCTATAATAGCAAAGCGAATTTTACCATTCTTGGAATGTAGATTGGGAATGAAAAGACTAAGGAAGGAAAAAAATGAATAAACAAAAGAGAAGAAAAACGAAAAAAAAAAAAACGCGTGCGCGAGATAGAGAGTCAAAGAGAACGGGCGCAAAAAAAAAAGAAAGAAAGTGAGAAACGAAGAGACGGAGAGAGAGAGAGGGCGAAAGAGCGCGAAGAAACACTCGCAATTTTTCACTTCATTTCTATTGTGTCAAATGCTCAAATAAAGGAAAGGAATGGACTACGACAAGATTATTTGTATATTTTTAATCATTTATCTTGCTTACAATATTCGGTTGTGCTCAGATCTATATTCAGACACGATGGATGTGCCAAATGAAATACCTCCTATCTTTTATTCTGCTTGAATGGATCAGAAAATATTGTAAATTACATTTTTATTATGACTGAACTTATGCATTTATGACCTTAAAGTTCATATTTCCGTTATAGACATTTACGGTGTAAGATTTTAAGAAGACAATTTCTGTTATGGACGTGTGGCAGTATATACATTTTATGAAGAAAAAATTGACCCAATTAGTATTCAGCGGTGATTAGCGAACGTTTACGAAACCGATTCAATTGATGTCAGCAGAGAAAAGAAATGGGTTCGTGTATTTTACTGTGACGACAGAGCTGTAAGTAACAAAGACCGCCCTGGACTTTAAAGCTTAAGCATCAGAAGAATTTGATATTAGTAGATTAAGAATGGGGGTGACTATATAGAAAAATAAAGCGTGATGCATAAAAGGTCGTTCATTTAAATGGTACTATTTCTCTCTTCGTAGATCTTCAACACTTTAGTTTTAGAGTTAAAAAAATAGGAGGCCTTTCTTTTGGAATGGCCTCGTATATGCATCCAATATTATGGAAATGCAATACGTAATATGACACAACATTTCGATTTTCACTTCAGCAGAGCTTGACAAATATATCTGTTATTTGGATTATTCAGTTGATTGTTCTCATTATCAAGGCCCGAAAGCATCTGGGGGATATGGGTTTATGCATGTACAGTAGTCATCAGGAAAATCGATATTAGAGGGAATTTGATATAATTTGATTATTTAAGGAGACGACTGAACAAAACCTTTTTTTTTACATTGGACTTGAAGACAACCGTATTGTAGTCGGATGGAAAACAGGCGAGATGTACAGAGTTTAACAGTCGAGCAGGTCTAGGAATAAAGCTTTGTTAATGGAATCCACGTTTATATTTAGAAACAGATAGAGAAAGAGAGGGGAAACTGTTGGTAGTGGTTGCAGATGGATGGTATTTTTGAAAAGCTTGACGAAGGGATAAATAGATTGGATGAAAATAACGATAGAGCAGAGGAAGACTAGCAACGTCTCTTCTTTGCGAAAAAGGTTTCTGGGAAGAAGAAAGGGCATCATCTAACAGGTATCGAAGCCGGTTTTGAACTCGACCAAGGCAGGATAATGTCATACGAGCAGCTCCACTCCAGATGTGAAAATAGTACTCCATACTAGGATGTACTTAGCTCCTATACAGGTAGATGATTGCATCAGAAATGCAATATCTACTGGAGCGGTAAATGATCAAACCATTTTTCCCGGCGAGCTAGGCAACGGATATAGTGTATGTTCGTTTCTGATCAGGAGAGAATGCCAGCCCCAGATTCGCTAATCCTGTGTGATATTACAGTTAGAACATCATTTGTAGATATAGCAGGGCAGAAACCGTATTGCATGTCACTGAGTAGGTTGTATTTGGTGACACAGATTAAACACAGATTCCAGCAGTTTACTCAAGACGCATCGCAGACTGATTGGTCTCTACTCAGAGAAAGATGACTGATCTTCTGAATTTTTAAATACGGCGAAAACTAATGGATTTCCAGGGTGGTGGGAAAGATTTCTCGTAAATACAACGTTTAAACAACATTGTAAATATAGGATCTAGTTCTGATTGAATTTTTTTTAGCACTATAATGTTCTGATATGAATCTCGTGAAAATCTGTCGCATCTGTAGAAAGTTTAAGGCATACATGCATACATACATACTTACTTACATACATGATGGAAGCAAATTCGCTTTCGAACATTACCATTACTCGATATAACAGTGTATCTAATTTATATCGAGCAATGCTTCAGCATGAAGATTGTTATAGTGGGGAAAGGCTTTGCACCGAGACAATCCCACTCTCTAAACAGCTTCCACATTGATCCAAAAGGAAGAGCAAGTCTACATCATGGGATGCAGCAGTCATCGCAGGTTTTATATCAGAGTTTTCCTTCTCCTAGGTAGGTTGCCTTCACTACGGCTTACAGAGCCCTTTCCACCCACAATGCCATATTCCACACGCCGGTGGGTCATATATGTCGCAGCTTACAGGGCTAAGCTCCTCTGGAGGTTTCTGTCAGGGTTACCTCACCCTTAGCCTTTGGTTAAATAACCTTGGCCCATAAGCTTCTGGGTTTGACCTTTACTCCTGATCTGAAATGGAACACGTACATCAAGTCTCTTGCCAAGGTCGCTGGAAAGATGGTGGGATCCTTCTACCGCTCCAGAAGATATCTCACTGCTGATGCAAGTCTCTATCTATATAAAAGCCAAGTACGTCCAAGGATGGAATACTGTTGCCATATCTGGGCAGGAGCTGCTAAAAACAGCCTATCCTGCCTTGACAGAGTACAAAATAGACTTCGTGGCTTAGTGGGGGATGCCCTTTTCTCTACCCTGCAACCTCTATCCCACAAAAGAAACGTTGCGAGCCTGTCCTTGTTTTATCGTTATTTCCATGGCAGATGCTCGTCTGAACTCCAATCTCTGGTCCCCCCTCGCCAATCTTTCACGAAAAACACCCGTCTAGCTGAATCCACTGTGAAAAATTTCCCCCACTCTATATCTGTGCCTAAATCAAAACGCGGATTCCATGAACAAAGCTTCTTTCTTAGAACTGCACGCCTGTGGAACTCTGTTCCGTCTGCCTGCTTTCCACCGGACTACAACTTGGATGTGTTCAAGTCCAACGTTAACAAATTCCTAATGAACCGCCCCCTTAAGTAAACACTTCATCAAATCTCCACACTAACGTAATGTACTTGCAATAACCCTTATCCCTGAGTGGCTTCCGGGCCTTGATAAGTGGTGATCACTGTGCAAAAAAAAAGGTCCAGTTATACTGCACAGGACACTCGCTGTTCATCATAGCCCCGTCTGCGTGGCAGTGGTCACGACGTGCACGTGGGGTTGATTTGTCTGTGAGAAGCACAGAAAGACGCTAAGAAATCTGTGTGCTTTTAACACGCGTCCACACCAGACCTTGACCACCGTATGCATACACATACATACATACACACATACATACATACCTACATTTAAATAGACAGATGAGATTTATATTATAGATGATATTTAACCGACACCAATGGCGTTTAAAAAGATGTAAGCTTTATTTTGTTCAAGTTTTTAGTTATTTTCTGTTTGATTTTCGTACATAAAAATCGATGTGTGCTATGCTTCTATAAATCTAACCTATTTTAGGAAAATGGTAGCAAGTGGTATATTAAATAGTAGGGGACTCTAATGTCCTCCCTCTAATATGTTTCGACCTAGCAACGTCCAGTATATAAGCTAATATCTACTACAAATCACTTTGTGTCTATAGATGAGTTCGTTCTCTATGGACTCCACAATGGATGAGCCGTTTTTTGCAATTTCACTCAAATGTATTTTATGTATCTAGGAATGGTCTAAGATAAGTTTTTTTTTATCGGAACACTGCTTCCAAAAAATCCTATAACATAAGAAACAGTTTATAAATTTTACACCGATATACAGCCTGAGATAATAAGTTCATTTGAGAAGTTTTATCACCACACAAACAGAAGGGTCCTGCGTATAATGCCAACAGTATGCTCTTTGATAACATAGGGGCTCATTGTAAATATCCGTTTTAGTTTAAATCACAATAAAACCGTAGTACTTGACTTTTGCATTTTCAACTTTAATTCAGGCCAGTATATAACAATGAAAATAACGGTAGGGAAGAGACAGACTAGCAACTTATCTCCTATGTGAAGGAATTTGGCAAAATATTAAAATGGCATCATTTATCAGGCATCGAAACCGGATTTGGACTATGTCAAGGCAATATATGATCTGAGCAGTTCATACCCGGATGTTGAAACGGTACTTCATCCTAGGGCTATTTAGCTCTTACACAATTAGAAGATTGCGTCCTGAATGAGATACATTCTGGAGTGGTTGCATGGCGCAACCATTTTTTTCCAACGGCTTTGGCAACGGTGTTGATATACGTTTTCTTTTTCAGATCAGACGTAAAGGTCAGTCCCAACAGATCGTCGGATCAGGATGCATCTAAGAGGCAAGAGTCATTCATATTAATTGGGATCAAGTGGTGATCTAAGCATTAGTGTTGAAAGGATAGAAGTTTGGTTCTGAATGCGTTAAAATTTACTGCCAACTTTTTTCCCTATTCCACTATATGCCCATAACCGAAAGAGGGAGACTCAGAGAGATCAAGGTCGTTGGTTTTCTATTAAGTGTTGCCGTAGATGTTAGTGTCGTCCGCGAATATCTCGACGGATGAAATTAGAATGTAGGTGATGATAAGGAAGAGAGTGAGACTTAGAATAGATCCTACGGGCACACCAGCATTAATACTTGTGGATTTGTAAATTGACTAGTTATATAAACTTACTACTTATATAAACCTATTAAAGGACAAGGACTCGATGTCTGAGCAGACATATTTAGTTACTCTATAGCTGAAGATTTTGTGAAGTAAACTTGTAAGCATAAACCTATAAAATGTATTTGGTATGTCAAAAGCCTTTGTTAAGTGAGATAACCCCATCAATAAATTCACTGATCCTATACAAAATTACAGTTGGCACATCAGCTGTATGTCCTACATGACGGAAAAGGATATTGATTGTCATTGAAATGGGTGTTTTTGTTTAGGTGGTTGAAAATTTCCATAATAAACAGAGATTAAAGCAACATACTCATGGCACACAGAAGACTACTTGTACTTTAGACAGAAGAAGAAGACCAATTTTCAATTTTTCCAAACACTGGGTAAAATAATGAAAATTTCCCAAAGAGTTGGGAAACATTTACACTTTGAGTATGGATTGAATAGATGTGTAAGTATTGGTTGGTTCCGGTTGCGTCTTTTGGAGTATTATTACTGAAATATTGTAAGGTCCGGCTCCTTTGCTTGCATCAATCAATGTTCTTATGATTCAGGCAATATCACAGGAATATATATATATATATATATATATATATATATATATATATATATATATATATATATATATATAAATAAGGGTGTGGTCACCAACAATGTGTATTTTTTAACATTATTTTATTATTCGGTGTTTTGGTTTTTCATTGGAAATTATGTTTAGATCATTTTAATAATGTTTTTTAAATCATTGAAATTATTTTAAACGCGTTTCAGACGTTCTGTGAAGCGTCCTTTTCAGAAAGTATTTTAAATGATTAGAATATATTCAAGACGTGTTAAAAATGAAAAGAACATTTTCGTAGTTCATTTGAAATGTTCCGAGAGGTGGAAACATGTGTACACGATTCTACTTTTCATTCGTATGTCCAATATATATATATATATATATATATATATATATATATATATATATATATTGGACAATTTTTATTACTGGTTCATTGGGCTGGACTGATGTCTTATGTGTCTCTCTCTCTCTCTCTCTCTCTCTCTGCTTGTGTTTCTGTTTATTTTTCTTTGTTTTTTCTCATTTTTTCCTTTTTTACTGTTGCGTTTATGGGGGTGAGGGGGCCGTTGGTACTTGGTCAGCTGAGTGCATAGGGTAGGATGTGCGTGTGTGTGTTTTACTTTTTTTGGTTTGAAGAATGTATGTTCTGTTTTATAGTATTATAAAGTTATTTGGTTCCCTATGAAGGTAACGGTGATTCAAGGTCGTTACTAATGTGTGTGGTAGGGGAAAGCTCCTCTGAACTAAGGATAGGGGTGTTTTCATTCAATTTTGATATTTATTTTTTGAATTCTTAGGTTTTAGTATTGTGATTTTTCGTTGCAGTCTTGGACTGTTCGGGTATTCTTAATATTATGTTTGTTTAGATAAAGAGGTGTATTAATAAATATATGTAGGGGATTTTTCAATGTTTCTATTATTTGTCTCCCAATGTGGGTATGGCCAGACCCACGATGGGTTCTTAGTGTTGGGAAGATCTCGTTCCCCAGAGGAAAAGGGCCACTTGGAGGAGTATAGGTATGGGAGGAGAGATGATAGAAGGGATGATTGTTATCTCAGTCATAAAGGAGTTCTCCTATACGGACTGAGGGGGGAGTGAGGTGTTGGAACAGATATTACACTATGGATCTAGGTGTTTCCTAGTGTTGTTAGTTTCGAGGCTAAGTAGGGTTGGTATTGTTCAATGTGTTTTATTAGAGACAGGGGTGTTATGTCTGTGTGTGGCTGTATGCGTGCATGTGCGTGTGTGTTTTAATGTGTCGGTTCTGATTTATGTGTGAGTGTGCATATGTATATGTACGTGCATGCGAGTGTGCCTTGCATTTCATGTTTTTGTGTGTTGATATTAAGCCCTGTTTAGTTCGGGAGTGAATCTTGTTATAAAATTTCTTACCTGTGTAAGTAAATAGAAATAATTGCCTGTTTGGAAGATTGGCATTATCTTGACGCTATTTCCACTGCATGTGTGTACGTGTTTTTAAACATAGAGGTGTCTGTTATCTGCAAGTTTGATGTTACTCTCATGTAAGGCCACTCTATTGCTGAAATTTTTGTTGACGCCTATGTAGGATTTGTTGCATGCTGTGAATCTTAGTGCATAATCTACATTTCTGGAGGTGCAATTTAGATCCTTTTTCATTTTGAATGTTTGTGTTGGGTTTTTGAATGTGTATGTGTTTCCTTCTATTATTATGTCACATACTCCACATCGCGGTTTGTTGCATTTTATAACCCCTTTTGTAGTGTGTGGAAGGAGTTTTGAGGAAGTTAGGATGTGTTTTAGGTTTTTGGGTTGGCGTTTGCTTTTTACTATTTTTGTTGTTTTAAGGATGTTGTTGAGTTTGTCGTTCTGATTGAGGAGGATAAGGGTTTTTCTTATCTGTGTAAATAGTTCTGGGCTGTTTGTGTTGAGTGTGGAGACGTATGCTAAAATTTGTTCTTTGTTGTGTTCTTTTGGGATTCTTATTTAGTCTATTGGAATTTTTCAGCCAGTTCAATATATTTCAGTATTAGTGGTAGTGGATATCCTCTTTTCCGCAGGGGTATTTGTAGTTCATTCAGTCTAGTCGAACGGAGGTGTCTGTCTGTTTTTTTTTGTGTTTTTTTTTACACAGTGGTCACCACTTAGCAAGGCCCGGAAGCCACTCAGGGATAAGGGTTACTGCAAGTACATTACGTCAGTGGGGAGATTTGATGAAGTGTTTACTTAAGGGGGCAGTTCATTAGGAATTTGTTAACGTTGGACTTGAACACATCCAAGTTGTAGTCAGGTGGGAAGCAGGCAGACGGAACAGACTTCCACAGGCGTGCAGTTCTAAGAAAGAAGCTTTGTTCATGGAATCCACGTTTTAATTTAGGCACAGATAAAAAGTGGGGGAAATTTTTCACAGTGGATTCGGCTAGACGGGTGTTTTTCGTGAAAGATTGGCGAGGGGGGACCAGAGATTGGAGTTAAAATGAGCACCTTCCATGGAAATAACGATAAAACAAAGATAGGCTCGCAACGTCTCTTCTGTGGGATAGAGGTTGCAGGGTAGAGAAAAGGGCATCCCCCACTAAGCCACGAAGTCTATTTTGTACTCTGTCAAGGCAGGATAGGCTGTTTTTAGCAGCTCCTGCCCAGATATGGCAGAAGTATTCCATCCTTGGACGTCCTTGGCTTTTATATAGATAGGGAATTGCATCAGTAGTGAGATATCTTCTGGAGCAGAGGAAGGATCCCACCATCTTTCCAGCAACTTTGGCAGCAGGCTTGATGTACGTGTTCAATTTCAGATCAGGAGTAAAGGTCAAACCCAGAAGCTTGTACAAACACGGGGCCTCACCCAGACGAGAGCCATCCATCCCAACTGATGCCAGATGGGGATCAGAGCGTTGATGATGTAAGGATAGTTGTTTGGTTTTGATGCATTAAAGGTAACACACCAAGTCCTCCCCAACTGAACCACGCGCTCGAGATCAGACGAGAGAGAATCAGAGAGAACTTTGTCATTTACAGCCTTTGATGTGTTGCCGTAGATGGTCGTGTCATTAGCATAGATGGCAACGAATGATTTAAGTGTGTGTTTAGGGAGGTCATTGATGTAGATCAGGAAGAGTGTTGGGCCCAGGATTAACTCCTGAGGGACTCCAGCATTAATACTGCAGGCCTCTGATTTTTGTCCATCGAACACTACTCTTACGAGCCTATCGGAGAGAAATGATTTAATGATTGAGAAAACATTTCAAGTTATACCGTAGCTGGGAATATTGTGAAGTAGACCCTTATGCCATACCTGGTCGAAGGCTTTTGATATGTCAAGAGCAATTGCCCTAGGAAAAAAGCCTTTGTCATGAGATTCATTAATCCTGTGAGATATAACCGTCAGCACATCTGCGGTAGATCTTGCAGAACGGAAACTATATTGCGTGTCACTAAGAAGAATATTTCTGCTGATGTGGTTGACTATTTCTCTATTTAATAAGAATTGCAGCAACTTACTCATAACACACAGGAGACTTATTGGTCTGTACTGAGAGGGAGATGACTTATCACCTGAATTCTTAAATACATGGCAAACTGATGAGGTCTTCCAGGGAGTCGGAAAGCACTTCTCCTTAAGGCAGCGCTTAAACAGTTTCGTAAGTATGGGAGCAAGTTCTGGTTTAAGATTTTTTAACACTATAATTGGGATGCCGTCAGGGCCAGTGCTTTACTGGAATCAATGTTCTTGATTAGCATGGCGAGCTCCTGCACGGATATTTGTATGTTACCTCGCGTGTTCTGTGTTATAGGAGGAAATATAGGGAGTTGATGGCCTTCGTCGCATAGGGTAGAATTAGCTGCAAAGTTCTTTGCAAATAGTTTGGCCTTGTCTGACGCTTACGAGATGACCTCTGGTCCATTGATAATGGTTGGGATAGATCGCACACTTCTGTTCAGGATCCTATTTGTTATTTGTCAAAACTGGTGGGAACCAAGCCGCTGATCAGCTACCTTGGATTTAACAGACTGGGCATATAGCTTTCTAGCATTTTTTATTACTCTTTTACAGTGGTTGCTGGCAGTCCTAAAAGCAGCTTTAGTCTCAGTGCATCTATTACGTTGGTAGCTATGGAAAAAAGTGATTTCTGTGCGCGATAGCAGCAGCACATTTTGGGGAGAACCATGGCTGGCTGGCTGGCTGGTAGGTTTTTGTTGGAATTTTTTAGATGGTATGAATTGGTCTATGCCTACAATTAACCATTCGGTCAGATCTGATACTATAGAGGACACTTCCTTTTTAAACATGGAGTGCAGATGTAAATCATATATGAATGTACGGAAGCTATCCCAGTCAGCCATAGAGTATCGGTATACAGTACGGTGGAGGGGTACGTCTGGGGACTTATTACATTTCGTTTTTATCTTAACTGATACAACGGAGGTGTCGGAGGATCCTTGAGGTGAATGAACGGAACATGTACATAGCTCAGGAGAAGTTGAGAGAAAAAGGTCTAAGAGGCTTGCATATTGACCGGGGGTATCGGGCACACGGGTGGGTTCGCGAACAATTTGAGCGAGGTCATAAGCAATGGCAGAATTATGACAAAACCTCCCCTCATCGTCTGTCTTATTTGAATGGGTCAGCTATTCCACGTTATGGACGTTGTAGTCACCATGTGGATGTTAGCCGAGGGATGTGCAGACAGGATGTGGTCTATTTTCTCAGATATGCCTTTAAAGATAGTAACTACGCTGTTGTGGGGCCGATAGCGGGCAAATATAAATGCAGTGGTGTTAGCAGGTGCAACCCGGAAGCACATATAGGGTAAGTTAGGATCTTCTCTAGAGATATCCCTGCCACACGGGAAGCCATCGTTTATGTAGGCACATATTCCATGCTCATGGCGATCTTGGGGGTCAGATTTAGCTGTTAAATTAGAGTATCCGTTAATTATGAACTCATCTAGGGAAGTGGTCGGCCCTATTCCAGTTTCGCTTAGAAATAATACGTTCGGTTTCGTCTCCTGTAATTGGGTTTCAACCTCTGGAAGGTTGGAACGTAGACCCCTGATGTTGGAGAAGAAGACCTGGTAGTAGGGGTCTACGTTGGAAGATGGGGTTCTAGGTTTATTCGAGTTTTTATTCTGGAGATATTTCATGTTGAGGTTTTGGGATTTGTGGAACAGGTCGGCATATTGGTTTATAGCAGTACAGAGAGAGAAAGGAAAAGAGAAAATGACAGGAATTTTTTTGTAGCACACGAAAAGGTAAAGCAGTAACAATTAACCACTAGTATGGCATCGAGAGGCCCCACCAGAGACTACTGCACGGTCCAGATCCACTCACCAAATGGCAATACAACAGTCCCAGTACTTTGCGCCTGCTGATAGGACAGCCTCCTTAGTGGTTAATCCAAGGTTCGGGTCCCGGACTATCAGGCGGATAACGTCAGTCCAGACAAAACGTTTACCTCCAGCACCCTTACTAGTGACATGGGCACAAGGACAGACATAGAGACAGAAAAATTTCCGACATCTCAGACTACTGTCCACCAAGTACTACCACTCTTTAAGCAGCTTTTTCCTCACCGTTTGTCAGAAAAATCACTCATTGAATGAGGACTGAGGGACAAAAAAGAGAAGCGAGAGTTACTGGAGCTGCCGATAACACATCCACTGTATTATCTACTCTCCATTAAAAAAGGGGGAGGGGAATGGGTACAAGTTACTTATTTATATCTAAGTAGTAAGTCCGGTGCTAAGTTATCAATTCAGGACACTTTTGATGATAATCTCCCCTCCCATATTAATGGGTGGAAGTTTGTTATTATATATCTCGAGTTTGAATAATGGACCTTCACCTTTATAATTAAAATCCAATAATTAACAATTTGTAAAGTCGGCTTAATATTGATTTACATTCGAGTTTAGATAATTATTCAAGGTTTTAATTTAGGAGGTTCGTTTTCATAGGTGACTTTTTCTTTGCTAATGTCACTGTATTATATTTCGGATATAATAGAAAATAAGACTAACTATATTAGATGGTTTGATTGGCCAGCCAGGAAGCAAGCATTTTCAATATAGGCAAGCTTGCGGTAATAGTATATATTAAGTATATTACTTAAATAAAGTCCTAACTTCATCTTCTCTAATAGTGAAAAAAAAACTGTTACTATGGTGCAGACTTTACGTGCTAGGGAGTAGGCTATTGATTTAGACAGTTTTTAGGATGGTGGCTTTTGAAGTGGAGGTATTGTTCAGTGTCTGTGGGTTTGTGGTAAATGTCTGTAATTATGTTGTTGGTTAGGATGTATAGGAAAGGTAGTTCTGTGGGGCTTTGTTCTAGTGTGAAGTTTATTTTTAGGTGTAGATTTTGTATCAAAGTGTGGAGTTATGTGATATCCCCCCATGTGGTCCTCCAGAGGATAAAGCAGTCGTCTAGGTATCTTTTCAAAGATTTTAATAACAGTGTTTTTATATTGTGCCCGTATTTCTGTTCTATCCTTTCATAAAATGTCTCTTCCAGGAAGGCGAGTGTAAGGGTGGCATATATTGGTGCCATTTTAGTACCCTTTGCTGTGCCTAGTATTTGGATGTAGTTTTCATTATTGAATTGGAAGGAGTTGTTATTGAGGATTATATCAATGCTGTCAATCACGAATTGTTTGTTGAATCTGGGGTGTAAAGTCTGTGTATGTTTGTCAATCCAATATATATATATACATATATATATATATATATATATATATATATATATATATATATATATATATAAACGTAATTTAGTTTATTTTAAAGTTTATGGGTAATTCGGGAGTAAGGTGACTCTGATTGCGCAGATGTTTTGGCAAAAGGTTTGGTTTGTCATATACTGAGAAAATCACCTCCGGCTCGTTGATTATGTTGAGAAAAAAATCATGCGCACTGTTCAAAATTTTGTTATATGTCAAAACTCATAGGAACTAAGCCCCTGTTCTTTTACTTTTATATTAAGAGACTGATCATGATTCGCTCGCGTTTTCTATAATTCTTTTGCAGTGGTTACTATCAGTTTTAGAGGCAACTTCAGTTTCAAAACACTAGTTAAGTTTAAAGCAGTTGAATAATGTTCAATGGCAGGAGCACATTCAGAGTTGTACAATAGTTTTTTTATCCAGTTTCTGTTCGAATTTCATGGACGATATGTAGCTGTTTATGGCAATGTTTAACCAATCAGTAAAAGCAAATGCTACAGAGAACGCATTCTTTAAAAAAATGGAGCCTATGAGTAGTTTCAATATGAATGTTCGCAAACTGTCTCAATCAGCCATCAAGTATCGATACATTGTTTTATAAAGAAGGGGTTTGTTGATTTTTTTATTGCCTTGTGTTTATATTAATTCAGAAAACAGAGTGATCAGATAATCCTGAGAAGATTTGAAAATTGTCCGTCAGTATCACGAATCCGAATGGGTTCCTTAGCAATCTGTGTTAGTCCATAAGCCAAGTAGACATCATAACAAAATCTCCCTTCGTCATACTTTTTTTTACAATAGAATCACCATATATCAAGGCCTAGAGGTAATTCGAGGATAGAGACTAGTAAATGCAACATGGTCAGTGAGATACCTTCAGACTGGTCCTTTTAGATGGGAATTGGAAGAATTTGACTGTTGAAGGGGACAGGATAGCAAGAACCTGTTTAAATTGGATTTTAAACTGACCATATTATAGTCATATGGGAAGCATGCCAGTGGAATAGAGTTGAATGTCTAGTGTACTTATCTGTTTTGTTTGTGGATATTGAAATCTCCACAGAATGGCTCAAGGATGAGTGGACAGGGTGTGATCAATTTGTTTAGATAGCATCTCCATCATTGTGCAAACGATAGAGGGCAAATATACATGCTGTACCCTTACTGGTGCTATTCTAAATCACATGAAAAAGATATTTGTGGTCTTCTATAGAGATTATCACCCTTTAATGTACTGCCGCTATTGCACATATTCCTTGCCAATGCGATATTGAGGATCGACTTTGAAATTAGAATGGCTTTTAATAGAGAAATCTGCTCAGTAAGCAATTAAGTTGATGCAACTTCCGCTCAAAAACAACAGTTCAGATTAGATTTTACGTTATTGTATTTTCACATCTGAAATGTTGGCACATAGGCACCCTGATCTAAGAGAAGGGGGCCTTGCAGTAGGGGGTGTGTTGTATTTTCTATGATTTTGTTGTTGGATTACTCATAATTAAATTGGAAGATTTCAGGAATAGCCAGCAGAGTTTTTAGAGCAAAGAAAAAAGTTAAAAAGAAGAAAAAAATTATAGACCGATGAATAGCAAAGGTTGTAGCAGTTCCTACTAATATAGTGTCGAGAGGGTGCACCATAAACTATGTTGTGATCCTAATTCTATTGACGAAATGGCAATGCAGTATCTAGGTGGTTTTAACCTGCTGATAAGACAGCGTTTTTGAAGCTAATGTAAAGTACGACTGGCTGGCTATCAGGCGAATAACGGCATCACAGGAAAACGTATACCGCGAGCGTCCTTAGTCGTGACATGATAATAAGAATCGAATAATTACTACCTGTATAAAGCTGCTGATCTAATGTACAACATTTTTTTTAATTTATTGAGAAGAAAGCCCTTATATTTATCTTTTAGGTACAGCCGAAATACAGATCTGACCCTAGAGTAAAGGACCACTGGTAGATTTAAATTCCCGCTGATTACATAGTATGACTCATGTGTATTTTAGTTAGTGACAAACTGAAATTAATAAATTATCGAAAGTATTTTTTAAATCTATTTTCTTCTCCTGAAAATACCTAAATGATCATCTTGAAATATTGGCCCGACTTACAAACGGTGCTACGGTTTCATTGACAGCAAATTAGTTTCGTTTTAATTTTATCTCTCAAGAAACTCATTAAAGATATACAATTTGATCCGACTCAAGTTCAGCGGATAAAACACTGATTATCGACATCCGACGAGACTTTCAGATGTTTCTTCATTAAAACCCTCTGCCTTCTAATCAATTGATCTGGCAGTCATCGGACTGATATGGATGATCGATCTAAGCCGACTGATTAAGTTTACGATCGGAGATTTCATACGAAAGATCAAAGGCAGAAAACCATTTTCAAGTATTATCCTACATTCTTAAATATCTCATTAAAAATGTGTAAATGGTTGTTTAGATTCTACTTGTATAAAACTGTTTAGAAACACAGAGCAGAACGATAAAATTGTAGCATTAGAAATTATAACATAATTCTATTTCTGTGTGAGGAAAACAAGTTTTTTGTTGATAACCATCTACTAGTTGGCCAGTTTCGTACAAATACCAAGAGAGGTAAGAGCCTTCTGCCATGGCTAAAAGTTCGACGAGCAAGATCGGAGATGTGGCGCTGTACTACCGATCTAAAACAAGACCATTGCAAGCACCCTCAAAATGCACCGCTGGATTGACGTGAATAACAGGGGCGTGCAAATAGTGATAAACACAAAGTTTCCGGCCACGGTTATAGTCCTTAATAAGGGCCACATCATGTCCCCTAAAATCTTCGAAGATTTTACGTCACCGGAACTCACGAATGAAACGTGTCCTTTTGAGGATAACGTAACGGAACTGAGAAGTCAAAAGATTAGTGTTGAGAGTCTAGGAGATGTCGGCAACCAGACAGACGTTCATTGATACGAGCGCCAAAAGCCGGGAAGCGAGGCTATCGAAAACAAGTGTTTGACACGTAAAGCCGAATCTGTCAAAACCCTGGGACACATCTGAAATAAATTTATATTCATAAAAATTAAATTTTTGTCCTGTAGTTCAGAATCTTCATGTAAAAAAAAAGTTTCAGGTATGTGTCATTGATTTATTGAGTTCGTATGATGTAAATTGTACAACAGCTCCTTAACGAAAGGTATGAAACTTCTTCAATATCTCCCCTTTATATTATATATCCCCGTTTCGAATACGCTCAACGTTATAACTGGCCCCCTCCTCCTCTTATTTAAACCAGCTTGACTAATTCGGTTTTTCCTATGTCGAAAACATGCCCGCCCACAACACCAAAGCTAGCTTGATCGCCGCTGTCCGCCCAGTATTCGCCGAGCTCCCGTCGGCGCTTGTGGAAAAGGCATGCTCTCAGTTCCAGACCCTTACCGAGGCGGTGATTGAGGCTGAAGGCGGCTACATTGAAAAGATGTTAGCTCTACTACTTCATCAAGTTACCTGAATTGATTTTTTCAATAAAAGTTTGAAAATAAAGCTGTGGTTTTGTTTTCTTTAGGGGGACACTTTTATTGTTCCACCTTGCATATTAAAACTAATTAACGATATTTAATGTTAGCATTTATACATTAATGTATAAAATATAAGCAGATTGTTGATTATTGACCAAGAAATGCCGAAGGTGTGCTTGTCAACGATTATTATGATTATTCAAAGGGTGGTTGGCAATAAACAGATCATATCAGTCATAGGAAGAGTAAAATACACCCAAAATAGAAATGCCATAAGATCGGAAAAGAGATCCGGCGTTACTAGAATAGAGGAATGGTAAGCGGGTAAAGACTGACCAAAGGAAAACATATAATAATAAGGAGGGGTTTGACCATTTCATTTGCGTATCATGTGTAAACATCTCACCCGTAAATATCTGAAACAGAAAAATAACACTTTCAGGTCAAGAAAGCGTAAGTGTAATCATCATAGCAATGCAATTTTCAATCGCCTCCTGATTAATTTGGGCGGAACAAAAATAGGAAGCAATATTTCTGGAACGCCCCTCTTATATAGAAGTTTGTGTGTGTAGAGCTGTACTGAAAGATATCTGTACAATTCAATTAACTACAATTTTAAATATATTTTCTTTTCTTTTCTGATTTCTATTTAGAAATACGTAAATATGTTCTTTTACAAGGGTTACAGACAATATCAATAAAAGAGGAAAGGTAGAATGGGTGAATGAAAGACGGACAATTTCGTGGTAAAGGTTAAAATAAATCAAATGAGAATTGAAAAAGTAGAAGAGAATATCATTTTTTGTAAATTTTCTCTTATTTAGGAGTTACCCCTTATCCAAGAACTAAGGCCACTCGAGGATAAGGCTTAATCAATGTAAGGTAATTGTAGTAATCATCAATGGTGTCAAGTGGGTAGAATTTGATTATTTATAGGGACGGCTTAAGAAGAACTTGTTTATATTGGATTTGAAGTTTACGATGTTGTATTCAACCGAGAAGCAGATTAGCAGAACTGTTACGCAATTGAGCAGGTCTTGGAAACATGCTTTGTTCTTGAAATCTGTGTTTGGATTAAGACATATATAGAGAGTGAGGGAAATCGTATCTTATGGTTGTGGTTTATCGCGTGTTTTTGTGAAAGATTAGCAAGAGGGAACAAGGATTACAATTCCGTCGAGCACTTGCCATTAAAATAATGATAGTATTAACTAAAGGTTTATATATACTATGTTAATGGAAAGTATGCAAATGCTGATGAAAGAACAAAAAACACAATAGTTCAAATACTCGTGAACATTAAGATAAAATTGTATAGGTGGAGAAAAGTTTTCCTTATCACTCCTCGAGTCATGATTTTAACAAAATTTAATGTGATGTGTAAGAAACCACGCAGTAAAAATTGTGAACTCATGACACATTAAATATGATATGAGCAAAAAAGTAACAGACCGGATTTTCCGGGAAAACATCGGTTACCCCCTAGGGGTGCCTTTCGGGTAAAAATAGTAAAAATTAATACTTTGTTATTATTAAAAATGTTGATACCTTGGATTTTTATAAAACTTTCTGAAAAGTTGTAACTAACTGATTTCTATATGGTTGTGTTTGTCTATACTTCGCGATAACTATTGGTGTGCCTCAGGAGCTCTTTTAAGGCTAATAAAAATACCCCATTTCTGGGACTATTAAAACCATATTTGTCCAATTTTTTTGTGTCTATTTAGCATTTTACATAGTGCTGAACTCAAGTATGAATATGTTAAAGCCTTTTGGGGCTAAATGGAGGAACAAATGATGGGCTTAGTCATTTCTTTTTTGGATGGCGCAGAACTTTAATTTACATATCAGGGTTAAATCTTCACCGTTTGTTCATTTTCACCAGGAGGGGCAAATGCTAAACTTAGTCATTTTTATGACGTCATCACTGAGCACTCACGAGTGGATCATGCATGCGTCACCTGTTCAGCCGTTTTTACCATTGTTGTTAAATAGAACATAATATTTGAAAAAAAGTGTAGAAGTCATAATTGTTATACATATGGGATTGTTATTGCATTTTTAGACCAAACAAACTTAATTTATTTTTTGTGTTCACGTATATTTCTCGCGCATAAACTGTTAAAATGGTGTATGTTGCTTTTAACTATGATAAACCTACATAAACAATAAATCGAAAATAAAATTCGATGGTCGGTAAGATATGTTTAATTGACTTCAAGTGAAATGAAATTTGCGATTGAAATGTATATGAGAAAATAGATTGTGATTTATTTTTCAAATGGTTAGCAGAACTTTTACATGAAATCAAAACAGAACACAGTATTTTATATTTTAATTACAGTATTATGTGACAGGCAAACATGTGTAGGCTACACTTACCGAAGATGAGAAATAAGAAAGAAAGACGCTAAAAAAAAGGAAAAAGAAAACATAGGGAAAAGGTTTTTAAAAACTACAAAGAAAAGTTAATAAAAAGTTCCTAAAAAAATAAGTAAAGTCTCCTTATAGAAACACAGTGAATAATTTCATTCTGAATTCAGTTTAAATGGCTGTGAATTGTCTAATATATATATATATATATATATATATATATGTATATATATATATATAGTAGTAAGTTATAAAAATATATAAAAATTAAAAAAAAAAACATTTAATCTAGATTTAAAATAGGTCAGGACACTAGATACTTACTCTCCCCGCCAAAACAGCACACACAAAGGAACGCGTGAACCGGAAGTCAACTGGGTCTTTGTTCTGTAAGTGCCTGCTCCTTGACTGATTAAGAGGGGTGCAATGGAAACTAGAAAGCTGATTGGCTAACTAAAAACACAATAGAAAGTCTGTATATAAAAATGCGAGATAACCACAAAATCCTCACAAAAGCCTGATGAATCCTAGCGTGGATGAAACGCGGAATATTCTGTGTAGCTTTATTGCCATATATATTTTATAACTTATTAACTAGCCCCACCTATGTATTGAGAACTGTTGCAGTAAATACTTAAAGTTTACGTATAAATTTATACTTTCATGTAATAATTTATGTGATTAAATTAAGTAATTATATATATGCATATATATATATATATATGTATGTATACACACACACACACACACACACACATATATATATATATATGCGTATATACATTAAGGCAGCATTTTTTCTCCGTGAAATATTTCATTAAATAAAAGAGACGTTTTTTGTCTATTAATAGACAAAAACGTCTCTTTTATTTAATGAAATATATTATGTTCGTTCTTTTCAAACTTCCGAATAAATATCCCTAATTCTGGCGGGATGTGGTTACCATATTTATCACATAACCAGTACTTTCCAATCCTTTACGATTCATCGTCAGGGATAAATTAATCTAACTGGTTTGGAACAATTTATAATTTTTTTATGGGTTAATTATTTTATTTATCTTTTTAATTCATTTGTAAAAAATAATAGAATCCTGAAAACAGAGATTTACCAATGAAAAAAAAAATATAAATTGTTCAAAACCAGTTAAATTAATTTTCTATTACGAGGAATCCTGAAAGATTGGGAAATACCTATAATAAACATGGTGATTACATCAGCCAATTCTCGCTAGAAGTGGACGGTTATTCGGAAAGTAGAAAGGATCGAAAATAGAATTTATAAAAAAAAAGTCAATTTTATTTTTATTTAATGAAATATATATATTTATGGATTACATATATTTTTAAAGCATATATTCCTTTATAATACACTTCAAATTTTGCTATATAACAAGATAAATGGTATTATTTTTTTCGGATTCTTAGAATATTAATCGATTGTATTTCACTCACCGAAGAAAGAAAACCTGTCAAAAATTACATTCTTTTTAGATTTTATGTCATATTATAATGGTTTATTTTCGCGAAAAAAAACAACAAAAAAAAACAACAGTCAATTAATTTGTTAGTTATTATTTCGTTTAGTAAAAAGGAATATATAGTATTTTTACAGAATAAAAACTGTAAAATCATAATTAAATAATATATATGTATAAATATATATATATATATAAATATGTATATATACATATATATGTATATATTTTTTCAATACAAGTTTCTTCCTATTATTAAGTGCTTGATTATACATGTATATATATATATACATATATATATACATGTATATATATATATATATATACATACAAATTTATAAATTCTATTTTCTATCCTTTCTACTTTCCGAATAACCGTCTACTTCTGGCGAGAACTGGCTGATGTAATCACCATGTTTATTATAAGTATTTCCCAATCTTTCAGGATTCCTCGTAATGGAAAATTAATAATAATGTATGTTATTAAATGCGAGTCTTATTTTGCGTATATATATATATATATATATATATATATATATATATCCCTTTCTCTCTCTCTCTCTCTCTCTATATATATATATATATACATATATATATAGAGAGAGAGTTAGAGAGAGAGAGAAAGGGATATATATATATATATATATATATATATATATACGCAAAATAAGAATCGCATTTAATAAAGTACATTATTATTTTCTTTGCTTAATTACGTAAGTAAATTGAAAAAGTATAATATCGATGAAAGTATTGGTAATGCATTACAAACTTTCTAGACGCACTTCTTTGTTTTGTACTTAAGAAACTCTCCAGCCCATTTATCATTGGAGATTATTTGAAATTGCCGCTGTCCGTTTCTCGCGTAATGGTGACCCTCTTCCCGGGTAGTCAAATCAGTGTCAGCTTTGTGTTCATCTTCCTTGCGGTAACCACGATTAAGACACAAGAATATCATGGCCTTGCCACTTCCGGCTGGTAAAAGTTCAGCGATCGTCTTTGACTTCAAACGTTTATTCCTTTGATAAGTTCAGGAAGAATAAAGTACAGAGTGTTGCCTGGCATAATCTTCATTTCTTAACTAAGGTCCGACTAAACGGAGAACCCGTCAAGCGGGTTGGGAATTTCTCAGTCACTTTATACATCAGAAGATCTAGTGCCCCCCCCCTTTAAAATAATTTTCTTTAAATAAACCAGCCTGAATATGAAGCATTTGGGGGATATTTTTTAATTATCGAGCATGTAGAAGCTAACAAGACTGAAGGCACAACTAAAAGGACATACCCTGTACCTCATAAGTGAAGTTCCAGTTATTAATTGTGTCATAAAGGAATCATATATACTACACTATCTCAAACAAGGGGGTAATGCCTAGGATGGCAGTAATGTTTGAAGAGACGAAAACAATATATCCTTGTGATTTCAATAATATGTTTAGTTACAATTTCTGAATAAATTCCCGATTTTGACATTGAAATCTCTGCATTCCACAAAATTGACCTGAAAAAGTAAATTATTATATCGGACGAAATGAGAAAAATGTCCATGATTAGAATCTTAGTTTGTGTGATTTGAATAATAAACACAATCAACCCTAAAATATCTCAAACAAAAACTGTCTTCTAATCTGTTATTACGCAATCTTTTTGTTCTATTGTGGAAGTTCAAAGTGGGGATATGTAATATAAAGGAGGAATATATAAGAAACCTCATACCTTCTTGTTCGGAGGTCCTCTGTCTACAACCACTAGGCTGCTGTGCAATTTACATCATACAAACACAACAACTCAATGACACATACTTAATACTTTTCTTTACATACGATTCCGAACCACAGGACAACAATTCATATTTTATACATATGAATTAATTTCAGATTTGTCTCATAGTTTCCACCGGAGTTTGCCTTACGTATCTACATTCTAATCTTCGCCTAGCCTCGCTTCCCGGCTCTGGAGCTCGTACCAATACGCGTCTGTACATTTTGTCGACATATCCTTTGACCTGCCAGTTCGGCTATCATCCCTAAAAGGACACGTTGCATTCGTTTGTTCCGGTGACGTTAGTGATTCTACAACTCGTCTAATTAACGTATATCTACCATATTTCGTTTATATTTAGATAAATCTGTTTTTGGAAATATTTAAGCTAAAACTTCTTTTTTATTCCAATGAACAATTTTATTTCTCAAAACAAGTATTCTTAATATCAGCTAGTTTTAGCAAGATCATTAGCTATTGCCCGTCTTATATCATATGTTTATATATGTAAATTTTTATGAACTGTACTGAATTTTTCAACTTATTAATTTTCAACCCATTATATTTACAATGTTTTTTCAACAATTCGGAACAAACTAATGTTTACCTATCAAACGTTATATAGAATTGGTAGAATATGGAAAAGGGGTGATTAGTCATGTTTTCACCGCCAACGCTCTTTCTCTTTTTTCATTCTTTCTCACTCTTTTTATATTTCTTTTTTCTATCTCCATTATTATCTCAATTCTATTTTTAACCTCTTTTATTGAAATTGCATACAAACATAGTTGCCTTCCATTTTTCTGTTTTTATTGAGAGAATTCCGTTGACCGTTTGACAATATTGTTACAGCAACATGCCACCATAACAACGATAAAGTGTATACGTGGGCAAAAGTCAATTACACTTGGCCAATGTTCATGCCGTGCGGCTATAAATGCACAAACCTCCCTAATATGGTTTCGTCGGTTGTCGGTAGCCGACAAAACGTTAATGAAACTTCTTTGGCGCGAATGACAAAAGACTTAGCAACGACAGGAATAGTTGTAAATGCCATATGTGGAATTGTGGGACGAAAATCGAGCATTGAAACGATAGAAAGTTTTCCAGAAAGTGAATTTAGATTTACGCACTGTTCGATTTAAGTTCCAAAGTGATTAATTCAGAAAAAAATATATAAAAAGCAATAACCAACTCCATTGAAATTTTTATCAGAATTGCCGTAAAGAATCTTTCTATACTAAGTATTACAGGAAATTGAAAAATGATTTTCTGTAAGATTTCTTATTGATTGATAGCATGCTGAACATGAATTTACAAAATGCACGGGTATGTATGTGTATATGTAAGATCTAATATATAAACTGCTATATGTATGTCTGTCGGTCTGTCTATCTGTTAGCCTGTCTTCATATTTTCAAACTTTATCTTCCCTGAAACTAAAAGTCGCAGAGTAGCGCGATGGATCTCAAATGATTAGCTTTTTTACAGGCTGTTCTTTTATGGGTCTTTAGCCTGTTAAAATTGTTTTTACGGGGACAAAAGTCGGTAAAGATGGAAAAATGCTCGAATTTTGTGGTTGTCTGTCGTTTTTATATACGCACCTTCTATTGAGATTTTAGTTAGCCAATCAGCTTTCTATTATCCACCGCGATGAACATGCACTTATCGGACAAATCCCTATTTGACCTCTGGTTGACCTGTTCCTTTGTGTGTGCTCTGTTTAGCCTGGAAATCTAGTTTCTTGATCTGTTTTAAATCTAGGTTATGTTTTTTATGTTAGTTTATATATATTGTGGCCTGGTAAACTAAACTTTTGGTTAGACATTTATTTTGAAGTGGAAAAAGTGTGCGGTGCCTACAGTTGCATTTATCTTGTTCGTTATTGTATTTTTATTTCTGGTATGGTTTTTCTTGTCCGGGGTTAGTTTATTATTATTATTATTATTATTATTATTATTATTATTATTATTATTATTATTATTATTATTATTAATATATTTGCGAAAGAAAATCCGAATAACAATATTACGTAGATATGACTTTCTTAGATTTCAAAACTCGATATTATGACCACAAAAGTACATTCAACAATAAAAAAAACACCGTATGTAAACAACGCTAGCGAATAAATAGCAGAAACACTAGAGGATGACCTCCAATCTGTAGTGGAATGGGACAAAAATGGTTGGTCCCATTCAATGCTGCTAAGACTAAGCTTGTTTCCTTTAATAACTACAAGAAACATTCGCTAGCACCAATAGTAATATCCAAGAACACACTACCTGAAAGTACTTCTTTTAAATTCATCGGCCTAACGTTTACATGAACTATGAATACATTGAGAGCATTGCCAAGGCTGCTGCAAGGAAGGTGGGCTCTCTCTACCGTGCTAGAAAATTACTTACGCCTGAAAGTATCCTGTACTTCTATAAGGCCACCATTCGCCCATGTATGGAGTACTGTTGTCGCATTTGGCCTGGTGAATCTGCTGCTTGTCTCTTACACCTGGACAGGGTTCAGAAGAGAGTCGCCAACCTGATAGGTCCTGAACTGTCATCTGTCCCATCGACGAAATGTTGCATCCCTCTGCATGTTCTACAAATCTTTTAATGGTCAATGCTCTGACGAACTACAAGCACTTGTATCTCCTCGACATGACTACCTCCGACAAATCCGACAAGCAACTAAGTCCCACCCCTTTACAGTAGAGATCCATAGGTGTAGAAAAAGCTTTTTACTCCAATAGTTTCTTTCTCAGAACTGCAAGTCTTTGGAACTCCCTTCCGGGATACTGCTTTTCCAACTGTACTGATATGCAGAAGTTCAAGTGTAATGTGAACAAACATCTACTCAACTCTCTCCATAATGCCCCTGCAAACTATGTCCCCGATAGTAGCCTCCTACTTTAAAGTGGCACTGTGCCTGATTTGGGGTGAAAATTGATTAAAAAAAATGTCATTCTAATCACATATTGAGCATTGTTTAAATATATACAGAATACACACGCACACCTATATATTTATATATGCAATATATTTTTCTTTTATTAATGTTATAACTAAATACACATACACAAACATACACACATGCACACACACGGACTTTTACATACACACACATGTATACATATATATATATGTGTCTGTGTATGTGTGTGTGTGTGTGTTTATATATATATGTGTGTGTTTGTCTATATATTTATGGGGAAATGTGTTTAGTCAATTATATTTAATTTTTTATTTATAACAATCCTTTTATTTATTATTTTTTTAATGAATTGATAAGTGCTACTGATAAGTTGAAGTTGAAAAAATTAAAGAAATTACATTATAATTATATAACTGATTTTTTTTTCTCCGAAATAGATGTTGTCAAGAATGTTGCATGTTAACCCCCTTTAAAAAGAAAGGGAAACATCTCGAAATTTAGAATATAGACTATTGTCATTTTTGTTATATATATATATATATATATATATATATATATATATATATATATTCAAGCAAACATTACATCGTATATATATATTATTTATATATACATATATTTCTTTATTTTTAATTTATACACATGTACTCATATATATGTGTATATATATGTGTGTGTGTGTTTATATATATATATATATATATATATTAGTCATCTGCAGACAGACTCTTTCGCTCTATCGCAGCTCTTCTGTGATATTCATGTATGCGTATATATATATATTTGTTTAAAAATGTTGCCTATCAAACTCCTCGTAAAATATTTCGTCTACATGCATGAAACTTAATATATAGGGTATTCAACCCCATGCGAAATTTTATATTTGGGGGTTCGCCGAGGGAAATCGGTGCAAACGTGTGTAAATTAAAGAAATCGAATTCGCCAGATGAAAGTCGAACGACGGCATTGCGAGTATGCATGCGTAAGGTAATAGCTATTTGTTCATGTTTTTATTTTAAGCCTTGCAGCAAACGTGTTTTCATAGCTCATGCAGTAACGTCAAAGTTAAAAGTAAATCGTAAGCTAAACGTTTTGCTTCGATCATCGGCGATGGCGCACGAGTAATTATTTTTTAAACTTCTTAAATCATTATGATATATTGGATTTAGTATGATATTCTATATGAATAAAAATGTGTGCGTGTCTGTAAATATCAAACAGGTACACCCTTAAACTACTGTCATATAACAGTGACCTTTTCTGGAAATAATATTCATTAACCAAGGATGCTTTATAGAGAATAATATTTGTGTTTACATGCATGTTACCGCGTACAGACATCGGCAAATTTATATGTAAAATTTCCATTAGCACTAGCTGACAGTTTTTGATTTGATGCGCATGCGCAGATTCGCCTCACTCCTTCAAATTGTTTACTACTAGACTTATTACAGAAAACAACCGCAAGCTGGAACGCTAGATTTTTTTATTTAACTTTTAGCAGATGAAACCAACTCGTTTTCTTTCATGTCTTAGCATTAATAATAAAAAATGAAATAATACGTAAATATTACTTGCAGTTTTGAATTTGTAAATGCTTAGAAAACTTTTACATTTATTTTATTATTACTTTATCGATTAGCCAATCATATATTACTTTAAAATCCAAACATTCTACCATTTCCAATGCATGCGTTTACGTTTATTTTTTTTTATAAAAATTAAAATTCCAGACATTTATTCAAATATATGAAGACTTATCTTTATATCTTTTTATTATTAGTCTTTGGGCGATTAGATTAACTATTATAAATCTTAGAGAAATATTCGGTGTTTTTGCATTTTACGCAAAGTATTACATTTCAGATAGTATTTCAAAGTTAAATTAAATGGTATCTTTATAAAATTGTCAGGTGAAAGTGCAGAACCATGATAAGATATAGAATGTTAAAGATATAAAGAATGGCTTTCTAAATAATAACGGTTTTCTTTCAGCCTAATTCGTACACTGCACAAGTACCAAAAATTCTAACATCCCGAATGCGTGTTTTTTTTAGACTGTACATACTGCGATGTTATTGTAATAATTCAGTTGACAGTTACAATTCTTGACAACATCTGTTTCGTAGCACAAAATCAATTACTTAATTATTTTATAAATTAGCTAATATATGTTGCCCTTAATTCATCTAAAGAAATAGCAGCAATCAATACATTAAGGAAATAAAGTGCGTTTTGGCATGATACAAATCCGATAATTGAAAGAGAAGCTGCGAACACCTTTATTATATGCTTACATTACGGCATTAATTTAAAGGAAATAAAATATATTTCCACAGATATATATATATATATATATATATATATATATATATATATATATATATATATATATATATATATATATATATATATATATACTAGCAAAAGTAGCCGTCGTTGACTGGGTTCAAAAACAGCCTACAGAAAACTGATTTATGAAAGTATGATAGATTATGAAAAGGAAGGGTTATAAATTTCGGTTGACTTTGGGGGTATCACAACCAAAGCAAAATATGATGAAAGTAAAAAAAAAATAGATAAATCCCATAATTTATTATACCATACCTGTTCACACTGAAACACTTATCACAATATTCTGTGGATCTATATTAAAAAAAACCTTGTTAAACTTTGTGACATATTTCCATTCTATGGAGGTCAGGTGCGAACGAACACCCCATAATTTATTATACCATATTTCGCCAAACTAAAACATAATTATCAAAGTATACTTACGCAGATAGATATGAAAAGTCTTTATTAAAGTGTGTGTCTATTCCCATTCTATGGAGGCCAGGCGCGAACGCAGACCCCACAATTTTATACCATCCCTATTTAAGCTAAAACATACTTATCAAAGTATTATTATGTACATCTATATAAAAAACACTTGTAAACGTTTTTTTTTTAATTTTTAATTTTTTTAATTTTCATACCTTGTGGACCAGGCGCGAACGCAGGCCCCACAATTTTAATGAATCACCGTTCTGCCAGATCAAACATTCCCATTCCTGTGTCTCGATACATCTTCTATCATTATATGTAATCAGTTTTTTTTTAAATAGTCAACCATATAGGAGCCTATTCGTAACCAAACACCCCCCCACACACAGAAATTCAGATTTATATTATAGATATAGCTTCTGTTTTTATTCTTTAACCCATTAGATAAACAAATATTAATTTCAATAATAAATTTCGGGAGTCTGTAGTGTTACATTTCAGATAGGATTTCCAAAGTTAAATAACAATTTTATAGTATTTTTTCATTAAATTGTTAAGTGAAAATGCAGAATAGTTAAGACCCCATCCAATATAAGAAATCGCTTTTTAAATAATAACGTTATTATTTTAGCATGGTTCGTACACTGCACAAGTACCAAAAGCTCTGACGTTTCCGAATGCATACGTTTACTTTTATTTTTAAAGTACTAAGAATTTTAGACGTTGTTTTTCCTTTATTTATATAAAAAAAGAATTTCAGACGTTAACTCAAATACACGAATTCATATCTATACATCTTGATTCATTAACCGATTCGATAAACAACTATTAATTTCATACAAAAATTATAAAGTTGTCGAACGCGTGATTTTTTCCCTAGAAATAAGAATTTCGGACGTTAGATTGCACAAATGAACACATGACTATGTTACCCGTTTATCGATCATTAATTTCAAACAATAAATGTAAATTTTACGAATGTTTGCGTTTTTTTTTATTTTGTATTTTTCTGATAAAAATTTCCTTACAGGTTTTCGTATGCGCGTCCGTGGTTCTGCTTTGTTTTTGTTTTTTAGATAATTTTCCTGAAACATTTACAGCATTCCAAAATGTTTTAGACAATTATAATATAAAGTAAACGTTTATTTTCATTCAAACTAGAATTTTTTACGTAATTAATATATTATAAATAATTATTAGATTTGGGGTAATATTCCATTCTTCACATTCTGCAGTTTTTTTTTGTTTTTTTTTTATTCAATTTTCACCCCAAACAAGGCACAGTGCCACTTTGAAGCAGGGGGCTACTATCAGGGACTTAATTAGCGGGGTCATTATGAAGGGAGATGAGCAGAAAGATGTTTATTAACATTATACTTGAACTTCTGCATATCATTGCAGTTGGGAAAGCAGAATCCCGGAAGGGAGTTCCAAAGACCCGCAGTTCTGGGGAAGAAACTATTGGAGTAAAAGGCTTTCTTGCAACTAGGGATCTCTACTGTAAAGGGATGGGACTTAGTAGCCTATCGGGTTTGTCGGGGGTAGTTACGTCGGGGAGGTACAAGTGTTTGTAGTTCGTAAGAGCAGCCACCATTAAAGTATTTGTAGAACAGGCAGAGGGATGCAACATCTCGTCGATGAGACAGAGGCTGAAGCCTAGATGACAGTTCAGGACCTATCAGGTTGGCGACTCTCTTTTGAACTCTGTCCAGGAGCGTGAGACAAGCAGCAGATGCACCAGCCCAGATGTGACAACAGTACTCCATACATGGGCGAATGGTTGCCTTATAGAGGTATAGGATACTGTCAGGCGTAAGTAGTTTTCTAGCACGGTAGAGGGAGTCAACCTTCCTTGCAGCAGCCTTGGCAATGCTCTCAATGCATCTATTCCAGTTCATATTCCCTGTAAACGTAAGGCCGAGGAGTTTAAAAGAAGTACTTTCAGGCAATGTGTTCTTGGTCATTGCTATTGGTGGTAGAGAAGGTTTATTGTAGTTATTGAAGGAAACAAGCTTAGTCTTAGCAGCATTGAATATGACCAACCATTTTTGTCACCATTCTACTACGGATTGGACTTCATCCTCTAGTGTTTCTGCCATTTCCTTGGATATGTGTTCATTTGTTTTCCCCTCATATCTGTTATAGTGAGTGGTGTCATCGGCAAATATACCCATCTCGGAAACAATTTTATCAGGGTGGTCGTTTATGAATATCAGGAATAATAGAGGTCCAAGGATAGACCCCTGGGGTACTCCCGCATTTATGTCATATTGTTTAGATGTACGACTGTCGAGGACAACTTTGATTTTTCTATTACTTAAGAAGGATTTAATTACATTATGAATTCTTCCAGTGATTCCATATGATCTAATTTTACTTAGAGGACCATCGTGCCATACCCTGTCAAAAGCCTTAGATATATCAAGGGCCACCGCTCTACCCTCCCCTTTTTATCCAATGAACGGTATATACGTTCAGAAACTACAGTTAAGATATCTGCTGTTGAACGGGCTTGCCTGAATCCATATTGTTTGTCAGTCAGGAGTTTAGCAGCTGTTAGGTGCTGGACTAGGGCATGATTAACTAAGGACTCAAATATTTTGGCAAAAAGCGGGAGGAGGCTAATGGGGCGATAATTTAGTGAGTCAGTTCTTTCACCAGAATTCTTGAAGACTGGTACCACGGAGGCGGTTTTCCAGCAGTCGGGAAAACAAGATTCGTTAAGGCATTTATTATAAAGTTTGGACAGAACTGGAGCAACGTCGGCAGAGCATTTTTTTAATAGCACAGCCGGGATGAGATCTTGTCCACATGCTTTTGAAGTGTCTAGTTTTTTTATAATAGCATGTACCTGAGAAGGGGTGATTTTCAAATCGTCTAGTGTGGCGTCTGTTCGCAGAGGAAAATCAGGGAGTGAGTGGTGTACCGAGTTCAGTTTGGAGTTTGAGGCAACCCGACTGGCAAGCAGATTAGCCTTGTCAGTTGCCGTGCAAGCAACCTCATGATTGTTTGATAGTGGGGGAATAGTTGACTGCCCATTATTTACTACGCTGTTGTAGATTTTCAAAAAATCCCGGGTTCCTAATTTCTGTGCTTCGATGCGTTTTCTGGTGGTTTCAGAGTAATCTGTCTTAGCTGTCTCTATCACTCTCTTACAATTATTTCTAGCTTCTATAAACTTCTGTTTATTTGAGCTGGACTTATGTCGATTGAATCTGCGGAACGCATGCTGCCTTTGACAAATGGCAGCTGCACAAGCAGAAGTAAACCATTGGGGAGAGTGGGGCTTGCTATAGAATTTCCGTGCGGGAACATGTGCTTCAATAGCAGTTTTGAACCATTCAGTGGTCTCATTTGCACCACTGTTCCGCTGGAAGAGTAAAGATATTTTGCCATGGGGCATCTTTGATGAGCTCCCTGATGGCTTACCAATCAGCCTTTTTTTATACCTAGTTGTTTTGAGTAGTGAGTCTTCAGTTTTAGGGCGAGAATTTAGGCTGATTTCTACCATTATCACAGCGTGATCAGCATTCCCGAGTGGGCTGTGGGCATTTGTTGTACAGTCATTGGGAACCGTTGTCAGAAAGAGATCTAGAAGTGAGGCATATTGATCTTGCTGGTCTGGGAAACGTGTCGGAAATGTAACCAACTGAGATAGGGAATGGGATATAGAGAAGCTATGTGTTGCGCTGCCAGCTACGTCTGTGTGATTAGAGAATCCTAGCCAGTTACTGTGGTGATATATCTATGCTGTCTGAGACTTTGTTTATTAGGGTACAGTCTTGGTTTGAGGGAGAGCGGTAGAGAAAATACAAGTAGCTAATATTGTGTTGCATATTTAGTCTGAAGCACATAAAGGTCTGGTCCTCTGATTCTAGTTTTATTTCTCTAGTCAGGGGGAGGGTGTTACGAATATAGACTCCAAGTCCATGCATATGTCTGTCCGAGTCCTTACGGTAGAGTGGGAGATAACCAGGCATGTTAAAGTGGTTAGAGGGAATGGAGGAGTGAAGGTTAGTTTCACTTAATGCTAAGATATCCGAGGTGTTTACAAGGAGAAATGACTCAACATCATCTAAGTTTGTTCTAAGCCCGCGGATATTAGTAAATGCAAGCCTCAAGGGAGGAGGCAGGTTGGTTTTCTTTGAGTTTGGTCCTGGTTTAAACGTAACTTTTGCTTGAGCTGTCATTTCATTTTATTTTATTTAAAAGTTTCAGTTAGGGTGAGTGAGTCAGGGGGTGCTGGACAAGTAGTTGTGCAGAATACCAGACATGCAATACAAGTAGACTATCAGCTGTCCTCACCCACAGGATTGTGGCCTCAGGAAAGCCCACCGGGGATGAGTGCAGGATCCCTTTCCATGCGCGACATGGCACTACAAACATCCCGATATTTTACAATTGTTAATGGAGCAGCCGCTCTAAGCGCTACCAAAGAGTTAGGGCGCCTGTACTATCAGTCGGAAACAGCAGCCAGGAACTGTCAATCCGGTACCCTCAATCCGTTAGGCAAAGCGATCCCAGTCCAACTGCACCGACATATATGGCACTGAAGCACCCCACTGTGTCCAGTTTAGGAGGATGGCGGAGCGGGGAAAAGCGGCGTTCATTGTCCTAGTCAGGAAACAAGGTTAACCACTGGGTGATTCAGACGAGTCCCTGTGATAGTACCTCTACGCCTGGCCAATAGGCAAAGAAGGAGTATGAAAGCCGGGCGATCGACAGAGCCTATCTCCTCCTTAAGCAGTTTAGTTTTGCCAACCGGTGATTTGTTTGAGTCACCAGCTCTAGGAAGGTTGTCGTCCAGGACTGAAGAGGCTTCCCTCCCCTAGGTTTAGTTTCAGAGTTTTCCTTCTCCTAGACGGATGACCTGGAAAGACCTACGGGTCCATCAGCTCCAAGGGGGTTCGCCCCGCGCCTGGGTCCTAATCCAGGTATTTCTTCGACCCCGCATGGGTAGTTAATATTTATTGGTTATTTAGGTTAATATCTCCTGAAAAAATCGGGCATTTAGGTTAACTTCTACAGAAAATTTTCACTCCTCAAACGTGGTTAAAAAAGGACATTACTATGCTTCCATTTTCATTTTTACTGGGAGAGGGTATAGGAAAAAATTCATGCAGTGGAAGCAGCTAAATTTGCTGCAGTATTGGATTGAGAGAGACGAGTTAATGTATGGTTAGATATAGTTTTGTAAGTTTAGGAATGTATGGTTAGATATGGTTTAGTAGGTTTAGGATTATGATAAAGTGTTAGAGTATGATTTACTTGCTATTAGAAATTCTGATTTGGTGCCCAAACCAAATATTTAGTAAGACTGAAAAATAAGATATGCTCAGTATAGATACAAGAGAACATTTGATATGGAGTACAGTTATACCTGATAGATATAGGTTATTGCATATTCTGTAAGTATAGTTAAATATAGATGGATGGATAAGTAGTATTGCATGGAATTTTAGACAATTTGAGTAACAAAATTCAAAATTCATTGTAATGAATGAATGAATGAATGAATGAATTAATGGATGAAATCCATCAGGCTCGATGACGAATACTTCATACTTTTAAGTGAATCTTGAACAACATGGGTAAAATTCCCAGTTCTGTTGCCCATTGCTTTTAAAACGACACTAAACTTACAGTAGAATAGTCAATTTCCCTGATTATGATTTCTATAACAATAACAACAAAAAAAAATTTATTCGCCATTATGAATTTATGTTTTGTTTAATATATATTGTAATGTATGAGGACAAAATATTTAAATATATCATATACAACATAGCAAGCCGGGTACTTCAGCTAGTATAATAATAAACACGAAATCTGTATTAATCAAAATATATTTAAGCGTATTTTTCGACTGGGCCATGCCAGTCGACTTGATAGTATATATATATATATATATATATATATATATATATATATATATATATATACTTATTATATATTATTACGTGCATATAAGTATACCGAGAGGCATGCATGTTTCTAACTTTCAGCCATCATTAGCATGGTTTATAGCAAGGATCGAACCTATGACACCAGCATATTCTCTTTATTTCCTCCTGGCAGTTTGATTCGATTTTATCTTAGTCATCATAAAGCCAAAATGCAAATATGAGTCTGTAAGTAAAGTTCCCGGTACTAATTTGAGGAATTTCCTGACTTCTATTTCAGTCTACTTATGATCATTCAGATAATTTTAGGGAAATCTTCAATAATCTTCGATCCAAGAATAAACCTTCTCGCTGATATTTTCAGTTGGCATGTAAGTAATTGCCGAGAAATGGGAATAATGCGAAATCTTACCATTACCAACATTTCCGATTAAGAATCTATTTTCAAACCACGTGCTTATGATTGCTATCGAACTGGAAAAGCGCGCGGCGGTGAATCAATTTAACAAGTCGCTGGACAAAAAAAAAAAAAAGATGAAAACAGAAGCTTTAATCTAAATATAATACAGTTTTATTTAAATTTGAATTAAGTTATTTCTGTATGTAACTAACTAATGATAATATGTTATAAATCACTTCTGATATGTGCCTGATTCATCATGTGCATATAATGTACGTTGCCGTTAATGAAAGGAAAATGCAATAAAGTTTAGTAGCAAAGTTTAGACACAAGAACGAGAATACAAGCACACACCCTCATATATATATATGTGTGTTTGTGTGTGTGTGTGTGTGTGTGTGTGTGTGTGTGGATCACAATATATATATCTATATATATATATTTCTACGGAAATATATTTTTCTTATAATATGTACCAATCATTTTTTAAGGAGCGCAATGTAATCACAGAGCAATATAGTAAATAAATGATTAAAAAAAACTATATTAAAAAATTCATCAGTGCGACTAGACAAGCAACTACATCAAGCAAGGGTCGAAACCCGACCGCCCAAACGACAATATATACAGATAGGAAAAGGCAATTTTCAAGGCTGCTACTAAGAACCTGGGCCCTGTCCACTGTGATAGAAACTTACTTGCGCCTGAGAGTATCCTGTCCTCTCTTTATTCGCCCATGTATGGAGTATTGTTGCTGCATTTGAGCTGGTGCATCTCCTTATAGTCTCTCACTCTTACACAGGGTTCAAAAGAGAGTTTCCAACTTAATAGGTCTCACACTGTCAGCTAGTCTTCCACCTCTGTCCCATCAACGAAATATTGCATCCGTCTGCCTGTTTTACAAGTAGGTTCTCCGACAAACTATAAACCCTTGTACACTCTCGACATAAATACCCTTGTAAAACCCGACAACAGCTAAATCCCACCCTGACACAGAAAAGATCCCTTGATTACAGAAAACCCGTTGCTGTAATATCTTCTTCCCTCAGATTGCTAGACTTTGGAATTTCCTTATGAGCCCCTGTTCCCCTGACTGTACTGGCATGCAACAGTTCATGTGCAATATAAGACATATTGCTACGCAACTCCCTACGATGTATCTCTGCTAATTATGTCCCATATAGTAGCCACTTACATCAAATTTGCTCTGTTGCTTTTTTGGGGTAAAACTGCAGTAATAAATAAAATGTTTAAACTATGTGCACGAAGAATTGTCAGAGTAGTTGTAAAGAGAACATTCCTCACACAAACAAGACGATACAAAAAATGAACAAACTATGCATACTTCCCCTAGAAAATAATTAATACTTTTGAGGCGGTTACCGGGATAACAGAATAGAACGAGATTACTCCAAAATGCATAGATAATGCCGGGAGAGACATTTTACTAACGTGTTCCACTGTTGATCAAGGCACAAATGCCACTCGAGGATAATGATTTATGAATGTTATATAACACTCATTATCCGTGATTGTCGATAATGGAGGAACTTGTGATCCACAGACGGTCACTTCTATAAAAGAAATATTTATTATAGAGTTTAACAAATAAATACTGGAAACTAGTTTTTGTAAGAAATGAATCTATTATAAAATCAGTTCTCATGCAAGTGCCCGAATTCATTAAGTGTCCGTTTGTTTTCATTTTATTAAATTCATAATGTACGCATACTTACTGGAATTTAGTATTTATTATAAGTAACGTGTGTAAGTAACTTTTTTTTAAATTTATTTACGAGGGACGTGCCCCTGACCCACTTCCAGTTGTCTGATCTAGCTGAAATTTGGCCTGTGCAATGATTTATATTTTTCCGGATTATGTGGCAAATTACAGCTCTGAACTAATTGTGGTGTCTGTTTTACAGGTGTTTGAACTGAGTCAGGTGTGAAATAGAGCCTGTTGAATGTCGAGCAGTGATCCGGTTTTTGTATTTGAAAGGACGCACACCACAGGAGACTTTTGATGAAATGAAAGAAACTTATAGTGATAATGCCCAATCATATGACCTTGTAAAACGCTGGCATCGTGAATTCAAACATTTCCGGAAGTCTGTGGAAACAGCTCTCAGACCTGCTCTCCCCCTTATTCCATCTGTCCGTCAAGTTGAGGCTGCCATTCTTGAAGATCGGCGCATTAATATTCCCCAAATAGCCCACGATGTCAAGATTAGTACAGGGTCTGTGGAAACTATCATTCATGACCATTTGCATATGCATAAGGTATCTACAAGATGGATTCCCAAGTTGCTCACACCATTCCAGAAGCGAGAATGCATCGAGTGTTCGAGGATGAATTTGGAGATGTTCCAAGAAGATGAGTCAGTTTTTTAAAAGACTGATTACACAGGATGAAACCTGGGTCTATCACTTTGATCCAGAGACCAAAGCCCAGTTAATGCAGTGGAAGAACTTGGACTCACCACCTCCAAAGAAGGCAAGGGTGCAGCCCTCCACTGGCAAGGTCATGCTCACAGTCTTCTGGGACCAGGACGGAGTAGTGATGACAGATTTCCTAGCAAAGGGTACCACAATTACAGTAGCCTATTATGCTTCACTTTTGAAGAAATTAAGTGAAGCTATCAAAATTAAGAGGCGGGGCAAGATCAGCAAAGGTACCCTCCTCCTGCAGAACAATGCTCCAGATGACTCTCATGTCGCCAGATCAGAAGCACGGGCGAGTGGTTATGAAATCCTCTCTCATCCTCCCTACTCTCCTGACTTGGCACCCTCTGACTTTCACCTCTTCCCAGCCATGAAGTTGTTTTTTGAAAGGAAAGCGTTTCCCAGATGATGCAGCCTTGATTTCTGAAGTCACGTCGTGGTTGGAGAACCAACCTAGGTTGTTCTACAAAAACGGTCTCCCGAGCTGCATCAAACGATGGGAGAAATGCATAACTCTGGGTGGATCTTATCTAGAGCAAGACTAATAACTGTTCCAAGTTTCGTTTCTCTACTGCTATGGGAAGTGGGTCAGGGGCATTACTTATTGCACGCCCCTCGTAATCACGTGATGAAATATATTCTTTTAAAAGATGTGGTGTGCGTCATTTCAAATACAAACACTTCTTGAGCAGCTAAGTATTGCTATTATATTATCGACATAAAAAAATATAAATCTTTGATTATTTGCGTCAGTAGTGCTAATATATACGTAGCTGTCCCTAGTCTTACAACTATACTTATAATGAATAAATTACACTAAATTGTTTTTGTCTTTTTAAAGGGACTAATAATCAGAGCAGTTGGATGAATCTAAGTTTCAGTGGTCACCCTAATAATATTATTATTTGGTTTCATTATGCCTAAAATACTCATATATTACATTTGGCCATTGAATTTTACCTTTTTGCAAGAAAGAGATATTCGCAATTACAACGTCTACCAGTAAAATATTAACCTGCTAGGTTCGAGGTTATCTAGGTTATTTGACCTATCTCATTCTTAATAGTTATTTTAAGTTTATTCAATATATGAGACTTTGGATTAATATTTCTCCGTTTTTTCTTTAATTTCATTTACTTTTTTATTATTAATTTTCTTAATTATTTTTTCTCTGTTTACAGTTTGTGACTATTTCGCTTCGCTGATTAAGTATTCCTTACATTTTACAATTTTACAATTAAATTTCGTGTTTCTTGCCTACCAAAAAACCTATACAAATTTCATGGCATATTGTATTTTTTTTTAATACTTTTCATTCAACAACAATTTCTTCTCCCAATAATAGTTCGATGATTTTCTATACTTGCGTTTGTGTTATTGAATATACTTTTACAATTATAATTTGACTTTTAAATTATGTTCAGTTAAACATATATGATATCGGCCTTGGTAAGGAGTTGATTTGCTTATTTGATCTGTATCTTTGTTAATTTCAATATTTTCTTTTCTTTTTTTTTTGTAATCCTAAAATTATTTTAGCAAATTTCAGTGATAAGTACACCTTACTGATCAACATAGCCCCCTCACATTGGATGCAACGTACCAGCAACAATCCAATTCCTCTGATTTTTCCCCATAGCAGCTATTCTTCCATCTAAATCCAACTACTTTGGAAAGGTTTTGGGAGCCATAATTTCTTGAACCATATGCAAAAGAAACCACAAAATAAACGTCTACTATGTATTAGTTGTACGAATTTATGTGGTTGTCGCTATATAGTTCTACAATTAGTCAACTGTTTCGGAAAATTCCTTACATTATTTTGCCGGGCGTACTACTTGTGCTTGGTTGTTGGGGCTTATGTTTTGTTAAACCGATATATAAGAAACCTCTGAATATGTGTGTAAACTGTTTTGCAATTTTCTTGGTCAATAGATGTCCAAAAACAGAAACATAATTTATTTGGCACTGTTAATAAACACGTACATTTTCATGACTTATAAAATTCTTTGTAGTTAATGAAAAAAAAAGAAATTTACGTGCGGAGTTTGAACCTACCTGCCACGTCATAAAAATTAAAATTAAAAGAAAAAACACGCTATCAACTTACCCACAGTAGAATTTTCACTCCAGTTGTTCTATCACTGTTGCTAAGCGACGACATAGACAAATGGATTAACCGATCATAAATAAATTAAAATAATGGTTTCGATTATCTATTATTGATAATTATCGGGGTATTCTGAGACAAATCTTACCTCTAATCACTCTCAGACTTATACACTAAAGTTCTGTAAATGTTAAAGAAAATCTGATCAGCTGTTTCGAGGTCTATAAGGAACGAACTCACACATACAAAGCACATTTATATAACTGTAGAAGGTTTTCTATTGCTTGTTTTCTTGTTGGTATGCAATTAGTTTTATAAGGACAATTTTATTTTACTGTTTGGAAAGAGTTAGTTCTGTCCATAATAGAATTAGCATGACATCAAGTTAAACAAAGCAAATATAAACTTCATTAACTTCTGTTGATTTCCAAAATCTGTTAGTATATAACTGAAAGATTATAGAAACAAAAACAGCACATGCATGATACATCCTTCCACAAATTAAAACAACAACTCCATAAAATAGACGTTCGCTCGGATAATGGTGATTGTATTCATTCAGTAGCAGGGCTGTGGCTCGGTGATATTAGAACCAACAGTAGAACGCTCCGAATCAGAAATGATCAGATTCTGTGATCAGTAAACCTGAATAAGAGAATGAAATCAGAAAGGCGAGGGTCCGAGCGTGTTAAAGACACGACAAGATCTTTGCTCTCTATCAAGACTTTATTCTGATCATTTTCAGTAATTACTGATGATAGGCCAGCCCTTATAGTCTCTCCAAACTTTTCAGCCCGAGGGTGACGATCAGTATTTCTCATCAGAGGACAGAAGCATCTTATACGCACATCCTATATACACCACCACTCGCAATCAGCATCTAACGTAAACCTACTACGAGAGAGCGTTGCCATCGAACAATGGTGTATGCGGCCTTAAATATGGCGCCTTAGGCGATGCCATTATAAGAATAACTCAAGAAGGGGCGAGGGATGGAAATATAGAAACTGCAAAACGATGAGAAAGGGTGGTTTGGGTGAAGATAAGGACTGACTACCAAGAATGATGGGAAGGGATTGGAGAAATTGACATTAAGGGTCGGTGTGGCGAAAATTTTGTGGACAGTAGAAAAGAATATTTGCCAAGAGAAAAACGCGAAAACGAATAGAACAGGTATAATAAGAGGGATGATTGATAAACAGGGATAGAAGAGAGGATGGAAATTTTGAATAAGAATGAGGATAAGATGAAAAACCTATGTGTTAAGGAGGGAAAACAGATAGAGACTGTGATCATTAGATGAGACGAGTGAAAAGGGAACAAAACAAAATATAGAAGAATGACAGTTACAAATCAGTAGAAAATATGCATTCAAAAAAAAAAGAAAAGAAAACTGAGAATAACATCAATAATAAGGGATATTGCAAATAACAACAGTGCATATGATTATTTAATAGGGATTGAGATAGAAGAACAACAAAAATAACAAAAAAAAACACCGCAAACAAAAACGAAGGCGGTAATCAAAAAACTAGACAAAAGAATTGGAAAAAAGTAATGTACAAAATAAAAAGTGTTTAATTTTTAGATGACAATAAATTATTAGTATGATTTTTATTCTTCGGACTACTGTTTTTTTTTTTTTTTTTTACTGCATTTCGGTCGGATCCATGGCGCATTGGCTAAACTACTAGGTAATTTCTGTTGTACGTTGCATTAATGCATATGCATAGCATGAGTATTACCTAGGATTTTTACCCAGTCATGACTGATATGTCGAGAGAATGATGCCCACATTGATTAAATCCGGGATGATTTTCGAGTTCAGCAGAAAGATTCCTGAGTTTGACAGAAGTATTCTTGAATTCGCAAGCTACACTTGACGAACATTTGGAATTACATCAGTCGAAACGTTGTGAAAATAATATAAAAAGTGATAAAATTTATTTTCATTTACTTTTAAAATCAGTACTATATATGTGATACAATATGCTTCTCGATGGATAAATAAAGCGTTTAAATAATAAATACGAGATTTGCATGAACTTAAATATAATAATTAAGCGTATTCTACAACGGGCTACGCTGAGCGGCCTGCTAGAATATATATATATATATAAGTGTTCAATATTCAGGTAGAGCTAAATATCTTGGGTGTTATTTTTACGAAATTTCGGTCGGATACACACCCACACACACACGCACACACACACACACATATATATATATATATATATATATATATATGCGAGAGAGAGGGTGATTTAACGAAGACTGTAATATATACCATGTCTAACATATAAAGTTGAAATAGTGATTTTCTACATTCAGACCCAAATCTTGTGATTTGCTATTGTCTTCAAAATCACCAAAAAATATTTACATTGTTTTCGTAAACAAATCAGTGAATTGTTATCTTTACTCACGCAGGGTTAAGTTTCGATACAGCTCATATCTTTCCTGAAAAAATTCACTCATGTAATATTTATCCACTTTGATAAAAAAGCTCAATACTTAAGAATAGCGCAATATATAAGTTTCGTGGTTCAATTTTAAATTCTGCAAAAACAACATATAGAGGCATATATTCGATTTAAGAATTTATTGCTTGACATTGGGAGCTGAACATTTTGCTAACTGCATTTCATTTCTTCTGATGATATGAGCCACTGTTAAAAATCAATGGATTAAGGGAATCAAAATACCCTCTTCTATATATTCCTTTGTCAAGCAATAAATTCTTAAATCGAATATATTTCTCTATATGTTGTTTTTTTCAGAATTTAAATTTGCACCACGAACCTTATATATATATATATATATATATATATATATATATGGCGTAAGTTTTGTTTATGTTCACCTTTCTAAATTATTTAATGCGTAAATTATAATAAAATAATTTTTAATAATATAAATTGAGAATTTAAGTTTTTGACGATTGATTCTGAAACTTTTATTAAGAGTGAAATTAAAACCCCATACAACCCTTATATTTTGTTTTGTCATCTACTTTACTGATGAGGGTGTCTAATTATATGTGAAATTTTATTAGAGGTAAATAATTCAGAAGAAAATAACCTCTCTTTGCTAAGATATGAGAACTTTTTGAGGTTATTTATATTATATATATTTAAACAAAAAGAACAAAAATTCTATATACCAGAGTCGATTTGTAATAAAACCTCTATAATTTTATCTCTTTTTTTGTCACTAATTAAATCTCGCATTTCAGTTTAAGATGTAAGTTTACGACCAGGATTGCTTTGTTAGTGTCTTACACCATTAATATAGGCAACTGAGAGAGAAATTTCAGTTCCTGAATGCTCAATCATCATACGAATGCAATTTGTAATTTCCTCTGATCCACTCGGACTGAATAAGAGGTCTTACTTTTTGAACGCCTTTCTATTCAAGAATGGTATTTTATTTGACATTGATATTCACTGCAAAATCCAAATCGTCCTCTAGTGAATTATTTTTAGCATAAGTTAGTTTTAGGAGAATATTTCCTCCTGCTCTTATTATTCATATCACTAATTTAGATTTTGATTAAGTATAGTGAACTTTCTGGGAGTAATGCCTCCTATTTTCATTCCGCTCTAATGGATCAGAGGGTATTGTAAATTGCATCGGCATGATAACTGAACTTATGCATTTATTACCTGCAAATTTCATCTCTGTAGCATGTATTGACGGTGTGTGCCTCGAAAAAAGAAAGCCCTGCTGTTAACGCTCAACAAAAGCAGCGATGCGTAATTGAATTCCTATAGGCAGGAAAAATTAAACCGACCAAAATTCACCGGCGTCTGTTGAAAGTTTACGAAGCCGAAGCAGTTGATTTCAGCACAATAAAGAGAAAACTTTGTCATTTTAGAGTGATGACGGAGCCGCGAGTGACAAAGTGCGCTCCAGACGCCCATGCACAACCGCCATCCCATCGCTGGTAACAGCGCGTTGTTCATCGCTGGCAAAAATGGATTGAGATAATAGTGGCTACGTAGAAAAATACATTCTGAAGCACAAAACCTGGCTCTATTCTATTGTAGAACTCCCGTCTTCGTAGCTCTTTAAGTATTTTAAGTTAATAAATAGAACTTATGACTTTCGGAACGGCATTTTTATGTTTTCAATGAAATTGATTCGATGGACATTTTTTATTCATGAATAATGTCCGTTCATCTTTAGTGCGAAATGACAAAAAAATTATAATCCATGTTCTGATAACTTGTGTATAAAGTTTTGAATATTTCCAGTTTTACTGGCTTCACTGTATACGTAAAATATTTGTACATGTGTTTTTACGTGTCTCTCTCTCTCTCTCCCTCTGTATATATATATATATATATATATATATATATATTGATTTACAAGTTATTCAAATGATACGTTTTTGTTATTACTGTTGATGTTTGGCAGACTATCTCTCGAGCTATCGATATATCTATCGATCAGTTTTATTATTTCGTAATGAACTCATACTGGTATTCCTCAGATTTGCGAGTGTCCAGAAAATAATGAGATGTTTCCTGGCGCACTTAACATAACAAGTTGTGAATTATCGCAGGAAAACGAAACTTCGTGTAAATTATGAAAGCGAGCATGAACGCTTTTACTTTTTTTCTTGTTACGTGTTTTCTGTATTGACACTAAGTTGGAAATATAAATAAATCTATGTTGTTTTTTGTTTGCTTTTCCGTCGCATAGCTTGATTTTAGTTTTGTTTATAAATGACCGAAACAATCTCCCTATAACCAATGCCAAAAAGCAAAGAAGATAATTCCATGAATATAAAACATAATAACATAGCTAGAAAAATAGGAATGTAAAGAGTACGAAGAATACCAGTAGTAGGAAATAATAACAACAACAACAACAACAACAATAATAATAATGATAATAATAATAATAATAATTATAATAATAATAATAATAATAATAATAATAACAACTAGCGGGACCTGTAGAAATTCCACAGCGGTATCTTTCATATGTATTAGGTTGTTACAAAATAATGGCCGATTTCAGAAACAAACATTTATTCTTGAAAAATGAACAATAGAAATGGTAAAAGTAATCGAAATATAAGCCTAGCATATCTGCCATCGATCTACAAGATTATTTATTTCTCGTTGATAAAAAGTTATAGGCTGTGATGCAACAACATTTTTGAAAGCTGATTCCTCCTTTTTTTGGACCGAATCGTTTAACCATTTAAAAAATGATAATCAGTAGGCGAAAACCTAGAGAATATGGAGGATGTTGTGATCTTGTATTCCAAGTCTGTGAATTTATGCAGAGTCAATCTTGCAACGTGTGACCGTGCGTTATCGTAGAGCAGAATCACATCGATTCACTAAGGCAGGCCTCTTTTTTTGCAAGGAAGCATGCAAGTTGATTTCGGAAAGTTGATTACAGTAAATCTCTGCTGTAATTTGGTTTCCAAAAAAACTGTAGTGGATGACACCGATTGTAGATCACCAAACTGTCAACATAATATTTTGCAACCTTGGCTTTGGGAAGTGTTTGACATTGAGCAGATCGTTTACAATTATCATAAAGGATCCACTTTTCTGCAAATTTATATTTTTTATTTATTACTATCATTAATCTTTAATATTATGCCTCTTTCTTTGCTCGTGAAAAATTTGCATGCATGATTATTAAATGTACATGCGCTTTAAGTTTTAGCTACTTGTGCAGTTTAGTGTGAAACTACTGCAGTACTAACGTCAAGTATCATGCTTCAATTGTGCTCTAAACAGAAACATTCAGTTCGAACGCGTAATGCAGTTAATTTTATATGCCTGGTATTGTTGGTTGTGCGGTGATGATAGCTTGCATTAAAATTTCAAATGAAAAAGATCAAGTATCATTTGAAATTGTGCTTTAAATAGAAATACTAATTCTGAACGAACCCCTGTCATATCAAAGAACCTACTGTGGATTTTATATACCGAGCTTATCGACTTGTGTAGTAATAAAACAAATTCAATTTATATAATAGTAGAGACTTTTATTATTTTATTCTGTTACGTAAAAATGAACGAGTAAAACACGTGTTATTTTAATGATTTCCGTCCCAACAATTTCTAGAGGTTAGAGGAAAAAAAGCAGTTTAAAAGACAAACAACGTAAACTTTAACCGCTGTCTGTTCAAATTCTATAATATAACGTCGAAGATACGTGCTTTTGTTTTGATAATAAAAAAAAAAAACTGGCAAAGATATTTTATATATATATGAGAAATAAAATTCTCTGAGTTAATCCATTTATTATATATGAAAATTGAATAATAAGGAGTGCAAACAGTATTGAAGCATACACGCTTCCCGTCATTATTTACAAACGCTTTACACTAATACTAACATAAAGTGAAATTGTCCGTTTGTGTGTGTGCGTGTGTGTGTGTGTGTGTGTGTGTGTCTGTGTGTCTGTGTGTCTGTGCGTGTACATTTCCCTACCAAACTACTTTGTCAGTTTTCAGTTTACGGACTCGAGATTTGACATGAGGGCATTAAAGTTTGCGAAAATCTTTTTAATCGGTTTCCGGCTAGAAATTTGGCTGCCAATGGGTCAAAGTTCAACGTTTCGACAATTCAAAACTCTCTTAACCTTCTCCGCCAATATTGGGTCTAAACACTTAAAATTTTAGATGTAGGTTACTTTGACATGGATAAAGCGTTTTAACTTGATTTGAGACCAAAATAATAAATGTTAAAGGGGTCAAAAATTGAGTCAAAGTTTAAAAAAAATTGACCTCTGTGTCTCTACCAAATTACCTCGCCAATTTGAAATATTTGAAATTTTACAAAAAGTGTATGCAGACATTTGGCAAGCTTTTAAATCGGATTTTGGCCGAAGTTTTGGCTGCCAAAGGGTCGAAGTTCAAAAGATTTTACCTTTGCGATCTCTAGCAAACTATTCAGACAATTTGGTGTCAAACATTTGAATTTTACATAAATGATATTTAGACATGCAGCAAGCTTTTTAATCAGTTTTTATGCGAAAATTTGGCTGCTGGAGGCAAAGTTAAGAGAGTTAATTTTTGCAGACTCTACCAAACTCCCCCATTATTTTTTGGTCTGAACGCTTGAAATTATAAATGTAGGCTACATGAGTCAAGCTTTCTCATATATATATATATATATATATATATATATATATATATATATATATATATATATAGTAAGTTATAAAACATATATGGCGATTAAGCTACACAGAATATTCCGCGTTTCATCCACGCTGGGATTCATCAGCTAAGCCTGATTCTCGCGTTTCATCCACGCTAGGATTCATCAGGTAAGCCTGATGAAGCCTAGCCTGGATGAAACGCAGAATATTCTGTGTAGATTAATCGCCATATATGTTTTATAATTTACTACCTAGCTCTACCTACGTATTGAGCACTGTTGAAGTAAATGCTTTAAGTTTACGCATAAATTTATACTTTCGTATATTAATTTCTGTGATTAAATGGAGTCGTTATTTATATATATATATATATATATATATATATATATATATATGTATATAAAGTCATGAACAGTACATACGGTCTGAACAGCTAGTATAGTATAGATGTTATAGTATAAATTCATCAAAAGGTAATATAAACAGACAGACTAATACTACTGGAATCTACTATACATTATAGAAATTCAATATAATTGGATATTAACATGGATTGCGCAAATAAATGTCGATTTTAGGAACAATTTTGATTAATCGGTTTGAGAAGAAGCGCATCCTCCAAAAATGACTTCAAACAGTCTTAATGCCAGCATTGAATTTTACATGATTTTTTTTTTTTTTTACATGAGGGTCATCACTTATCAAGGCTCGAAGGCCACTCAGGGATAAGGGTTATTGCGTGTACAGTAATCAATGAGATAGTATTGTAGTAATCATTAGTATTGGGGGTTTTAATAGAGTGTCTTACTTAATTTTTGGTCTAAACGCTTGAAATTGTAAATGTAGGCTACATGAGTCAAGCTTTCTTAGTAAAGATTTTATTCTGTTATTCTGTTATTCTGTTATTCTGTTACACAAAAAGCCGTGTTTTCTCTTTCTATGGGGCTTCAGTTTAAATAGCAACGGAGGATAAATACTGCCATGAAATGCTAGAGAAATGCAACATATATAATATACAGTATATATAGATTCTTTTAAGTCTGCGTTTTCCTAATGCAGCTATTATTTTTGAAAATAAATACGTTTAATCCTGTAAATGATGTAGAATATTAATGGAGTATTTTCGTTATAAAATTTTGGCTGCACTCATTCTATTATGTGCGTGGCCCCAATAGAATGCACTCTTTTAGACTGCGGAAATGTTTTTGTTTTTAATCAAAGTGACCCTTTTTAGGCAATTGGATTTGTCCTAACATTAAAAACCAATAGTATGTCTTATTTTGATCGCGTTGGGATACAAGAACAGAAGGACATAAGACTTGTGATTTCATTGTTTACTACTTAGTTCAGAAAATTCGCTTTTTACCAGTAATTAATAGAGTGGAACGTATTTTTCATTTGCTTTATATAAGCATTTATGTATCGCTATATTTATATGTCATTTATATTTATATGTTTCTTTATTTATATTTATATTTATATGTTTCTTTATTTATATTTATATTTATATGTCATTCATATTTATATGTTTCTTTATTTATATTTATATTTATATGTTTCTTTATTTATATTTATATTTATATGTCATTCATATTTATATGTTTCTTTATTTATATTTATATGTTTCTTTATTTATATTTATATTTATATGTTTCTTTATTTATATTTATATTTATATGTCATTTATATTTATATGTTTCTTTTTTATATTTATATTTATATGTTTCTTTATTTATATTTATATGTCATTCATATTTATATGTTTCTTTATTTATATTTATATTTATATGTTTCTTTATTTATATTTATATGTTTCTTTATTTATATTTATATTTATATGTCATTTATATTTATATGTTTCTTTTTTATATTTATATTTATATGTTTCTTTATTTATATTTATATGTCATTCATATTTATATGTTTCTTTATTTATATTTATATTTATATGTTTCTTTATTTATATTTATATTTATATGTTTCTTTATTTATATTTATATTTATATGTCATTTATATTTATGTTTCTTTTTTATATTTATATTTATATGTTTCTTTATTTATATTTATATGTCATTCATATTTATATGTTTCTTTATTTATATTTATATTTATATGTTTCTTTATTTATATTTATATTTATATGTAATTCATATTTATATGTTTCTTTATTTATATTTATATTTATATGTTTCTTTATTTATATTTATATTTATATGTTTCTTTATTTATATTTATATTTATATGTTTCTTTATTTATATTTATATTTATATGTTTCTTTATTTATATTTATATTCATATGTCATTCATATTTATATGTTTCTTTATTTATATTTATATTTATATGTCATTCATATTTATATGTTTCTTTATTTATATTTATATTTATATTTATATGTTTCTTTATTTATATTTATATTTATATGTCATTTATATTTATATGTTTCTTTTTTATATTTATATTTATATGTTTCTTTATTTATATTTATATGTCATTCATATTTATATGTTTCTTTATTTATATTTATATGTTTCTTTATTTATATTTATATTTATATGTAATTCATATTTATATGTTTCTTTATTTATATTTATATTTATATGTTTCTTTATTTATATTTATATTTATATATTTCTTTATTTATATTTATATTTATATGTTTCTTTATTTATATTTATATTTATATGTCATTCATATTTATATGTTTCTTTATTTATATTTATATTTATATTTATATGTCATTCATATTTATATGTTTCTTTATTTATATTTATATTTATATGTTTCTTTATTTATATTTATATGTTTCTTTATTTATATTTATATGTTTCTTTATTTATATTTATATTTATATGTCATTCATATTTATATGTTTCTTTATTTATATTTATATTTATATGTTTCTTTATTTATATTTATATGTATATGTCATTCATATTTATATGTTTCTTTATTTATATTTATATTTATATGTCATTCATATTCATATGTTTCTTTATTTATATTTATATTTATATGTTTCTTTATTTATATTTATATTTATATGTTTCTTTATTTATATTTATATGTTTCTTTATTTATATTTATATTTATATGTCATTCATATTTATATGTTTCTTTATTTATATTTATATTTATATGTTTCTTTATTTATATTTATATTTATATGTTTCTTTATTTATATTTATATGTTTCTTTATTTATATTTATATTTATATGTCATTCATATTTATATGTTTCTTTATTTATATTTATATTTATATGTTTCTTTATTTATATTTATATGTCATTCATATTTATATGTTTCTTTATTTATATTTATATTTATATGTCATTCATATTTATGTGTTTCTTTATTTATATTTATATTTATATGTTTCTTTATTTATATTTATATTTATATGTTTCTTTATTTATATTTATATTTATATGTTTCTTTATTTATATTTATATTTATATGTCATTCATATTTATATGTTTCTTTATTTATATTTATATTTATATGTTTCTTTATTTATATTTATATGTCATTCATATTTATATGTTTCTTTATTTATATTTATATGTCATTCATATTTATATGTTTCTTTATTTATATTTATATTTATATGTTTCTTTATTTATATTTATATTTATATGTTTCTTTATTTATATTTATATTTATATTTATATGTTTCTTTATTTATATTTATATTTATATGTCATTCATATTTATATGTTTCTTTATTTATATTTATATTTATATTTCATTCATATTTATATGTTTCTTTATTTATATTTATATTTATATGTCATATTTATATGTATCTTTATTTATATTCATATTTATATGTCATTCATATTTATATTTATATTTATATGTCATTTATATTTTGTCATTTATATTTATATGTTTCTTTATTCATATTTATATTTATATTTATATGTCATTCATATTTATATTTATATGTCATTTATATTATATTTATATTTGTATGTCATTTAAGTAATTAAGAATTAAATAGTGGAATGTAGTTTTCATTTGTTTTATATAAGCATTTATATGTCGCTACATTATATGTAATTTATATTTATATTTATATGTTTCTTTATTCATATTTATATTTATATGTCATTTATATTATTTTTATATTTATATTTATATGTCATTTATATTATTTTTATATTTATATTTATATGTCATTTATATTATTTTTATATTTATATTTATATGTCATTAACGTAATTAATAATTAAATAGAGTGGAATGTATTTTTCATTTGTTTTATATGAGCATTTATATGTCGCTATGCATTCATTCGGTCAGCCAATAAAAAGTAAGTAGATATTTCCTCAGGCGATATAGTTTATACAAAGGTAGTGAACGTAATTATCAACTCTACCTTTGCATAAACAGTGTCGCCTGGAGAGGTGTCTAGTTACTTGCACCTGGTTTACCGAAACATGTTCATGAATCTGTAACGACAAATAAATGCTTATGTAAAGCAATATATATATATATATATATATATATATATATATATATATACTTGTAACTGCTCCTGAACCTGTAGCGATAATACATACATACACACACATACACAACATATATATATATATATATATACATATATATATATACTGCTATTATATATATATATATATATATATATATATATATATATATATATATATAAGGAATAGCACTATAGTTACAAGATCCTAATATTAATTTTTCATGCAAAACAGCTTCTGCACCATATTAAACTTTCGGTACATTGTTTACGGATCAATTTCGTCATGCAGAAACAAACTGTTATTACTATGTCAATACTGTGTCTTTTCGGTGCATATACCCTTCAAAAGTATTAGAAATTTATATCTGCTCTGTTGTTATATTAAATATATATTAAGCTTCTAAGCAAAGACTGAAATATAATTCGAAAAAAACATATATATATATATATATATATATATATTAGTACTCGCTCGAAAGAGCAGGACACAAAATGTTGTTTTAAATAATAATAATAATAATAATAATAATAATAATAATAATAATAATAATAGAATAGCAATAACAAAGACTTTCGCTGACACGGACTACTATTGAGCGTAACCATTTATACAGTCCTTTTGAAATTTTCATCTCTATTTAACTCGTTATCTACTGAATATTTTTAATGAAACCTATATAAAATATGTTCCTTATTAAATTGTAAAGATTTTCTATTCTGAAAGAAGTTTAAAAAAATTAATCTAAAAAAGTTATTTGAAAGGTTTTGTTACAAAAAATAAGATGTTCTCATTATTCAGACATGTATGACAAAGTGGGAGTTGCAAAAAAGAGTTGTGGTGTGAGGAGAAATACAAATTGAAATAGAGAGTAGTAGAGTTTTTATAAATACATGCAAAACCGCATTCATTTTTTTAAAATCCAAATTAATAAATTAAATAAAATATAATCTTAAAAAGATACGTTACAAGTTAGAAAAGCATTTCATCCAAGGCATGAAAATTGTTAAAAAATGTTTTTACATATATAGGCTTTAAAAATAAAGGTACAAGATTCAATTTGAAATTCATTTATCTTCAATGTGCACGTTTACACATTTTGCAAAGCAAGGTATTAAAGTTTTATACCTTACTTTGAAATATTTATAAAAGTGCACTTTGAAGATAAATAAATTTCAAATTTAATCGTATACCTTTATTTTTAAAGCCTATAGTAAAAACATTTTGTTTATATATATATATATATATATATATATATATATGTGTGTGTGCGTGTGTGTGTGTGTGTGTGTGTTATTTTCCATGAACATGGGTGCATGAATCTGATTAACCGAAATATGCTAACAAATGTGTAGCGACAATATATATATATATATATATATATGTGTGTGTGTGTGTGTGTGTGTGTGTGTATAGACACACTTATCTCATTAAATTATATGAATAATAATTTCTTTGATAATTAGTAGTCATTAGCAAATGACAGGGATATCAGTTGATGCCGGCGACATAACAAAATATCATGAATGTTTGCGCTTGTATTAAATTCTAAATAAAACTCTATACTATAAAATGTCTCCTTATAATCGTTTCGTGTAAGAATTATACTTCAGTAATCAAGTACGGTTAGTACATAATTAAGAATTACTTTCTTAGAAAGAAAATGGAAACTGTGTGGAATTTCAATTTCTAACAAATGAAAGTGACGAAAGAAAAAAGAAAAGAAAAGGAATAAAAGAGGAGCATACAAAACTGGTTTGTAATTTCGCTCTGCCTGTCACTGTAGGGGACGCAGTCATGAACAGTTGAAACCGTTGGCATCCCTCGGTCACATTATCGACGTTTGCCTCGTCTGACATCAAAGGCTTTTAGAGGATAGACGTCACGGCTGCAAGGGTTGGGGCGCAAACTACCCAATAGCCGACACGCAGATTCCTTCTTCGTAGACAACTATTCAGCGACCTTCTTGATTCGTCATCAGATTTTTACTCGCGGCGTCCGTCTTAGAATTCGGAAACTCATACGGATCCAGTGAGCTTCCCGACACAATTGCTCACAGGAACATTTCCAGCATGTAAATACCATTTCTTCTTCGTTTTGTCTTATGAAAGATGTGAAGATCGTCAATGTTTAAAACAATCATAAAAATCTTATTAATCTGGCGTTACCCAGGAGTCACTTATTTGCGCTTTTGTTACCGTTTATCTAAATATGCCCTTTTGCCCTTTTCTCTACCCTGCAACCTCTCTCCCACAGAAGAGACGTTGCGAGCCTATCCTTGTTTTATCGTTATTTCCATGGCAGGTGCTCGTCTGAACTCCAATCTCTGGTCCCCCCTCGCCAATCTTTCACGAAAAACACCCGTCTAACTGAATCCACTGTGAAAAATTTCCCCCCACTCTATATCTGTGCCTAAATCAAAACGCGGATTCCATGAACAAAGCTTCTTTCTTAGAACTGAACGCATGTGGAACTCTGTTCCGTCTGCCTGCTTCCCACCGGACTACAACTTGGATGTCTTCAAGTCCAATGTTAACAAATTCCTAATGAACCGCCCCCTTAAATCAAATCTCCACACTAACGTAATGTACTTGCAATAACCCTTATCCCTGAGTGGCTTCCGGGCCTTGATAAGTGGTGATTACTGTGTAAAAAAAAATGTACGGATTAATCATACTGACACAGTGGCTCCCGTAAAAGCATTGGAGTTAAGCATAATTTAACCTGGTCAATACTAAAATGACTAACAATTAGGGAATACCATGTACTGTATGTACTTTAATCTTATCTCAGCATTGTTTCCAGTTGTGTTATAATTTTCCTTGCCGTTGGAATCGAACAGTTCCGACTTAGGGGAGAGTAGTTAGGGATTGCACTACCCTGGCTTGACAATTTTACTTGTGTCATTCGACATCCCTTCAAAAAGATCAGATGCCCCTCGTTGTTTTCAGAGATTAACATGCATGTACCCAATTCATTTACGGGGTTACTTTCAAGGAAATATTTAGTTTATTAATAGGGATTATGCTTCTGTTTTACGATTTTTAACGTAAAACTAAAGTACGGGGTGGAGCGATAAAATTATCACCTTATAAAAGACATGATTCCATTTCCGTTTGAAATTTCCGTTTGCTGCCGTGGCAGCAGGGCGTGGAGCCGGCCCACGTCCAAAAATACCCAGGCATGGCTGCAGACATAATCAAGTTATCTTAATTGATTTTTATTTCAATTAAACTATTAAAATAAAGCCGTAGTGTTGTTTTTCTTAAGGGAAACATTTTTAGTGTTCCAGTGTATTGCGGATCATTTGCTCATTGAATTATTAAAATCAAATAAACAGAAATATTTAATATTTTAAAAGTTTGTTTTGATTTTCGTTTTACTCGAGCAAATTATGTACAATGAATTCGATCTTTCTTTGTAAAATCATCAAATTAGTTTATTATTGTAATCGAATCAAAATTATCGCGCATCGTTCTTGAGTAAAAAAAAAAACAAACAAACAGATTATGTTGGTTATTAGTAAAAACTCTCATCAACTTTTTTAATCATCGTTTTTAATTAACCGTTTTAATTGCAAGTAAATGAAATTCTTAATTAAATAAGTGACTTGTTAAGCCCAGCACAAATTATTAGTTTTACACATAATTTACCCTAAGGCAAGTTAGGGTAACTAGTGTGAAGGTTGACGAAGCTCACACTGAATGCATGATAATAACCCAGATCCGTAAACCAGAATCGTTCGTAATGATAAGTTAGGTAAAGTCAAGGGAAAAGACAGCAGATCAAACAGTAAACAGAGCTAGGAGTCGGACAATGATAAATGACGTCAAATTTCGAGATGAGAAACAAATGTTTTTAAATCAGTCTCTTTTTGGAAGCCATGCAAATCAGACTAGCGTAATGATATAGAAAGCTACTAATAACAGTGAATGTATGGAGGTTTACTCGCGTAAATATAATCTGTATAAGTTGAGTAACAGAGCATGTATTTATTATAGATTGATGTAGAATTGCCGAAGACAAATTCAGATTGACATTTCTGAATGTTATAAATTCGATATGAAATTAACTAAAATAGTATTCTAAACTACTATACTGTAACAGAGCGGTTGGTTGGTTGTTTTTGTTTTACGGCATATCAACCCTTTCCGGGCTATTTAATGCCGAATCCAAAGATTTTGAAGAAAAATTTTTTTAACAGAATGTATTTGTTGTTTTCACGTTGGTTTCTATTTAACTCATAGTTGGGACCCTAACAGGTACTACCACTCCGGGTCAGAGTGGACCTGGGACCAATGGTAATTAAAGGGTGGCTCCACACTCCCCAAAGCCCACAAGCTGGGGCCTCACCACTGGATATAGTTTAAGGTCATATCCAGGACCCCCATTGAGGGACGTTTACCCTCTGCAGGGGGGGGCAGTCGGCGTATTCCAATGCCCCACCGACAGGGCCATGTAACAGAGCGGAGATGAGCGTACGCGCGAATGCACATATTGCCACTGTATTCAAATGCCGAGTCATGTGCGAAGTGGATTCACTGTAGGAATAAAGAAAAGAAAACGTGTGCGCAGACCAACGATGACGTTCTGACAGGAAAGCGGTCAGAAGAGAGGAACACGATCACATTTTATACGGGAAAGTAACCGGAAATAAATGCTTTTACAACAGAAAAGATGATTCGAGTTATTACTTGTGTCTGTTCCTTGCGACGTACTCTGCTACAACGTTTTGGGTTCCAAGTGTCTATGTGTTAACGTGTGTATAAATGTGTGTAACATTACATAGGTGGAATTAATTTAGGACGCTTAAGTAACAATTTGAATTATCTCTCTTAAGGATTGCTTGTAGTAAAGTGTCCCTTTCCACGTATATCTTTCCCTGTCCGAATATTTTACCAGGGATTATAAAATAAACAGGGAAATATCTTTGGTGAAAAAGTTTTCGCGTTAATTAAAAATGACCCTAGTAAGGAAAAAACTCCAAGACAAATCAACGGCACTATACAAAGAACCTGTTAGATAATTTCTTTATCTCTGGCATACGAGTATATTATTTTTATAACGTTATCGAAATTACAGGATCTAATTTAACTATTTTAATAACGTTACCGAAGTTACAGGATCATGATTTAACTATTTTAATAGCGTTATCGAAGTTACAGGAGCATGATTTAACTATTTTAATAATGTTACCGAAGTTACAGGATCATGATTTAACTATTTTAATAAGGTTATCGAAGTAACAGAAGCACGATTTAACTATTTTAATAAGGTTACCGAAGTAACAGGATCATTATTTAACTATTTTAATAAGGTTATCGAAGTAACAGGCGCACGATTTAACTATTTTAATAAGGTTACTGAAGTTACAGGATCAGGATTTAACTATTTTAATAACGTTATCGAAATTACAGGATCATGATTTAACTATTTTAATAATGTTACCGAAGTAACAGGATCATGATTTAACTATTTTAATAAGGTTATCGAAATTACAGGATCATGATTTAACTATTTTAATAAGGTTATCGAAGTAACAGGAGCACGATGTAACTATTTTAATAACGTTACAGAAGTTACAGGATCATGATTTAACTATTTTAATAATGTTACCGAAGTTACACGAGCATGATTTAACTATTTTAATAACATTACCGAAGTTACAGGAGAATGATTTAACTATTTTAATAATTTTACCGAAGTTACAGGATGTAATTCAACTATCTTAATAAGATTATCGAAGTTACAGGAGCACGATTTAACTATTTTAATAACGTTGCCGAAGTTACAGGATCATGATTTAACTATTTTAATAACGTTATCAAAATTACAGGATCATGATTTAACTATTTTAATAGCGTTGCCGAAGTTACAGGAGAATGATTTACCTATTTTGATAATGATATCGAAGTAACAGGAGCACGATTTAACTATTTTAATAACGTTACCGAAGTTACAGGAGAGTGATGTTACTATATTAATAACATTACCGAAGTTACAGGATCATGATTTAACTATTTTAATAATGTTACCGAAGTTACAGGATCATGATTTAACTATTTTAATAAGGTTATCGAAATTACAGGATCATGATTTAACTATTTTAATAACGTTATCGAAGTAACAGGAGCACGATTTAACTATTTTAATAACGTTACCGAAGTTACAGGATCATGATTTAACTATTTTAATAACTTTACCGAAGTTACAGGATCATGATTCAACTATTGTAATAACGTTACCGAAGTTACAGGTGCATGATTTAACTATTTTAATAACGTTATCGAAGTTACAGGATCATGATTTAACTATTTTAATAATGTTATCGAAGTAACAGGATCATGATTTAACAATTTTAATAACGGTACCGAAGTTACAGGAGCATGATTTAACTATTTTAATAACATTACCGAACTTGCAGGATCATGATTTAACTATTTTAATAACGTTATCGAAATTACATGATCATGATTTAACTATTTTAATAACGTTACCGAAGTTACAGGAGAATGATTTAACTATTTTAATAATATTACCGAAGTTACAGGATCATGATTCAACTATTTTAATAACTTTATAGAAGTTACAGGATCATGGTTTAACTATATTAATAATGTTATCGAAGTTACAGGAGCATGATTTAACTATTTTAATAATGTTATCGAAGTTACGGGATAATGATTTAACTATTTTAATAACGTTACCGAAGTTACAGGAGAATGATTTAACTATTTTAATAATATTACCGAAGTTACAGGATCATGATTTAACTATTTTAATAAGGTTATCGAAATTACATGATCACGATTTAACTATTTTAATAACGTTACCAAAGTTACAGGATCATGATTTAAATATTTTAATAATGTTACCGAAGTTACAGGACCATGATTTAACTATTTTAATAACTTTATCGAAGTTACAGATCATGCTTTAACTATTTCAATAATGTTACTGAAGTTACAGGAGCATTATTTATCTATTTTAATAACATTATCGAAATTGCAGAATCATGATTTAACTGTTTTAATAACGTTACCGAAGTTACAGGATCATGATTTAACTATTTTAATAATGTTACCGAAGTTACAAGAGTATGATTTAACTATTTTAATAACGTTACCGAAGTTACAGGATCATGATTTAACTATTTTAATAACGTTACCGAAGTTACAGGATCATGATTTAACTATTTTAATAACGTTACCGGAATTACAGGAGCATGATTTAAGTATATAACTAATCGGAAAATGTGAGATTGATGTTAAAGATGAGAAAGAAAAAAACAAAGAAAAAATTATAGCCGCCATGTTTAATCAATATATGTTTGTGTTCCTTAATCGTATTCTTGTCTCATAAAATAGAAAGTAAATACCACTGGAATACTGTGTAATTATACATGAATTAAAATAGGAAATCATAAACAGCTTTAACCATATATGCGTGGTGAGTCTCGTGAAAAGTTTTGTTAAAGGGATGCCTCGCAAAGAAGTAAATATGAAATAAATAAAAATAAATGAACGTTAACAGTACCAAATAATAAATATCGCCAGTATCATTCTCTTCAATTTTTGAAAGTATGAAAATATTTAGCATATCAGATCGCAGCAGAAGCACAAGGGAGTGACCCGTATTTCGTCTATAAATTATAGCAGGAAGATATTAAAAGTGAATCGGAAATATAATAACTGCGGTATTAAACAAAAATGATTATTTCTCATGTAATGTGTTGACACCGGAGACAGTAGATTTTTTAAGGTAAAAATAACTTCGACTTTTTTTTTTACACAGTGGTCACCACTTATCAAGGCCCGGAAGCCACTCAGTGATAAGGGTTATTGCAAGTACATTACGTTAGTGTGGAGATTTGATTTAAGGGGGCGGTTCATTAGGAATTTGTTAACATTGGGCTTGAACACATCCAAGTTGTAGTCAGGTGGGAAGCAGGCAGACGGAACAGAGTTCCACAGGCGTGCAGTTCTAAGAAAGAAGCTTTGTTATCGGTAAGACTATTTACAGGGTATCAAACTCGTCGTACAAATGTTAAATAAATGAAGGCGAGAGAAAACTGCATATTTTCTAAAAGCAAATAAGTAGACGCGGTCTAAAACGTGGGTATAGTTTAAATTATCACGTGTTTATTGAGCTATAGTGTCTAAAAGAAAATCAACTTATTATTTTTCTTATTTTAGAATATAATATTCATCGTGATATGTTTTCATCACGTTATTGCTTTATTGGTAGCTATAGTGATAAAAATCCTTAAAACTTAAAATTCCATGAATTTCTTTGAGAGCCGATTTATTTCTTACAATAATATACAGCAAGCACATATGAATGGACATCATTTTCCTGCTCCAGTATATATATATATATATATATATATATATATATATATATATATATATATATATTTTACAAGGTGGTAACCACTTATCAAGGCCCGGAAGCCACTCAGGGATAAGGGTTACTGTAAGTACAGTACGTTAGTGTGGATATTTAAAGTGTCTACTTAAGGGGGCGGTTCATCAGGAATTTGTTTACGTTGGACTTGAAAACATTCAAGTTGTAGTCAGGAGGGAAGCAGGCAGACGGAACAGAGTTCCACAGGCGTGCACTTCTAAGAAAGGAGCTTTGTTCATGGAATCTACGTTTTGATTTAGGCATAGATAAAGAGTGGGGAAAGTTTTGACAGTGGATTCAGCTAGACGGGTGTTTTTTGTAAACGATTGGCGAAGGGGACCAGAAATTGGAGTTCAGACGAGCAACTGCCATGGAAATAACAATAAAACGGTATATTGTGAGGACACAAAACACTGTGTGATCACTTTGACAAATGATTCCAAGAGACAGGAATTCTATCGCATATCTAAAACATATTTCCTCTCATGATATCAGATCAGCATATGCCGATGTATTTTTTTATTTATTTATTTGGATAAAGATTGATAATCTCTCACAATGAGGACTGAAACTTCACTAGCAAGAACAATCAATTGAAACTGAATTTTGCTTAGTATCTATTCTATTACACGGCAAGTTATTGTGGCTATACTAAGTATAAAATTCTAGATTACTGAAGAAGTTTTTCAGATACAATATTTTACATTTATAAATATTATTAGACATGGATAATGCCGGAAGATACTTTTGCCGAAATGTCAGGCGAAAATTACAATAAAGACAAGAATAGATAATAGTCTGAATTTTCTACATTATATACAGTTACAATCCTCATTGGAAAACTATCGACGTCTGTAGAAAAATCGACTTAATTTTATTATATAGATATCAAGTTATCAGTATTATTTTTTCTCATTTTACACGGCGACTCTCATCAGTGTAGTGTCTCACATGAATATAAATATACTGGGAGAATGGAAGAACAAACATCGACTGAAAGGCTGGGGAAAATATCAATACTGATAAGAATAGATAACAGTTCAGATAATCTAAATAAGATATATTTTCAATTTCCATCTCCAAAATTTCAACGCATGAAGTCTGTAATCGTTCATTTTTTTTCTTCTCTTTTTCTTTCTGTGTTACTTTTCCCCACACAGTCTCATTTACTTGATAATTCACAGGTAAGATAAAGTATTCAGGCATTCGTATCATTTGCAATGTACTGCAACATCTCCGAGTAAGTAATTTATCTACTTTTCTTCGTAATGGGATTATCTCCATACACACTTGTCATTTGTACCAATCGTTCAACTTTGTGTAGCAGACTACAGTTATTTCTCAAGAATCACAGACAATTGGTGTGATTGAATGTCTCAGACTAATGATTTCCATCCACTTTCCGTACATTTCGAAAGAAATCAATACTTGATCGCATGCGAATAGATGTTCGAATCATTACAAAGTCATTTCATCCCCTCGCGTTCTCTTTGTTTTGCTCCGTATTTGTACATAGACGCAATCTTCGGTATGTGATTAACTCTTTGGTCATTATGTAAACGACTGTTGGTTATCAAAAGATTATTTATCTATCAGAGTATTGTGCTTTCTTGATCCGTATTTTTAATAATTGTGAGGTGACAGTGTTCAAATGGTGAACGGCAGGGACTGACGAACTGGGTGTTTCAAGGTAGAATTCAGTTCGTCCCACGAAAGTCTTTTTCACATAGAATGTTGGTAACCTCCTCCTGGTTACTCCCGCAAGCACGCGATGTCTGTCTAGAAATAATTCAGACTAGAAAATTATCGGGGAAACCAATGCCGACAATAGAAGTCTTGAATTTATAGGATATGATGATAATTATATACATCTGACCGGTGATGTGTACGCGATAGAAATAAGCTGTTTCTCGGATTGTAACAATGGTTTTAAGTGTGATTTTGTAGTTATCGGGATTAAAAACTGTATTCCTTTTTACTGGTCGCTGCAGCGTTAAAAGTCAATAGAGAAACGTTATATAAATTCAAGAATTATTATTAATTGGGATCTTTATTTTTGTGTATTTTTCGTTTCTCGTAACCTCTATAGTTTTTAATCGAAAAGATTTTATTTTATACACATTTCTAGTTTTTTCGAGACCCCCTCCCCCCCAAAAAAAGAAAAAATTTCGATAATCAGAAACTTTGAGTAAGTTCGTGTCCAAGGAAACACAAACTTAAATCGACATCTTTTTTAACAATACACGCCTTCATTTACATTTGAACAAGAAATGTAGATGCCAATTAGATTGCTTAATTGATTTATAAACCTCATAAATTGTGAAGCCCGCTACTGCCTCTTAATTACAGCTGCCGCTAGTTTTCCTCTGCGTATCGCTGGTCGGATAAAGTTCAATGAATACCCTTCTATAAAGTTCAATATAATACCCTTCTATAAAGTCCAATGAATACTGTTCTATAAAGTTCAATGAATATCCTTCTATAATGTTCACTGAATACTCTTCTATAAAGTTCAATGAATACCCTTCTATAAAGTTCAATGAATACCCTTTCATAAAGTTCAATGAATACCCTTTCATAAAGTTCAATGAATACCCTTTTATAAAGTTCAATGAATACCCTTTTATAAAGCACTCACAACAAATCTCATCTAGCTACAGACCTTGTTAATAATTTTCTTTTCTCCTTCTTTGTAACTGAAATGAGACGTCCATGAGACAAATTGATACGTGTTTACTCTTATCTTAGAGTAACCTGTAAGATGTCATAATCGATGACAGTGTAGTAAAAAAAACTCCATTATTTTCTCTGAAGGTTTATTTACTTCTTACACTAATTTAAAGCAAGCATATAAAGATGAATTGCATCTTCATGTTTCTACATGGACGGAAAAAAAACACGGACTCCACGTGTGATAACTTCGACGTGAAATCCTCAGACACAATAACTCTTCTACTTTTCTGACACATATTTCCTTCCGTGGTGTCATATTGGCAAACACCTATATTTCTCTATGATTTTTGGGACGCGGATTGATAATTCCTATTATTTGGATTATTCGGCATATTGCACGTATCTTAAGTATTATTTTCATAACATTTCAGGGTTTTTTTCAGTTGAATCTTTTCAAATTCAAAATTTTGTTTGTTGCACATGAGAATCCACGCAGAATTTCGAATGAAGCCGTTTCTCTAATCCATACAGGTAGCATGCTCTCGTTCAATCAGCCATGACTGAGTTAAAGACGTTAATCAATTCTTCTGGTGGTTGGAAATTCAATCCTACGTACACGTGATACTTAAAATACAATTACAAACTACGTAAGACTTTTATAATGTCATGGCGGACGTAAGTAGAGCATACTACCACTATCTATTGCAAAAAGGATTATATTCGAAATTTCGTGCATATTGCTGAGTAGAGCAGAAAGATTGCCGAGGCCAACTAAAGAAATTAGGGGGATGCATCGACCAAAGCGTTTTAAGAATAAGATGAGTACAGTAGTCGTAATATTCAAAATAATATAGCATAAGTCTTATTATGAAGTTTTAAAAAATTCTTGTGTTATGCCCCACGTTTTAAAAAAAAATATAACTATGCATTTAAATATCCGATTATAACTTTACTACGCTGCATCAACATAAAAAAACATCCGTAATTAAAAGCATTCGTAATTAAAACCATTCGTAATAAAAACATTCGTAATAAAGAACATTCGTAATTAAGAACATTCGTAATTAAAAACATTCGTAATTAAAAACATTCGTAATTAAGAACATTCGTAATTAAAAACATTCGTAATTAAGAACATTCGTAATTAAAAACATTCGTAATTAAGAACATTCGTAATTAAAAACATTCGTAATTAAGAACATTCGTAATTAAAACATTCGTAATTAAAAACATTCGTAATTAAAAACAGTCATATTAAAAACATTCCTAATTAAATAAATTTTTATAAAAATGAAAGGTGGTTTACTCGCCAAACCTTTACGAAAAACACTCGTCTAGCTAAAACAACTATCAATAATTTCTCCACTCTTTATCTGTGCCTAAACCTTAACGCAGATTCCATGAGCAAAGCTTTTTTCTCAGAACTGTACGCCGGTGGAACTCTGCTTGTGGAACTTTGCCTGCCTTTCAGCTGATTAAAATAGGGTCGTCTTCAAGTCATACGTAGACAGGTTCTCAATCAGCCATTCCCCTTAAGTAATGCAATTTACGAAATGTCCACTCTCAACGATTACTGCGATATTGTCCCATTGACTACCGTAACTTATTATCCTCGAGTGAACATGAACAGTGATGATTCATTTGTAAAAAAAAGTATGTGATTATTTATGAAGACTGAATGAAATGCAATAAAACAGAATGGTGAATGAAGTCTAAAGAAAAAAACAAGCGAGGACAGTATTAACGTTTCTATTAATTTCTTTCAAAGATATGTCACATATAACATCAATATGATATCTCCTAAATGATGTGTGTCACAACAATCTTGAGATTAGTTGTAAACTGGAGTTTTGCTCCAGACTTTGCACAGTGTAGACTCTGTGTTTATAACGCAGAAGTGCATATTTGCAAGAATTAACAATGCTTTACTGTCAGGGCACTATTAACAATGTTCACGGTCTCATCGGGATGATGCGACACAAGGGGAGAAAAATTAAATTTTAAAGCCAGCACCTCAAGAGAAAGATTTCTTCGACTTAAAAAATCAATGCCTAGATAGCCTTATAGTATTTCCATCAGAGAAATAGCAATAAACTAACACTTTCTTTGAGTTAGAAAGACAAGCCTGGAGGGTGGGCTGCCTAGAACTGAATAGGACCATGCCCCAGCCAACGGAGAACAAGTCACCTCAACAATTAACTAGACTATGGCGCATGTAACTCTAGCTTTCCCTATTTTATCATTTAGTGTTCATTCCATGGGCGACATTTCTGACAAAGGAGAAAACTTGCTTCTCATCGCAGTTATTTATCTTCGTCTCACGGGGACGAGATAAGATACATGGTTGGAAAAGCCAGAGTTCTATGGGAGAAAAAAATTATAGCTAATCGGAAATTACTTAAGCAGTTTCTTCGGCATACCTCAGCAGGTGCATTTCAGCCGATTATTCATAAACTAAATCTTTGAGGAGGGTAATCTCCTAGGATTGTACGAAGCTCTACTTCAGACTTGCAGAGAGCAAGGAATCGCTGGTCATGGTACACCAGAAAATCTGTTATTCAGATTTTAGTATAAGAATTCATCATTTTAATATCAATCTCTCCATTTTAATCATACTTAGCCTAGAATGGCATCCGACTTTAATAAATAGAGATGTATGCGTAAAAAATGTCCCAAGGCGGCTTTTCGTGGGATCTATAATAAATGATTGTTTTGAGAAATGCTATAAGAAAAACTATATGAATTATACAATTTTCTAAATCGTAGGGATATACTGAAATAATGTTTTCATTTTTCTCTCTTTTTACTAAGCAGTTTCGACTCATCCCGGCCAAGGGCTGGTGATAATAGTTAAATGAGTGCCATGTGGACGGTAAGGTACTATAGTGAGGATGTGTAACGATGGTGATGGTGGGGTGGAATTAGTTCATATGAAAGAGTAGCTTAGCAAGAATTTGTTTGCATTGGACTTGAAAACGACCCTTATTTAGTCAGTTTGGAATAAACCTCAGTCGTGTTCCGCAAATGGGATTTCTCGAAAAAAATAAACTTCCATTCAGATGAAGAGAGCAAGCTATAGAAGGGGAAACTTTTACCAGTTGTTGTAGCTAGACAAATTTTTATTGTGAATGTTTTTGCATTGGAAAACATAAACGTAAGCTCTGTAAAGCATCTTCCGTAAGAAAAGACATATTCTTATAGATTTGAACGTCGGTTTTTACTTTGTACTTTGTCAAGGCAGGAAAGGCTGTTCTGAGCAGGATCTTCGTAGTGAGCTCAGTGGGTTTTGCTACATTTCCTTGACGAAGCATTTACAATAATGTATTTTGTCATAGGCATATTTGTTATCTCCAATCATAAACAACAAGGAACAGACTATAATAATGAAGGCATGCGAATTGTTAATTTTTCTTCGTTTCTCCTTTCGGAAGGGAACACAAGCCAGGAAAAACTCTTGGTTCTTTCCTGAATAGAAAGTCGGCAAAACTGATAGGAGTTTGCAGATAAGGGCGTCTAAAAATCCAAACGGAAACGCTCGAGGCTCTTCATTCATAGGATGCTAACAACTGGCGACAGAATCAGAATAACTTGCGAATTAACGACATGTTAGTTATATTCTATTTAGCTTTCTTTCTATATCACTGTCCGTACAATCGTAATGCTTACACGCACATATGTCTCCACGTATGAGGCCATAATGTTAAGGTTCGTTCTTGAGAGAAGGTAGAAAAATAAAAGGAAGAGAAAGGCGTAATTCCTTTAATGTGTTATCTTAACTGTCCTTCAAAATCAACCCTTTCCTACACGCTTGCCTCGTTGGATCTCTGTTTTAACCGGAGTTGACTGGATCAATAGCGGAGATCGGGCGATGGGAGACGCGGCTTGTCCGATGCGAGTGGCCTTTGAGTAGCGGTTACTCTCTGCTGCGTTCTTTGATGGCAAAAATTCTGCACGGAAAGGTCCAACAGTTGATCAGCGGTAGGCCGTAAGGCTAAGGACTGATCTAAACCATAATGAAGCGCAGGTAACACCTGTGTCGTAGACCCCCAAGAAAGACAACCGCACTGTCCTTTGTTCTCTAAGCACCGCCCAAAAGCAAAAGAATATAGAAAAACCTACTGAAAAGCTTGGTGCCACAACATCGTAAAGTTTTGAATAATATAAAAATGTGTCTTTTCATTTAGAAAGCTGTGATATTATAACTCCATATTATTTCGATTTATTCAAACTACTATTCTTATCTTGGGTGTTATTTTCGCAACGTTTCGGCCGATGTAACCTCTGACTTTATTTACGTGTATCTTGTAAAAATATGGAATCTTTCTGGAGAACTCGTGGATGTATTAAGTAATTTTAAATTGCATTTTTGAGTGCCGTTTACACTCAGGATTTAATCTTCAACCTCCAGTGGAGTTTAATTTTACAGCTGGATTTTATTAAATACTTTATCCATTGCGCCATATGTACTTGCGTAAACAATATATCTGATTTTTTTTATTATTTTTATTATACGGATTACTGTTACCGTTTTGTTATTTTCACAACGTTTCAGCCGATATAACCTCCGACCTTATTTATGTGTATCTTGGCGAACTCGGGAATTTTTCTAGCGATCTTCAGAGTCGACACGTAATTTTGAACGAAGCACTTTATGTAATCTATTGGAATAGGATGCTCTTTATCCGTTAGTCATGGTCGAGTAAAAAAACTTATGCAATTCCCAATTGAATTTTGCAGTGTTGCTCGAACTGAGCTTGCCAATCTATTGAATCATTTCTAAATTGCAAGGCAGCTTAATGGCAAGTTGGGATATTGTTATTTCTCCCGTCCACTTGAAATTATTGCAGTATGCATCATTTACAAGACTTGGACGCATTCACAATTCTATTTTTTCTGTGTCTAAACATTGCGTGGGCGTACACATACCACACTACTCTTATACCCAAATGAATTGGCTAGCAAGAAATTTGAGTATTCTTGCTAGCCAATTCATTTGGGTATAAGATTAGCGTGGTATGTGTACAGAAGTATAGAATAATATATGTTCTTGGCCAGCATAACATCTTCATTCGCAATTACTCATCATTCGGGGTGTGTAGTATTTGTTATGATCTTTAATAAGGTCATTCTATACTTCGAAACTATACAAGGTAAGTCTTGAAAAATTTTATTGTGACAAAAGAACAAAATCTACGCTAAATTAAGCATTGGCACGATAATATATTACCCAATATTACGTAGTCATTATAAAAGCAACAAAATTATAACTTTGGTGTTGTCAACTAGATTTGAAACCAAAACATTTAGCGTTCAAGTTTGTATCATTAAAACTGTCATCAGATAAAAGAAACTATCGTCGGGTAAAAACATATGAAACTGGAACGATTTTAATATATAAGCACATATTGCTATTAGTATAGTGTTAATATATTAGTAATCTCGGATTAAATGATTTGTACTTTTGGAAGTTATTTACATCGAATAGGAAACAGACATAAAATAACAGAACATCAAAATATTTTTTTTTACATTTAGATTATTATTATTTGATTTGGGCAATTCATAATTCATTAATAATACAACTGTCATTTAAAAATAATATTAAAAAAAATTAATTCTGAAAAACAATCCCATTTTCTTTTTTAGAATCCAAATATAATTAAAAGTTCAAAAGATGCCAGTTACTATTGTAAGTATATAATCTGTATTCAAAATGATAATTCTCCTTGAAATAGTTAAAAACAGCGTATGGAGCCACTTGAAGTAATGAGTTAAAATACTACTACTTCAAAGCATAAAAACAGCTATAAGTAAGTGTACGATGAATAAATTCAGACTCCAAAATTCGCCTTTCTTCAGAAACATCGCAATAGAACTAAAGTGCAAAATAAAAGAATCGATAATATAGTTTCAATAATGTTGCACTATACCGGACACCATTTTGAGTTAGTAGGCTCTTTTGGGCGCCTTTCGATTAATGATGTTTGAGTGGATATTTCGAGGCTTTTCTCAGCTTGTCAGGTCGATAGAGATTTTTTATCATACTTCAATGTGTTCTAGGTAAATTGAATTGTGTAAGATAGCGTAGATGACTTAAAACGCTGTTTACAACTATTTCAGCACAAAAATATTTCTTCGTCAGTACGTGACATTGAATATAACATGGACAAACCTCTTCACTCCAAATATCGGCAGTAAGTTGAGCGGACAATAGCAGGCGAATCCAGCCAAAGAAGCTAGGTCGCAAACATTATCAGGCACCGCAGTGGCCTCGATATTCTGCAATATGCAATGCACTTTGTTCATTTTATTTTGTTTTCTTTAATTGAATGATAACTCATACATACACGCGTCTTTTATCATCATTACTTGACGTCGCCCAATTCTTTATCGTTACTGTTTTTCTATTAATTGCTATGCAGATAAAAGTTCTTTTCATGCAGGAAAAGACACTAAGAAACGTTTGCTGAGAGTGTTTGAAAGCTATGATTTTGAAAAGAATAGAATCACATTAAAGAGAGAGAGAGAGAGAGAGAGAGAGAGAGAGAGAGAGAGAGACTCGGGTTCTCCTTAATTGTTTAATTAAATTATAAGTTAAACTTAAAAAAGTGGCATATACACAAAGAGATCGAGGTTTTATTTCACACTAAGTTTTTATCAGTTTCTTACATCATCATCTGGTTTGGTTAATTGATCTTATTTTTCGTATACTGTTAACCTCAGATATAAGTCATCTGTGTTCTAATCCTGATCATTATTTTGTTTGTAGATTTTAGGTATCATGATATGTACGCAATGCACCTATACGAAACCCCATATTAACATAATTGCTATTGGCACAGCGCTCCTAATATGTAACACTTAATTACCTTAAGAAAGAAAGAACCATCAATATTATAGAGTACTATTGCTTCGTTTGAAGAAAACAAATCGCTAAGCAGACAGAAATAAATAAATGAAACGTTCCCTGTCGGCAAAGCAACGAACGACTAAAATAAATGAATCAATGTCGAATTATTCCTTATACACCCTATTCTCCAGATATGCACTCCAGAGACTGTTTACTGCCTTAAAATGCTAAAGAGCTTTTGGTTAATATATTTGACTTAAATGTATAGTATGGGAAACTGAATGTTTTTTTTTGATCCCATGATAAATAATTAAAAAAAAAAAAGCTATCAGTCTATTTGACAAACATTGGAATTATTGGACCTCCCTAGAACTAAACTATTTTGATTAAAAATGTGGAATTCTGACAGAATTATTGTAATAGAGGCATATGTGTTTGATAGGGTCTCAACATTAATGCACTGGAATATATACATTGAGAGCATTGCCAAGGCTGCTGCAAGGAAGATTGGCTCCCTCTACCATGCTAGAATACTACTTACGCCTGATAGTATCATGTACCTCTATGAGGCCACCATTCGCCAATATATGGAGTACTGCTGTCACAGTTGGGCTGGTGCATCTGCTACTAATCTCTCGCTCCTTGACAAGGTTCAAAAGAGAGTCGCAAGTCTGATAGGTCCTGAACTGGCATCTAAGCTTCAGCCTTGGTCCCATCGACGAAATGTTACATCCCTCTGCCTGTTCTACACGTATTTTAATGCTAAATGCTCTGACGAACTGCAATCACTTGTGCCCCTACAACGTGAGCACCCTCGACAAACCCGACAGGCTGCTAAATCCCACCCCCACACTGTAGAGATCCCTAGATGTAAAAGATCTTTCTACTCCAATAGTTTCTTCCCAGAACCGCTAGACTTTGGAATTCCATTCCAGGTCCCTGCTTCCCCAACAGTACTGACGTGCAGAAGTTCAAGTGTAACGTGAACCAACATCTTGCTGCCCAAATCCCTACATAGTACCCCAGTAGTTGTTGCCCCTGATAGTAGCCCCCTACACCAAAGTGGAACTGTGCCTTGTTTGGGGTGAAAATTGAATAAAAATATATCAAATAAATAAATACTCTTAATAGATATTTTATGGACATTGCTTCAGACCCGGCATGAATCCACGTGATGTAAGGAGTTGTAAAAAGGTAACATCTAACCGACAATAACTCTTAGATTGATACGTTCTGATCGAGAAACAGCAATTCTTTTATCATTGTCAGAAACTTCACTGATGGAATATAAGGACGAAAGGACAACATAAAGGAAGCGAGAGTGGCGAAGCTTTCTATATCTTCGCATAATTTGCGTAATTAAAAAGTAAATATATAAGTATTTAAAGAATATTAAAATTTGCATGAGGGAATGGTGCCTACCATTTGGCCAAGAATGGAATATAATTTGTGAGATTAAAGGTTTCATCTTTTTGTAAACAGAAACAAAAAAAAACGTCCAGAACATTGTATTATTTCACACATAGCAATACATTTAATCGGATCTTTAAAACAAAACTTACTAGAACAAAAATACATATTATTTAATTGGAATTCATTATTGAGATGTGTATTATTTATTAATTTTATTTATTGCGGACGACAACTAGGTAAGGCAGTAATTGCAGTGGATGCAGTCAGGAGATTCAAAGTTTCTATCTCGTCGCGGTTACCACTTGATGAAGAGCAGAGAAATAGTTGTACGAAACGTCGTGAAACAACCAAGAAAAAGATAGAGATCTGCAATAAATAAAATTTAGAAAATTAATGTTTTTACCTCTGTAATTTCTAAAATCATGCTATCTGGCGTTTTCAAATTGTACGCATGTGCGTTTTAAATAAAATCTACGTAACGTAATTTCCAAAATGCTATCCACGCAAGGTACAGTAATTTTGTATATCTGTTTTCAATTGGAATATGTAGGGTAGGGATTGCGCAATTTATACTCGATTATAAAGTCACCACTGTGCAGATCCAAAGGGATAACTTTTTCTCTTGATATATAGGAGTGTTTCTACGTATGTGTATAAGTCTCTTTATTCAAATCTGAACTTTATACTGCAGGTGCTTATTTAATAAGCAAGGTTCAAATATTTATTTGCTCATATGAAAAAAAATATTAAAGCCACCAAAAACTTCAATTCCAAACTTTTGAGTGAAAGGAGGAAAATAAAAAGAACAACGCTGTCAGCTATGAAAACCTCAGTTTTCTTTTTAACGCGTTTTTTCTCGATTTGGTATTTTTGTAAGACTATGTAGATTTATCCAACCATGTGCTGCTACTGCTTCTTCTTCATCATCTTCTTCTTCTTCTTCTTCTTCTTCTTATTATTATTATTATTTAAATAAAATAAATTATTATTATTATTATTATTATTATTATTATTATTATTATTATTATTATTATTATCCATCTTCTTCCGTATCTTCCCCTTTTCTCCGTCATAAGTTAACGTCTCCCTGTTTTTAACGAGCCATATTACCGAAAAATAATCAATAGCAAATCTATGAGAATTTTTCCAGCTAAATTCACAGAGTATCAAAAAAAGCCATTCCGAAACAGGAAATATTTCTCCAATGAAGATTCAAAGGAGTTCTTCAAGTATATATCTACAAGAAAATATTTAAAAAAAAAAAACAACAACATTTCCTTATTTCCGCCTGTGTTTACTCTAGCGTTTTTCTTATTCTTTTTCTTAAGTTTTCACTGTTCGTGTTTCAGGATCGGAACACACAATATCCTCTAGGTTTGAATAACTCTCCGATTCTTTCATCTTTGCATATTACCTATTAAGAAAATTTAATGATGATGACGGCATAATCTCACATGTGGCTGCAGTTTTTTAAATCCGGTTTTGATATAGAATTACAGTCACCCATGCACACATACACACGCGCACCCATACACATACACGCACATATATAAATATATATATTCACACACCTACCCCCCCATATATATATATATATATATATATATATATATGGGGGTGTAGGTGTGTGAATATATATAGTTATATATGTTCGTGTGTCCGGCGTTACCCGGGTGTTTAGAGGTGTGTGTTGCGCAAAAAAAAGTTGTAGTAGGAAGGCAGGCTCGAACACGTACCGCAAAGGAGGAAAAGAACAGGAAGAAACATGCCGTCTTTGCTGTTACGACCATCGCCAGTGACGTAGGTTTAAATTAAGGCGAAACAATCGAAAAGAAGGGATGACTTTCGAAAATATCGGCGAAAAAAGCGACCTCTCCCTGTAGAAAAGTGCCCAGTTGAGAGTGAAGAAATTAATGTTTTTAGCCAATTTTCCGTATTTGTTGTCAGAAGGATCGAACTTCAAAACAATACTGACCTTGTAAAAGCTTGTCGCTTTTGTCAAAAGTTTTAACCGAAACTCTGTCTAACCACTTTGTAATTACGCAATAAATGCTCTTAGCAAATAATTAAACAGAATAACAAAACTGAAAAATGTTCTTTATTTGATCGCACTATCTTCCCCTCTCTTTTTTTCGTTTTTTGTTTATTTCATTTTAAATCTAGGCGTAAAAAACAATAAATACTATAGATTTGTGTGGATTAATTCATTAATCTAAGTTTCACATTCCAATACTCTAGATTGTGCACTTTTCGTATGTGATGTATTCTGTACACTTTTCATGTGCTTGAGTATTGTTTTAGAGTGATTGTCGGTTTCCCTTGCGATGTTGTTTAACGTTTTGTCTCTCTGTCCACAGAGTCGCAATGCTCGCTTTCTGTCATATTATTACTCTTTGTTAAAGATGTTAGCATAGTCTTTACTATTGTATATAGTTTCATGTATGTTTTCGTAATGTTTATTCATTTTTTTTTAAATTCTGCGGAAACTGCTGCTATTTTCACGAGCTCTTCATATATTTTTCTTATTATAAGTCCTTATGTGTTTATTTGCTGATAAAACCATTCTATTTCTTTAATCATGTACGAATCCGCCTAACATCGTTGAGATTCCAATTGGTTATGTATGACAGAGCAATGTCTTTTATTGAGCGACCCGACATTTTGCAGGGGTCATAAGTACTAAAAATTGGTAGTATAATAATGTATGTAACATTTTTATATTAAAGCCTCTATATCCTTCCTATTTCTCTTTCATTTTCTATTTTACCCTCTGTCTAATTTTTACTCATTTCTCCAACGTTGATCACTTTATTTTAGTGAGAATTTTGAGTGTTCTTATACTTTTGTTCTAGCCGAGGACGCAGCCTTCTAGAGCATTTAGATGCGAGACATGTATGCGTTATTTCGTACAGTTCAAATAAGGCATCTTGTTAAAATTCCAACCGTTTTTTTTTTACTTTGGAACCACCACTTATCAAGGGCCGAAGCCCACTCGAGAATAAGTGTTAATGAATGTAAGGTGGTAGTATAGAAATCGTTAATTGTTATTCGTATACGGTATAACTACATTGACCGATGTTAAGTGACGTTGAACTTGGTCAGTACTAAATGGGTGATTATTTCAGAATATCAGGTACTGTATGTACTCTTCATTTTTCCCGGCATTGTTTCCAGTTTTCTTGGACTTTTATTTGTCACTGAAATCAAGCAACATCGATACAGGAGAGATGTGCTTGGAATTGCGTAACACTTGCTTCGCAATTACCAGCACAGCTACTTTCACAAGAAATTCTCATTGTCTCTTTACACAGAACGCAGGTTAAACAGTGGATAGAATGGCGCATACTAAAATGATGCACTAGTATAAACGCATAATACAACACAACACGTATAATTGCACTCTACTGCTTTGTCGATAGATAGAAAAACGTTTTGCTGACGTTTAAAATTTTGAGTGGTTCCTAAATTCCACTGAGACTTTCCGTTTAAAAGATTGTTAAAGTATCAAATAAAAAGATCATTTCGCTTCGATTGTTAAATCCAAAACTTTCGATTTCCATTCATAGATGCCTGCACTTATTTAAATTCTTCCGATGATATATATGTAAATAAACAAAGAATATGTATTGACAAAATGACACTTTTGTACATTTAATGACAAATAACAATTTATTTTATATTACATTTTGAGATTGACATCTAGTCATAATATAATGAACATGTGCGTCCCTCGCTCTGTCAGTCACACCTTTTTAAAGAAAATTATCTCAGGAAAGAATGATACATGGAACTTTTGAGGAAGGCTAGAGCTTCCCAAATTTAAAAGCCTTTTATACGACCTGGTGTGTTATTTTAGGAAGACGAAAAGTTGAAAAATGCGCTAAAATAACACGTGAAGCGGACAACAATTTCTTGATCAACTCAAGCAATCGGAGTTGGCATGTGCAAAAGGTCAGATTTACTTAGCATAGGTCAGGATTTATTAAACAATGACACTATTTCAATGTTCTTTATTATTTAATATGTATGTGTGTATGTATGTGTCTATCTATCTACCTATCTATCTATCTCTTTCCTTTTTTATATTTCGTTTCAGCCCCCCCCCCTCTCTCTTTCTCTCTGTCATTTGTTCTCGCCATGGAGAGAGAAACAGATACACAGATAAATCTGCGAGCCATACGAGTCGGTCGCATAAAGTTTCGAAAGGCTACTTGTCCCGGACATTTGCATGCCAGCTAAACTTGATCTCTTTTAAGAGATCAAATTAAGCTGCCAGGCGAATGCCCGGGACGAGTCGCCTTTCGAAATATATGGTTCTTGAAAATGTAATAATTAATAATTTCTATTTTTATAAAAAGCATGCGGCGATTGTTTAATTCAGTCAAATCCAGTTTAACGATACCTGGGCCACCAATGACACTTTATGACGCCAAGAGCCTTACAGAAAGCCCAAGAAAACCGGTAATGCAGACGTCGCGGACATCATATTAATCTTTTAAAAGGGAATTTGCTTATTGTTTTGTCGTGTTTAACATACGGAAAACAAATATGCCCTCGCGTGACGTAACATCCGCTTCAGATATGTTTCTACGACATGAACACTCAGCATTTTATATTGGCACAATCTTAGCTTAACAATAAATGAAAATTATTGCAATAAATAATGAAGTCCGACCAGGTAAAGGAGATGCTATCATTGGACATAAAAACAAAACGGTGTGGTTGTCAGGCCGATGCCCAATTAATTGAGCTACTTAGATTGCCTTATTAATAGATCATAAAACATTAGTTTAACAATAATGATAACTAATGTTCGGCTACTGACAAAATTTAGCGTATTTACTTATTCAAATACTACCGTGTTTTTATATATGTTTAAGTGTTAGTTTTACTCATTTACTACTGTTTTAAAGCTTCATTGTTCATTTATTGTGCGACCAGATTTCAAACAATATTTACAGTTCATTGGCGACCTTCTCAGTTATATTTTGAAATGAAAATTTTCAATTTTCGTTTATTAAAACAAAAGTTATAATAAAATTATTGGCGTTCAAAAGTCTTCAGAATAAGTAAGGAACATAGGGGGCCGGTTTCTTTTGATTGGCTACTAGTTACCATAGCAACATTTTCGAAGATTGACGTTTTAGAGAAGATTTATGCTGATATGCTGTTGGTTACCATAGTAGATTTTTCGTCGTCGACACCTTCATAAATCATAGCGGGAATATCGTTGGTATGCCATCTTATTCGGACTATACAGAGCGAGTTAACAAAAGTGATGCTCTTTGCCATGATAGGGCTGATAAACTTTGGCTTACAACATCGCCAGTTTATTCTGTTTCTCATTTTTGCCGTGATATAACTGATAATATTTGACTTACGATGTCTCCCCTTAATTCTGTTTCTCTCTTTTCTTTTTTTGTTTATTTAATTACGTCTTTTATTTGATGTCTTTATTTAGTCCATTTAAAAAGTTGGTAATTTTTTTATAAATAGTTGACAATGCGTACGATCTCAAACACAAAAAAGGAAATATTATTTCCAAGCAAAGGTTGAAAAATCATGGATTTCGAGCATGAAAAGTGATATGGTGAATATTGAATTTCGAAAAGTAAAAATACTAATTGTTAAAACTGGAAAAGAAAAAGACAAGCAATTCTAGTAAAAAATATATCAAATTTATAACTTAAAATATTGCAGCATTGAGATTTTTTAAAAATTCAATTTAAAATTATATATAAATTCTTAATGCTGAAATATATCCTATCGCATTTATTTACCAATGTATTTAAGATATTAATCAGAGTATGAGTAGGTCCCAGTTTCTTACTTTATATCATGTATAGTTGTTACATATTTACTTATTTTTACTTTAACTTATTTAAATTTATTTATTAATCTCTCCATATGGTTATGTATCAATCTACCTACTTACGCACACACACACACACGCATATAAATATATATATATATATACACAATTTATATAAGCATACATATATATTTATTTTATTTTTATGATGCTATATATCCATTTTAAATTTAAATACCTAAGATGCCTAAAAGTTCAAGACCTTATAAACATTTGTTATAAGATCTCTTAAAAATCTAACAAAAACAAACATTTAAAACATTTAATAGAACTGAAAATGCTTCAATAAAGAAACTATAAAAATATAGAATACAGTTGCTAACAATAATCAAATAACTATGTGTTAATATTAAACTAAATTGCAATTTATAATTAACCCAAAACACTAGGAGCCTATAACTAATGAAACATTCGAATTCCAAAAACTTACAATCAATTTATTTTGTTTATTTATAATTAAAATACTAGACCACCCGTGACCCGTTGGGTCAGTACGTTATATTAGCTATGGAATTCATGTATGAGCGTGACACTTGTGGCATAAAGAAAATAGTTTTTTTTTACATAACAGAAGCATTTCTATGAAAGTATATTAAAATGAAAAAAGAATATAGATAGATTTCTATGAGTCGTTCTGTTTATTATAATTGTTATTTTTTTTTTAAATTACAGTTACTGAATTATAAGTGGTTGGTCATACTTATAGGTAAATATGCACTGAACAGGTATCATAATCCTTATTATAGTTAAATTCAAATTTTGATATATCATCTTTTAAATGAAATTGTTAGTTGAAAGTACAGAATAATAAAAAAAACACTCTCCACATGTTAATAATGGCTTTTTAAATAGAAAATGAAAATAAAATGTAACTTTTTTCATTTAATTTAAGCAAACATTCAGTACCCATTGTGTAAAATATTTAATTTGTATGTTAATAATAAGGTCAATAAAATTAAGACAATTCTTTTCTATTTACATTTTTTGTACAATTAATTTTTTTTAAAGAAAACTTTTGTTATCCTTTTGCTTAATTGAGACTTCTTATCAGGTTCTAACTCTCTTATATCCAGATTAATTATATTAATCAATTTATTTTATTGAATATGTATCGCTGAAAAGCACGGGTGCTTAAGCACTTATTGTACAGAAAATAAATATTGTATTCATATGCTAATAATAAGGTCACTAAAACTAAGACAATACTTTTCTATTTACAACATTTTTGTACAATTTGAGTGTTTTAAAAAAAACTTTTATGTTTTCCTTTCGCTTAACTCTACTGAGTGCAACATATAGTTGACCATGTTGAAAGACAGGTTTGTCTAGATAAACTAAAACTTTATGTAAGGTCTGTCCTTGAGACTTATGAATAGTAATAGCAAATGCTAATTGTATAGGAAACTGGACTCTGGCAAACGGAATATTGTCACCTTCAGATAAGACCATTTTCAATCTTGGAATTAAAATGATTTCTCCTTCAAACTGTGATGCAATAATTTTAGCAACAATCAAATTATTATACAGCTCCTCTATTATTAGTCTTGTACCATTACATAAGCGTGGTGGATCAATATTCCTCATACATTGTATTGGAGCTCCTTTCTTGAGTTCAAGTTTATGTGGAGGTAATTCTGATAACTCTATCGAATCAAGAAATTCTGTTTGGTAATGTGTAGCTTCTGTTCCTTCAAGAACAGAATTAAATGACAAATATTCTTTGACTTGTCCAGGAAATTTTTCAATACAATTATGATTTATTGCTCTAACTGTATCATTAAATGGTACTAATATGCAATTTTCCGCAAACATTTCTAGATTGTCAAACGAAGGATAAATGTATTCAATGCATTGGTCAACATTATCTGCACGGATTATCAAATCTTCAGGCAGTTCAATCTCACCATTTTCATTTTTTTCAAGTTTGTCTTCACCAATCTTTATAATAAATTTAGAGTATTCATCATCATCATCTTGAACTCTCATGTTTTGTTTTAAATAAAATTTCTTAAATTTACGCCACAAAAACGACTCTTTGATGCAAGCATTGTAAATGTCAGCATCATTTCCTCTTTTTATGACTGGTAGTAGTTGCCTGAAGTCACCACTGCACACCGTCAATATCCCTCCGAATGTTTCATTGTTTCCACATATATCCTTGAGAGTCCTATCGAACGTCTCTAAACTCTCCCTTCTTATCATTGGACATTCGTCCCAAATAATAAGTTTTGCTGCCCTTATCAAGTTGGCTGTTTCTGATTGTTTATCAAAATTACAAACATCATTTTCTCTTACATTGAGAGGAAGCTTGAATCTGGAATGAGCAGTGTGACCACCAGGCATCAATGTTGCAGCAATACCTGATGATGCTACAGCCAGTGCAATTTGTCCTAAGCTCCTTACTTTTGAAAGAAGAAGTTTTATTAAGAAGGTCTTTCCTGTGCCTCCTGGAGCATCGATGAAAATCAATGAAGAAGAGCAACTGCATATAAAGTTGTAGATGGTCGATTGTTCGTCATTTAATAAATGTTGATGTGTCTTTACATATGTCATTTGCTCTGCTATATTGTAACTTTGCTCATCCATTATGGCTCTATTTATGTGAATCACATTAGGTAAATTCTGAGGCAAAGGCAATCCAAAATCTTGCAGTGATTTGTCAGCAGCACAAAGTTTATCATTTATGTACCTCAACGTGTTGTTGATGGCATTTTTATTGACCATGTTCTGATTGTTGACTTGGATTTGCATTGCATTGTAGTAATCCATTGCCATGGAGTTGGAAAATCTTTCCCACAACTCAAGAGGATTTGAACATTCTGTGTTTAAAAGTATCACAATGAACAGATCCCTTATCGCTCTTGGCATTCTCGTTTTATCTGCATCCTCCATTGTTTGTATCCAGTGGTTGTCATGAAGCAGTAATCCTCTTTCTTTGCAAGCAGTTTTAAATAATGGACATATATGACCTGCTACAGTTCGCAGAGATTCAAAAGAATTAGGTCCTTTTACATGGTGAAGTAGTAGCCGCAAAAAGTACAATTCACCACTATTTGGTGAGACTGTGTACATACGACCAAGAATATTTGCTTCAAAAACTCCTGGGTGGTCAACTATTCTTCTACCCATTTTTCTTCTTTGCCATTTCTTATTTTGCCACACATAGTATTTTGGGACATCCGAGTAATAGAGTGTTCTGGCAAATTCATCATTCTGGCAAATATTGAAAAACTCTGTTAGAGTTGTGCAAGAAGCATTTCTATTAAGGTCTCTGTTGCTTGTCCTTTGAATATAGATCATATGTTGATCAGGGAGATGTATCTGAAGACGAACAACTGCAGGTTCTCTAACATGAATTGGAAATCCCAGTATCATCGAAACTGCTTCTGATGGTCCAATATATCTTCCTGTCAAGTATTGCTTAATTTCGTCTTTGCTTACAATGAAAACTGCCTGATCGCTTCCCTTTAATGTATATTTAATTACATATTTAATGGATTTTACAGAAGTGCATATTTCTACATTTAAGTGAAAATTAAATAACTTCAAGAGAGTCATGTTGTAAGGTACAACCCATTTGGAAGTTATAGGTTCATTTCTACCTTCTTTATAGCCTTGATGACCTCCCATTTCTGGTGACCTTCGCCTATAAATACGGTAGGAATCATATCCACATCTTGTTTCATCACTATATGGTTTTGGGTACCTCTTTGAACAGCTCCCATTTTTCCAACACAGAGATGTACTGTTGCAGTTTGGTCCATGTATCATATGCGTCAATACCAATTCATGTTCTTCTGGATGTTCGACTTTATTTGGTATTTCAGCTTGAACAAAATCATCATAATTCTGGGGTCTGGGTTTAGATTCTTCTTCCATCCATAGCAGGCAATGTAGGTGTGGTAAACCTCTTTTGTAATAACGCCCTCTAGTAAAAAGGTCTGCATTAGTTAAGGGGGATAACTCTATCCAGTTTTACATCGCTCCCTTTTTCTCTCTCTCACACATACACGTAACTATTTCTCGCGTACGTAACGAAAACAGAGGGAGTAGGAGTGTTGAAATCTATGAGAGTGAAAGAGAGAGGTGTTTTCTTTCACCGCCGCTGCTTCTATTAATAATGAGTGTTGTTTTTCTTGTTTGTTTACTTTTGTTTTTTAAAAGGGAGAAGTTTTTTTGAAACTGCGACAGACTTTACGAAGTTGAATGTTTTTAGCCGTTAAAAAAAATAAAAAACTACGGTTGATTTTATAAAATTATTTATTTATAATGACATGAATTAAAGATTTCTCGCGTACGTAACGAAAACAGAGGGAGTAGGAGTGTTGAAATCTATTAGAGGGAAAGTGAGAGGTGTTTTCTTTCACCGCCGCTGCTTCTATTAATAATGAGTGTTGTTTTTCTTGTTTGTTTACTTTTGTTTTTTAAAAGGGAGAAGTTTTTTTGAAACTGCGACAGACTTTACGAAGTTGAATGTTTTTAGCCGTTAAAAAAAAAACTACGGTTGATGTTATAAAATTATTTATTAATAATGACATGAATTAAAGATTTCTCGCGTACGTAACGAAAACAGAGGGAGTAGGAGTGTTGAAATCTATTAGAGGGAAAGTGAGAGGTGTTTTCTTTCACCGCCGCTGCTTCTATTAATAATGAGTGTTGTTTTTCTTGTTTGTTTACTTTTGTTTTTTAAAAGGGAGAAGTTTTTTTGAAACTGCGACAGACTTTACGAAGTTGAATGTTTTTAGCCGTTAAAAAAAAAAAAAAAACTATTTGATCAAATTAAATGAAATTGTTTGTATTAAAAGCGATATAAAAATTCCGGAATTGGAATAACGGATTGAAGACGTTGCTATTTACGCATGCGCAACCGGATGTTGAAAACCGGAAATCTGATTGCAAACATACAAGATCCATAGAGTTTTAGTATTATATAGATTAACTGCAGCACAGGTATAAATTACAATTGAGTATTAAGGCAAGTAGAGTAATCAAAATTTTCCTCATATTTATCTTATTTTACTTATTTATCTGAAAGTACATCTGTTAAACTCCTCGGCCTAACGTTCACAAGAAACATGAGTTGGAGCAATAACATTGAGAGCATTGCCAAGACCGCTACGAAGAAGAAGGTAGGTTCTCTCTACCGTGATAGAAGGCTATTAACGCCCGAAAATATCCTGTACCTCTATAAGGCCACCATTCGCCCATGTATGGAGTAGTGTTGTCATATTTGGGCTGGCGCATCTGCTACTAGTCTCTTGCTCCTAGATAAGGTTCAAAAGAGAGTAGCTTACCTGATAGGTCCTGAACTGTCATCTAAGCTTCAACCTCTGTCCCATCGACGAAATGTAGCATCCTTCTTCCTGTTCTACAAGTACTTTAACAGTGAATGCTCCGACGAACTACAAGCACTTATAACCATTCGACGTAAATACCCCCGACAAACCCGACAAGCAGCTTCACAGTAGAGACTCCTAGATGTAAGAGAGCTTTCTACTCCCGTAGTTTCTTCCCCAGAACTGCTAGACTTTAGAATTCCCTTCCGGGTTCCTGGTTCCCCAACTGTACTGACATGCAGAAGTTCAAGTGTAACTTGAACCGACATCTTGCTGCCCAACTTCGCACATAGTACCACTGTAGCTTATGCCCCTGATATTAGCCCTCTACATCAATATGGAAATGTGTCTTGTTTGGGGTGAAAATGTAATAAAAAAATAATAAAACTCCAAAATAATTGTATAGTTAGTCTTATCATGATCTACACATTAAGTAATTCATAGCAAGCCCAAAATTAAAATTAATTGCATTTCAAGAATGGAATAAAAAACTAGATTTGACTCTAATTAGATTACTCAAACTTCTAAAACACTAAAACATAAATAATATGTAATTTCCAGTTCTGCCTATAATACGTATTATAGTTTTAGCTGAGATTGGCACACTAACGTTTATATTGATTTGAAATATACTTTATTCTATGCATACTATTATGTATAATTTCTTCTTTTTTTTTTAATTTTCATTAAATGTTACTATAAAGAAAAAATTTATAGGACATGAATTATACACACACACACACACATACACACACACTATTTTCTGTTCGTAAGAACTCATCATAGGCATGCTGAAACCCGGCAAATTATGTAAAACTTAATTGCCACATATATTTTCTATAACGGTTTACCTAGCTTTACTCAGTAGTGGGCACTGTCGAAGTAAATACTGAAAACTTACATATAATTGTATGCGGATACATGAAACAATATAATATATTATGTATATATCTACATATATATGTGTGTGCATGTGATGTGTGTGTGTCTCTGTGTGTGTCATACGTGTGAATGAGTTATAACCAAACAATAATGGCGTCCGAATTTTGCGTTGTATATTTAGAAATTGTAGTGGTGTCTTTGAGTTACGGATGAGAAGCTAAATATGAGATTCTGACAAAATTTATGAGAGACGTAATTGTGTCTCAGATTTCTTTGATAAAATGTAGCCCTGAATTAACGGATATAAATAGAAAAGAGCATTTCTAGAAATACCCATGAAGACGTCATTAATTTTTGTTACGGAACATTATGACATCGGAAAGATTCAGTTTATTTCTTCAGGAAAATTGCATGTCGAGTGGAAAATCGAAACCATTCTATATATTAGATATAATATGCCTCGAAATAGCGTACGCGTATCGTATATAATGTTTTTGGTTGGATATATATGTTTCAGTAGATATTAGAACATATTAGATATGGTATAAAGTCATATTTAACGTTTATTTTATCAAATATATTTATGTTAAATGGCAAAATATGTACTCAAATACCATAATAATTAGTTCGCTGCACTTTATCATAGAAATGTCCTTACACAATTTGAGTTAGATTGGCACAGTAATTTCCAATAAAGAAAGTATACCAGACAAACAGCTTTAATCCACAGAAAAATGGATATTAGTCCTATAATATATATCTTATTAGATCTCAGACTCTAATACAATACTTTAGCAAAAAAGTTAAATCTATTTTAAATGATGCATCGTAATACATTCGTTGTTTTTTTTTCCTATGCGAAAACAAACATTCCACTGACATAACTGTTTACGTTAACATTGTTTTTATATATGTCTTCCACTATTTTCTCCTGTATTATACTTGTATTTATAAAAAAAAATGTACTGTTGGATTAATTATGTAATGTATTTAGTATATAATGAATAAATAATTTTTTTTAAAAATCACGGAGTAACCGATCGATGCCTCCGTTCTGTTTCAAAAGACAAAGGATACCCTCTGTAGGGGTAGCTACGCGCGTGTGTGTGTGTGTGTGTGGAAAGGTTTGCTCAATTCCCGACCACACCTCTCCTCAATCGGCCCTATTTGAATTTAGTAGCAAGAAGTTACGGACGACTGGAAACAATGCCGAGTTAAACGGAGAGCACATACAGTACCTGGTCATCCTTATGGTACTGGACAGGCTCAACATTGCTTAACATCGGTGACCTGACGGGAACCAGTGTGTCAAACGTGATTATGCCGAAAATTCTGGAATAAGATACAGAGTAAAGGGAAAGATTATATAGTACGCGTTTCTAAAATATTGGTTTCTTTATTTCTATGTATATTGCATGTACGGTTTTTTATTAATGCATCTAATAGTCGAGATTATGAAAGAAAACTATTTTAAATATGAAGTTTAACTACAGAAGCATGTAACTTAAAATATAGTAAGCAAAACATGTTCAATGAGTACACAAAGTTTAATACTTATGACTACGTTTTCACCGTATTTTTACGTAGAAAAATAATCGTGTTTTAAGCACGTTGACTTTGATATCATGTAAATTCGTCTTTTAACATGGACAGAAACATTTGCAGGTTAAAAATGCATTACTCGAAATAATCAGATAATTTATTATAACACACACACAAACACACACACACACACACACATATATATATATATATATATATAATTATTTGCTATAACAATTATTAAATACCTACAGACACCAGTTTTTCATATTTTCGGAAATCATCAGTGTAGGGTCTTACGATTACCACCGGTTGACAGGTTCGAACCCGGCGACGAAGCATTGCTGACTCTATCAGAAAGGACCGAATCCATTCGGCCACCGGTAACCGCGAGAAATATTGTTGAAATTTAAACATTTGTTTCAAATGTTTTAAAAGTCTATAAGAATGATCTAATCAATATATGATTATCTGCCCTTGCGAGCTAAATTAACGGAATTCATTTCAACTGTAAAGTGCTCAACGATAAGAAAAAGAGTTTTTTAAAGGGGCTGACATAATTATTTACTATATATATATATATATATATATATATATATATATATATATATATATATATATGTGTGTGTGTGTGTGTGTGTATACGCACATACAACACACACAAATATATTGTTATTTTGCACGTATGTTCATCTTACTAGATTCATATTGGCATTTGGGAGAAATATGATTTTTCTACACGAAACAGACAATTGGAAATACGAGATAGTGTTCCTGTGCGTCATACATTTCGGATTTTTGTCATTCATCAGCAACTTGCTCATTTCTTGAAAATCAACAATCTGATGAAACTATCTGTTAGTTGTAATTACTTTAAATCGAGAATAAGTGCATAAGTGTGTTTATGAATATAAGAATCTTAATAAACACATGCATGGATGCATATGTGTGCGCGCATGCGTGTAAGTGTGTAAATAGACAGAAAAAGGAAAAATCAGCATTAGGATAGAACGCAGATTTGAGTGCTTTAGCAATTTCGTTCAGCTCAACGAAAATGTTTTTTTAAAATATCAAACTATTAACACTATCGTTTTTGATTACTTATTCTTGTATTTGATTTTGTTATTCTATTATATTTTTCTCACATTTTGCGTCCATGGATCTTTATTGTATGCATATATATATATATATATATATATATATATATATATATATATATATATATATATATATATATATATAGTGCAAATGGTAATTAAGAAAAACTGAAGAAAGTGCTCAATACTGTTGTAGAGAAAATATGCGTTTTATTTTTTATTACCGTATCTTTCTGTTAAGTTACATTATTGTTTCAGCTACTTGGCCGTTTTTTTTTTGGCCGTCTATAGCTTCCTCAGACTTTTACAGAAAAAAAAATCTTTTGAATTGAAGCTGAACGTCTGTGTGTGTGTCTGGTCACGAATAGGCTCCTATGTGGTTGACTATTGTAGAAAACTGATCGCATATAATGATAGAAGATGCATTGAGACACAGGAATGGGCATGTTTGATCTGCCATAATGATGATTCATTAAAATTGTGGGGTCTGCGTTCGCGCCTGTTCCACAAAGTATGGAAAAAAAAAAAAAAAAAAAAAACGTTTACAAGTGTTTTTGATATAGATGTACATGAGAATACTTTGATATGTATGTTATAACATAAATAGGGATGGTATAATAAAATGTTGGGTCTGCATTCGCGCCTGGTCTCCATAGAATGGAAATAGGCACAAACTTTAATAAAGACTTTTCATATCTATCTGCGTAAGTATACTTTGATAATTATGTTTCAGTTTGAAGAAATATGGTATAATAAAATTATGGGATGTTCGTTCGCGCCTGACCTTCATAGAATGGAAATATGTCACAAAGTTTAAGAAGGTTTTTAAATATAGATCCACAGAATGTTTTGATAAGTGTTTCAGTGTGAACAAGTATCGTATAATAAATTATGGGGTTTATCTATTTTATTTTTCTTTCATCATATTTTACTTTGGTTTTAATACCCCCAAATTCGAAGCTATCTCTTTACAACTCTTCCTTTTCATAACCTATCATACTTTAATAAATCAGAGTCAATTTTCTGTAGGCTGTTTTTGAACCCAGTCAACGACAGGTACTTTTGCTAGTATATATATATATATATATGTGTGTGTGTGTGTGTGTGTGTGTGTGTGTGTGTGTGTGTGTGTGTGTGTGTGTGTGTGTGTGTGTGTGTGTGTATTTATGTGTATATAGTGTGCGTCTATACTATAATTTTCTAGAATTTGCAGTTCATCATCATGTTGTATAAATCTGAAGATTCTATTGTTGGCAATGTTTTCCCTGATATTTTTCTAGACTAGACAGAATTATTTATAGAAAAAAACATTAGTTACTTACGTGAGATACCGCGTAACGGTTGGCAACATCCTAATTGAAAGTGATTTATTTGTTGAACAAACTGGATTCAAAACTGGGACATACAGATCGTCAAGCCGTGTTGCTAAAAAACTGAACCACTGTCACCTCCCTGAATTTGCAGTTACCAGTATGTATCACAGGACAGTTTTGGAAACATTAGTAGCCATATAGCATATTATCATTTCTGGAAACTGGAGACAATTATTAATATACAAAATGTTAACTTCATTAAAGTTTATTTTAAAAAAACGTAATATAATGCAAACAATATAATCTTCTTACAATGTAACTGTAACGTTGTAAAAGAACTATGTTATATTGTAAGTGTATATAAGTATTGTTGGTCCCCCGACAAAAGGCGGGTGGACCTTGGCCGTTCGTCTGTTCGTCTGTCCGCACTTTTCTCAATAACTACGCCTTGGAACTTTTTGAAATTTTGCACAAACATTAAATATGATATGAGCAAAAAAGTAACAGAACGGATTTTTTCCGAGAAAACTCCGTTTGTCCCCCTCCACCCTTGGGGAGCCTTTCGGGTTAAAACGGCTAAAATTGACACTTTGGTGCTTATTTAAAAAAAAAATTATGCCTTGGATTTTTATAAAACTTTCTGAAAAGTTCTAACTAACTGATAATTTTGCTTGTCTATACTTCGGGATAACACTTAGGTGTGTTCCAGCAGCTATCTTAGGACCAATAAAAAGACTCCTATTTAACCATATTTGTTCAAAATTTTCTGTTTGTCTACTTAGCAGTTTTGCATGGTGCTGAACTCAAATTTAAATATGTTATGGTCTTGGGGACTTTGCGGTTAAATGGGGGGGGGGCAAATGATGAAATTAGTCATTTCTTTTTTTGTATGCTGCAGAACTCAAATGTATATATGTTAAGGCCTAAAACTGCACCGTTTTTTTTTTCAATTTACACCAGGATTTGACGTCCCCTGGGAACTTTTGGGGCTATATGGGGGAGAGATGCTGAACTCAGTCATTTTTTATGCTTTGTTTACTGTGCACTCACGGGGGATCGGGAAAGATTAACAGTAAATTAACAGTAAATAATAATTATAGAATAAATAATTAAAAACAAAACAAGGGAAATTAATCCAATAAACATTATGTTTTAAAACGTCAGATGCTCGGTAATAAGAAAAACGTACAGAAAGGAAAATTACCATAAAAAGATACAAAAGAACTTTAAACGAAAAATTTCTAAGAGATCGAAAATTGAAGAAAAATTATCAAATATAGCAAAAATAGTAGGAGACGTAATAGAAGGGGCGATTGGATTAAATTAATATGTGTGTGTTTAAAGTGATTAAGGAATGAATGAAGGAAAACTCCAAAAAAAAAAAAGAAGAAAATAATGAAAATTGTCTGCGAGATCGAAAATGTAAGAAATACCTATCAATGGCATCGGGGATTATTAAAAAGAATAATGAATCTGATAGGGGAATGATAAATTATGGGGAGGAGAAGAAAACGATTGGAATATAAAAATCTGCGTGAGTTTTGAAAAGAAAATAATAATCAAAGATAGAAACACCAATAAAGAAGAAATGAACATGAGATGTCTACAAGGCCGAAAAGTGAGAGAAAACCTAATGACGACGTCAACTGTTAAAGAGAAGAATAAATAAGGACGAAACGAAACGAAACAAGAAGGTGAGAGAGAAATTAAACTGAAGGCGATTGGGGGGGGGGGTAAAATCAGAAGTTCAACAATGTGACTGAAAGAGAAAATGATTTCGCTTTTGTTGGACACGTACAAGCGTTGGCTGCATAACCGGAAGTACTTCTCTGATGCCGAAATTATCTCCCGGCAACGGAGATGCTAAAACCACCGTCTCTGAAAAGGAGAAGGCAAATCGACGCAGGCATTAATCTGAACTTCACACCATCGATTTTCGCGGAATCATTTGTCCGCGAAAACTTACCTATGGGCATCATCTCTGTGCTCTGTGACAGGTTTAATCCAAGAGAACGGCGGAGGCGGCGAGAAATTTCTCGAGATTCTGAAATTCTCTTTATTTCATATGATGTCTCTAGTGACACTTTGCGCTCGTTGTAAAGTTTTCGTGTCTGGCCAGACACTGCGACTCTTTCCATTCTCTGTGATCCAATCAATGTCGACCTTACAAGAATTCGCATCGTCTCCGCCCAGGCCTAATGTTTCATTCATCAGTGTTTTATTTGCCGTGTGTCCAATATAAATGCTAATTCTATATTGTACTATGTAAAGCAATGACCAATTATCTTGATAAACTATCAAATTAGGATCGCATGACAAATTTTCTCGTCAACGCATGTCACATTATTAATAACTAGCAGGTTATGTGTCTCGGCGTTGCCCCGGTTAATTTAAACAAACTACTAACTTAAAATACTAAGTACGCTTTTTAAAAATGAATTTATACTGTGTAGTGGGGGAAATATTTAATAGATTACAGGTACATGTAATACAGAGATTACGACGAAGATGACAAATTGAAGGGACTCATATATGGACTGGGAGATATGATGCAACAATTCTTAAAACATATAGAGGGGAGGAGGCACATTACTTGTAAGGGTTGGAGAAAGTTCGTTACAAGATGATGACGAAACGAGACAAACAGTTACAAACATAGTTGGGTTCTTTATTATTCAACCGACCGATCGGTGATGACAGGAACTCAAGCCCTTTTGACTACATGGTCTCTTTCCTCCCTTCGCCTCTAAGGGACTCCCACTCTCCAACTGAATATCACCGGTGTGATCTGCTCTGATTATCTGATACGCATCAATTCTGTAACTTCGAACCCTTAGATTCCTATATTAAGAAATCTCCCTTGTTTATGACGTCAAAAGTATGTTTACCAACTCGACTATATCACTTTTTTCTACACATGTCTTTCCAACACACTTTTGTCAAACAAAGAATTCTCAATTATATACCTTACCCTATTTTTAAACGATATATTTTAACTAGCATTGTGCATTCATTTAACTGGCATATTTAATATCCAGATTTGTAAAAGACTGGACAATCGACTCATTTTTCGAGATAAACAATATTTAACTATTTCTAATAAAATTAGCAATGGACTTAATTTCTATCATTCCAATTTCCATTATCTTTAACACTTGCCTTCGGGGTTCGATTCTAGCCTTATCCTAATATCATTTTCACTTGTCTAGTATGTCTTCTTACTTACATGAGAAGTGGACAGCCCTTTCATGTGAAATATATGCTTAAACTTATTTTTTTTGTGTTTAAGTAGATATGACCTCCGAAATTATTCATAATTACGCTGTTCATTTTTTTATTCTGCGTTATAGTTGTAATGTCAATATTTTTCCCATATTTGCATTTATACTGAAGAATCATTATGATTAATACTTATTTATTAATTTATTTTTAGCTATATCTTTAAGTTTGGTTCATTTATGTTATAATTTATATATTTCCATATACACTTATGTTATCGGTTTGGTATTTAAATATTGGTAGTATAAAATTAATTGCTGTACACTACCAGGTAATGAATCTTTTCTGACGTGGTCTCTTAATCGCATTATTTGAATTCATCAGACTACTATTCTCATCTTGTCTTTCGATGCAACCTCCGACCTTCGTCAGGTGTATCTTGTCGAACTTGGAAATGCTTCTGTCGAACTTGGGAATTTAGACTCAATTTCGAACGAAACCCTTTATTTACTTGACGGGGATCACGTGATCTTGTGCCGTCACATATGACTGGATAGTTCTAAGTAATACGCAATTGTATTTTTCGGTCGCTCACACTCTGAGAATTGAATCTTAAACATCAGCAGAATACTACTTTCACACTTGATTTTCCAAGTAATCTAACCACTGCGCCACGGGTCTTTGGGGAGAATTCTGTTATGAATTTTAAGAGTCTTTAACCATATTTTAATTTTTAGTTGTAAATTTCACTATTTATAACTAATTATTATTACTATACATCACTGTATATATAAATTATTCTTTTTTTTTACTTATTACTGTATATATTACCCAGTAACAGTTCTCATATCGTATTTAATTCTATAACGACATATAAGAAACGTCATTTGTTTCTTTAGTTTGTTAATTTATCTACCCTTATTTTAGTGTTTTTCTACTTTGAAAATTCACAAAATTGAAGTAATTGTTCTTTTTAAAATCCAAAATAAGGGGACATTTTTCAGAAGCTTCTTCCGGGAAATTGTATAACCCCTTTGTTTTGTTTTGAAACCGATGGTACTGATGTTGTTCTGAGATTTAATAATAGGTATTCAAATAAATATTACGTTCGTCTTTTTTAATGGTTCTTTCCCCGATAAACTTTGTTAATGATTCTTTCCCCGATATATATATATATATATATATATATATATATATATATATATGTGTGTGTGTGTGTGTGAGTGTGTGTGTGTGTACACACACACACACACACATATATATATATTATAAATCGGGGCAAAAGTGTGAAAATAAAAAAAAGAATTTGCCAAGTTAAGATCGAACAACAGCATTATGAATGTGCATGCGTAACGAAATAGCAATTGGTTGATGTTTTTCTCTTTAGCCTTGTGGCAAAGATGTGATAATTGCTCAGTCATTAACGTAAAAGGAAAAAGGTAATCGTAAGCTAAACGTTTTGGTTTCGATTCTCGGTGGAGCGACGAGTCATTTTTTTAATACTTTTTAAATCATCAGTATATATTGGGTCTAATATGATCTATAATAATAAATACGAACTTTTCAACAATCAAAATATATTTAAGTGTGTTTTCCGATTGGGCAATGCTGGCCAACTGCTAGCATATATATATATATATATATATATATATATATATATATCCTTTGAGACTCTACACGACCGTTCGCCACAGTCAATTGAAATTTTTTGGGGCGACTAAAAGTCGTAAATCACTCGGCCGCCAGTCGATAAAATTTCTTTAAATAAGGAAACGAGAGAGAGAGAGAGAGAGAGAGAGAGAGAGAGAGAGAGAGAGAGAGAGACTGGGTCAGAGCAAACTCCAACCCTTCTCCAATCTATCAAATCTGACGTCCCTGTGTATGTTTTACAAGCACTTTAATAAAATGTGCTCCGACGAACGTCAACTAATTTTACTCCCTTGACATGAATACACGTGCATAACCTGAAAAACAGCAAAATCTCACCCTTGCAATGTAGGCATCCTTAGATACCGTAAAAACTTTCTAGCCGAATAGTTTCTTTTACCAAATTGCTAGACTTTGGGGCTCACTCTCGGATCCCTGCTTCCCTTGCTATACTAATATGCAGAATTTAAAGAGTCATGTGGTCAGACATTTTACTGTTTAATTTTCAACATAGTCTCCTATATAATTGGCCCCAAATAGTAGCAATTTTGTAGATGGAGCATTTTAATTGCAATTGATGTTATTCATATTGTTATTTTGTTATTACTTAAACTTTACACTATTATAAAATTATAGATTGTAAAAACAATCTAATCTGTAAACTATAACTGAAATATAGTATGAAAGCCGGACCTGGTAACATTCCATGATATGACCCACATATTTAATCGACAGATATTTAAATAAAATTAATATTTTCCTGTATAACGAAACATATTTTTGGAAGAAAACAAAAAAGAAACGCAACAATATGAATTTATTGACAATTCGATGAAAATAGTGTCCAGTGCATTTTAAATATAGAACTGACCTAAATAATTATATATATATATATATATATATATATATATTGAACTATGTAGCATAATATTACTTTCTGAGTATTTATTGATATATATATATATATATATATATCAATAAATACTCAGAAAGTAATATTATGCTACATAGTTCAATACAAATCATAAAATCGCATCGTGAGGGTCAATCTTAAATTTATTCCTCCAGTCCTACATCGTTTGGTCTTTTTCCCCTGTTTACTTAAAATGTTCCCTTTTTTACGTAATGTTTCGCTGACATTATTCTTCAGTAAAGAACAAATGCAAGTCGATATTACTGTGAATCTCATTCTGTCATCACCACAGGAACGATTACATGTTATAATTATATTTTAAAACGACTCTACATCAAACGAGGTCACTCATATTTTGGATCAAGTTTGCAAAGTTGGCCATTTTACAGCCAAATTTCACGGAGTTGGCTATTTTTTTAAGCAGTTTGGACTTAAAAAAATGTATTTGTCATGTTCAAAACTTAACGTACGAATAAACCAAGGAAGGAAGAAACACGTTATTTTAAAATGATCTGTATTAATAATCGAAATAATTAAGTTATATATACAACGTGAATTTCTAAACTTTCTGATTTCATACAACTACTTATAAATACACAATATTGGAGAAAATTCCTTTAAATTATATGCAACTTCTTTATTGCTGGTATTATAGCTACACTTATTCTATCAAAATATTTAATGTGAAACGACTCATCGTTGGCCAAACGCCATGTAGAATATCTGCCTTATTTAAAAAAAATCAATGAACGCAGACGACATATTAAGGCGGACAATTTTACAAACCTATTCACGAGTTACCAATGATATCCGCAACCCTATGACAGATTAAAGATGAAATAACCACTTATGTATTTACGTATTCTCACAGACATCTTTAGCTGCCGGAGTTTTATTGCCACAATTGGATAAGTGCATATGAAATATATACATATATTAACAGTAAATATTGGCCTGAATAGTCCAAAGAAAAAAAATAGTTTATATATGGATAGCGAAACGAATCACATGGAATTTATGTGAAGACATTTGTTTTGGTTTGTTCTGTATATTTTATTTATACTTTCTTTGTTAGTATTATATATATATATATATATATATATATATATATACATATATATAATCATATATATTTATATATCTCTCTCTCTCTATATATATATATATATATTTATATATATATATATATATAAATATATATATAATTTATTTTACTATTCGTTTATTTTTGCATGTACATATCTTCTGTTTCCGGTGTTTTTTTTTATTATTAAGGACAGGAATTTTACTGCAAATTTCTTTCAAGTCAAAGTGTTTTTTCCTCTCCACTTCCATCGTTCGATATCCACATATACACATATTTAATTCCATAGATTTGGGCTCTCCGTTGAAGTCCTTCAGAGTTTGATATTGGTGTCATAAATTTTGCGGACATTTCACGCCGCGTATTTTTTTCTCATACATTTTTGCCCATATTTTGTGATCCACATTTTTATGCCGCTGCTTTTATCGTTGGTTATAAACTTATCGAACAGATTTGCGCCAGAGTGACGCTTGAATAACTCAAAAGAGCATCCCTCGACCAAGCAAAGAAAGTATCACACATATACTGCGTATTGACAAGAAACTCTATTCAGACCGTTATTAAAAAAAAATAAAAATAAAAAATAAAAATGCTGCTTTAAGGTTCACAAGAAATGAAGTCATGTTTAAAAAACCGCGAAGATGAATGTGATGTAACCGCATAACTTATTATATCAAAGGTATTTGAGGATTAGAAGTGATATTGAACTCTCGGTTCCAATAAACTTTTCGTCCTATTTCCTTTGTGGACCGTTTGATGCTCCTTTAAGGCGATTCAATACGATAACATATAGCATGATTAATCGATTATGCATCTGCTTATATATTAATATCACGTAATTACACATAAAAATCATGACGAGCAAACGTAGTTTTATGTTTTCTGAATAAGAGGATTATTAATCTATTTAGATATGTAAGTATTAATACTAGTAGCTTGATATGTGGAAATTCCACAGTGTCATCTTTCTTTTGTGATATATTGCTGTTGGGCATTCTGTGTACATTTAGTGTGAATGGAACCCCACGATATTATTGTAACCATTTATTTAATCTGTAAAAGGTTTAATCTTAGAAATCTGGTTAATGTAGAGTCAAAATATGACTGGTTATTACGGTGCATCTCAAATATCCTCATGGGAGTCTGTGACATATTCCCATTGTCTGATCGCCCGACGCGAACGGAAACTTTGTGACATCACAATACCATACTTATACAGAACAGATACTACCTTTGGATCTTAGTCAGAAGACCAAGAAGGTAAAATTTAGTTTCACGTACAGTCCAAAAGCAACATCATTATTTTTAAATAATTTTTTTTTTTACATTACGTCTTAAATGATCGGGAGATCCTATTTATTAAAAAGGAGAATGTAAGGTGAGAACATACCACAAACATGAATAAATCGTGTCTATATAGTAATTTAAGTTTATTGTATGTTATCACCTTCTATTATCCTTTTTGATAAATAGGTTGGTTTGGTTTTTCTAGTTGTTTTTATTTTACGGCATATCAGCCCTTTTCAAGTAATTTAATGCCGACTCCAAAGATTTTCAAGAAAATATTTTTAATAAAATATATTTTTTTTTTCAAGTCGGTTCCTATTTAACCCATGGTTGGGACCCTAACAGATACTATCACTCCGGGCCAGAGTGGACCTGGGAGCAATAGCAATTAATGGATCAAAAATGGGTTAAAATAGATTTAATAGATTAAAATGGGTTAAAATAGATTTAATGGATTAACATGGGTTAAAATAGATCTAATGGAGCAAAAATGGGTTAAAATAGATTTAATAGATTAAAATGGGTTAAAATAGATTTAATGGATTAAAATGGGTTAACATAGATCTAATGGAGCAAAAATGGGTTAAAATAGATTTAATGGCTCAAAAATGGGTTAAAATAGATTTAATGGATCAAAAATGGGTTAGAATAGAAAAAATCGTAATACATTTTGCACATTCATCTTAGTTTATTTATGATTTAAAAATTTTAAGTGTATATACGTGTAACGTTGTTAGAATTGTAACGACTCCATCTTTGAATGCTTCAGCTTCGGTTTCGATTCTCGCTGATTGCACTAACATGCTTTTTTTTACTTTTGAAATCACGACTCTATAATTACATATACGAAATCTGGACAAATTACAATATATATAAGCCTATTTTACGACCGGGCAAAGACAGACACGTCCCCACTCCGCTAGTTAATAATATAGATAAGCGTAGTAGAATATAATATCAATGAAATACAAATAATAATTAACCAGGGATATTGAAGATGCAGGAAAAAAAAAAACAACAACAGTAAATATGGCCATATTTTCCCCATCATCTCTATACCTAAACAAATGGATATTTCCCTTCATCCTTACATCTATATACAAATAATTATCATATTAAAACTACCATCCTCTAATTAGTTTATATATAAAGTTTTTTGTCATCTCTACACACACATCATACACACACATACACACACCAACACAAACATATACACCAATCTATCTATCTATTCATCTATCTATCTATCTCTCCCTATATATATATATATATATATATATATATATATATATATATATATATATATATATATTAGTCCTCGAACGAAAACGCAGGCCACAAAATGTTTTAAATAATAATAATAATAGAATAACAATAAAAAAGTCTTTCGCTAGCGAGGACTACTATTGAGCGTAATCAGTTATATTTTTTTTGTTGAAATTTTCATCTCTATTTTTTTCTTTATCTACTGAATATTTTTGATGAAACCTATATAAAATATGTCCTTATTAAAATGTAAAGATTTTCCATTCTGAAAGAAGTTTTAAAAAAATTAATCTAAAAAAGTTATTTTTAATTTTTTGTTAAAAAAATTCAGATTTTCTTATTATTCAGACATGTATGACAAAGAGAGAGTTGCAAAAAAGAGTTGTGGAGTGAGGAGAATTTCAAACTAAAACAGAGAGACTATTCAGACCTGTAATAATACAAAGAGGGGGTTGCAAAAATGAGTTGTGGTGTGAGGAGAAATACAATCTGAAATAGAGAGTAGGAGAGTTTTATAAATACATACAAAAACACATTAATCTTTTTTTTTAAATCCAAACTAATAAATTAAATAAAATATAATCTTAAAAAGATACGATACAAGTTAGAAAAGCATTTCATCCAAGGCATGAAAATTGTTAAACAAAATGTTTTACTATAGGCTTTAAAAATAAAGGTACAAGATTTAATCTGAAATTTATTTCTCTTCAAAGTGTACTTTTATGCATTTTACAAAGTAAGGTATTAAATTTGCATACCTTACTTTGTAAAATTTATAAAAGTACACTTTGAAGATAAATAAATTTCAAATTGAATCTTGTACCTTTATTTTTAAAGCCTATAGTAAAAACATTTTGTTTAACAATTTTCATGCCTTGGATGAAATGCTTTTCTAACTTGTATATATATATATATATATATATATATATATATATATATATATATATATATATGTATATATATATATATAAATATATATATATATAAATACTACAACCGCAGTAACTGTTTTGTTATATCAAATCTCATCAGAAATGAAATATACGATCATCTCGCGTATAATCGCAGGTATACTATCAGGGTTATAGGATCGGCGTTCAGAAATGTTAGCTTCAAATGTATTTTATATAAATATTTGACCGTTACTTTTAAAGTGCTATATTTTTGTTTACATACAAAAAGTTTTTGCATTACGCTAATAAAGTGGAATAGGAGCTGACATAGTAATCCACTTACAAGCTGTTTCGACGTATCAAAACTCATTCGTACGGCTAGACTAGCACCCTTCCTGAGTTAGAAACTGAACCTACCATTGGTTACAAACAATTTACCCCTGATGAGGTTTTTGGAGAAAGGATTTCTCCATATACTATTTTTAAAGCGATATATACACACGCACGCACGCACACACAAACACACACACACACACACACACACACACATATATATATATATATATATATATATATATATATATACTAGCAGAAAGACTCGAGTTGCACGGAGTTTTATGTGTTGTGGTTTGAATGTTGAACTAAGAACTGCAAATACATTATTAGAAACTGTAGAGGTGCCACCCCACCACCAAAAGCTTTTTTCTTCGTAAAACTGTTAACATCTCTAGTGTTTAAGATCAACAATTAGTGGATCAGTGACTTTCTCTTTCCGAACCGACTGTTGTTATTCTGATGTTGATTGACAGCCGAAAACGAGACGTTTCACTTTTTCTTGAAAATGGGTAGTACTTTTCCCTTCAGCTCAAATCTGGCTATAGCCTTTTTACATCTACCTACTACTAATGAAAAAAATCTGAAAATTCTTATTTTCACTCCTCCTTTAATTGCTGAGCCCCTGTAGAGTTTACATACAGACATTGTTTACCAGTTGGTCCCAGAGTTTAGATTTTAAACCCAATCTGTTCCAAAGAGGTTTTCGAATGTCTTGTGCACAAGGAATGTTACTACTTTGGTGGTATCATTAAATGCCACAGGGAGTATCAGCTCTCCCTCAAATTTTCTCATCTTACTGCATGATCTGATATGTAAGTTCTGTCCATGTTTGGTTTCTTCAACTTTTTCTATGTTTATATGTTTGAGAGGTCTGAACTGAAATCTATCTGTAAATCTACTTCCTTGTTGAGTATGTTAACAGTTACATATTTCCACCGGTTCCTTTTCGATTCAATGTCAGATCTCGCTTGTCAGATTCTGTTATTTATTCTGTTCTTTATGCAATGTGTCCCAATTACTGCAGGTTTTATTTTTGTAATAGCAGTCTATAAAAAAATGTTGTCCTCCGCGACGACCGCACGGATTTGCTGGCCATTGTAGTTTGGAGATTGAATAACTATTTTTTGATTGTGCCTGGGTTATCCTTTTGTTTCCAAGTTTCTATCCAAAGTAGTACTATTTTAGTCTTTAATTATCATTCGTACGTATAACGCGCCCAACTCCTCGATGTTTCTTGAGTCGGTCTTTACTACGCGTTGACAATATTCCGCCAATTTTTGGAGTGTGAGTCCTTGTTCGCTTTTGAGTCTTGAGAGAACTTATCGTTTTTGCGATTTTCGCCTATACGTCTGTGCAAAAATACAACACTTCAAATCATCTGCTGATAGTTCAGCCAGACGAAGGTCGTCGCAGTACTTGTAAACAATGGACGTAGATACGAGAGATGATCTCTGTCGTCGTGTTTCACCAGGTTGGAGCACTTCTATCGCTTGTGTAGCCTTAATTATTTTATTCTCAATTAATACATTTTATTAACTTTAAAAATAATTTTTTCCTTTGTAATATTGTTATTGTAATTGTTTAAAATCAGTTAAGGGAACCTGAACATCAGTTAAGAGAACATGAACTGGAATATATACATTGAGAGCATTGCCAAGGCTGCTGCAAAGAAGGTGGGCTCTCTCTATCCTGCCAGAAAATTACTTACGCCTGAAAGTATCCTGTACCTCTATAAAGCCATCATTGGCCCATGTACGGAGGATTGCTGTCACATTTAGGCTGATTCATCTGCTGTTTGTCTCTTACTCCTGGACAAGGTTCAAAAGAGAACCGCCAACCTGATCGGTCCTGAACTGTCATCTAAGCTTCAGCCTCTGTCCCATCGACGAAACGTTGCATCCCTCTGCCTGTTCTACAAATACTTTAATGGTGGCTGCTCTGACGAACTACAAGCACTTGTGCCTCCTCGACGTGACTAACCCCGACAGACCCGATAAGCAGCTACGTCCCACCCAATTACAATAGAGGTCCCTATGTGTAAGAAAGTTTTTTACTCTAATAGTTTTTCCACAGGACTGCAACTGTTTGGAACTCCCTTCCGGGATATTGCTTTCCCAACTGTACTGATATGCAGAACTTCAAGTGTAATGTGAACAATCATCTTTCTACTTATCTCCCTTCATAATGCTCCCGCAAATTGTACCCGATATTAGCCCCCTACTTCAAAGTGGCACTTGCCTTGTTTGGGGTGAAGATTGAATATAAAAATAATTCATTTTAGAATTAAAAATGGGTTATCTTCCATTTTGCAATCTAATTTAATAAAAAGTTTTTAACGTATACTATATTTGCCAATTTTTATTGTATTTTTATTATATCTTATTTTTTCATTAAACTAAGTGTATGTAAATTGCTTATTTAAAACATTTAACATTAAAAAAACACTCTGATATAAATTATTTTATACGTATGAGTTTTTATTTATCAATATCTTTAGTTAAACAATAATTCTCAAATCAACAGTTAACTGGTATGTCCATTAGTTTTCCTACAATAATTATATTTCCTCTATTCTAATTTATTGAATTCAAATATATCCCAATTTTTATTATTTTTAATCGTATTCCAATATAATATAATTACATCCCATATTTATTTGTTAGCAACGTATTCGTAAATTAAACAGTAATAATAACGTATTCGTAAATTAAACAGCAATAATAACGTATTCTTAATTAAACAGCAATAATAACGTATTCGTAAATTAAACAGTAATAATAACGTATTCGTAAATTAAACAGTAATAATAACGCATTCGTAAATTAAACAGCAATAATAGCGTATTCGTAAATTAAACAGTAATAATAACGCATTCGTAAATTAAACAGCAATAATAACGCATTCGTAAATTAAACAGTAATAATAACGTATTCGTAAATTAAACAGTAATAATAACGCATTCGTAAATTAAACAGTAATAATAACGTATTCGTAAATTAAACAGTAATAATAACGTATTCGTAAATTAAACAGTAATAATAACGTATTCCGTATCCTTTAATATACTCTCTTGTATTCATACTATTAATTAAAATTATTATTGACATATATTTTACTTTAATCATTTATTAATTAATTTGTGAGTTTCGTTCGAGTTAATTTTATTTTATTTGGTTTTAGTTTATATCAATTAATAATAAATAACTGTTGATTATAATTTTAATTTGAGTTAGTATATATTTATTTGAGTTAATATATATTTTAATTTGAGTTAGTATATATTTTAATTTGAGTTAATATACATTTTAATTTGAGTTAGTGTATATTTTAATTTGAGTTAGTATAAATTTATAGCCGTATAAGGTTAATACTTAATTTTACTTGCTTAATTACTATCATTTTGTATTTTTATTTGTTTTATTTATCTATCTATTTTAATTATTTCACTTTTTTATGTATTTATTTTCTTTTTCTCTTTTGTAAAGTTTATATACACATATTCCTTAATCATGTTTTCATAATTACTTTCCGAACTATTAAATTTATTAGTCCAGTTTAATTAACCTGAATAAATTATATTTTGACTTGTATTTATTTCTAGATATATACTAATCATGTAACAATTTATTATTTTAATGAATTTAATGAATATTTTCATTTTTGATGAGTTAATTCTTACTCTGCTTATATTGGGCTTCTTAATGTTTTTATTATAATATATATATATATATATATATATATATATATATATATAATTCAAGATATTCTAGTAAAATATTAATGCATTTATAATTGAAAATATTGCATTAAAATTTTTTTAATTCAATTTATAACATTATAGAATCAATTATTAATGCTGCAATATTTTAAAAAAAATTATTAATATTTTACTAGAATATCTTGTACTTTTCTTTTCCAGTTTTAACGCCTAGTCCTTTAATTTTCTATGTTTAAGCTTAACCATATTACTTTTCATGCTCGCATTTTTCTATCGTAATATAATCATATATATATATAATTATATATATATAATTATATATATACAATGATTTTTAATTTAGAGAGATAATGAATACGCTTTGTAAGAGTGCATGCACGAGGAAGTTTATTGTGAAACAAAAGTTGCGTAATATATAAATGTAATACATTCGAGCAACGATTACCTGTATCCACTGGCAAGAGGATGACCAGAACGACTGAAAATATTGTTTGGATAAGTGAATGAAAACTAACATTATTTAGATTGTCACGTCTTCTAGATTAGTTTTCAAACAACAGACTGACACTTTACTCCAACGTACCATTTAATCAGTATCAATTCGGTGCTATAAGATTAAACTGTTTGAAGATACTGAGCCATTGATGTTATTCTTTCATTCCTTACCATTTCTAAAATTGTATCATTTTCTGTAAATAAAAAAAAACGCAACAACAAAAACAAGCACACAAATAAATGTTTGAATATATAAACGACTTGAAGCCTGAATAGTCCTTTTACCAAATGACTGGGTTCACATTATATCACTCAACATATTTAAATGCTATAAAATATTTTAAAAAAACTAATACAATAACCAATATCCATATGAAAGATATATAATTCATAATATATTAAGAAACTAGAACATAAACATATTCTTAGATTACGAGATTCGCCATTGAATAACCTGAAAGACTTGATATGTCGTGAGATAAAACACAACATCAAAGCTATTACGTAAATTACGGCTCGTTTAGGTGAATAATTATTCGCGTTATTTGGATAATTCTGACAAATGCACTCTCATTTCCACAACGTTTCGGACGATGAAATCTTCCCCTTCTTCAGATATATCCTGTCGAACTCGGGAAGTTTTTCTGTCGAACAAGGGACTCTGCCGAGTATTTTGAAGTAAAATCTTATTTAATGTAAGGGGGTAAGACGCTGTCTTTCCATCAACCATGTGGAAATAGGTCCTATATAATTCGCAATGTTATTGTCGATCGCTCACATAGAATATTGAATTATTTTTTTACACGGTGGTCACCACTTATCAAGGCCCGGAAGCCACTCAGGGACAAGGTTTATTGTAAGTACAGTACGTTAGTGTGGAGATTTAATGAAGTGTTTACTTAAGAGGGCGGTTCATTAGGAATTTGTTAACGTTGGACTTGAAGACATCCAAGTTGTAGTCAGGTGGGAAGCAAACAGACGGAACAGAGTTCCACAGGCGTGCAGTTCTAAGAAAAAGCTTTGTTCATGGAATCTACGTTTTGATTTAGGCACAGATAAAGAGTGGGGGAAATTTTTCACAGTGGATTCAGCTAGACAGGTGTTTTTCGTGAAGGATTGGTGAGGGGAGACCAGAGGTTGAAGTTCAGACGAGCACCTGCCATGGAAATAACGATAAAACAAGGATAGGCTCGCAACGTCTCTTCTGTGGGAGAGAGGTTGCAGGGTTGAGAAAAGGGCATCCCCCACTAAGCCACGAAGTTTAATTTGTACTCTGTCAAGGCAGGATAGGCTGTTTTTAGCCGCTCCTGCCCAGATATGGCAGTAGTATTCCATCCTTGGACGTACTTGGCTTTATTGCTAACCTTCAGAGGAATTATAATTTTACGACCGAATTCTTCCAAATATTCAAGTTGATACGGCAAAGATCCTTCGTCAAGATACACCTGAAGAAGTTCGAAGTTTACATTGAGCGAAACGTTGTGAAAATGGCACTCAGGATGAGAATAGCAATCCGAAAATTTGAAAAAATCCGTATCATGCATAAATGTCTGAAGTTATAAGATGATGGATAATATAATAAAATGCTGAATTGGGAAATTATACTGTAATATCTCGGATCAAGTTCTCCAATTTTGTTTATTTTGAAATTATTTCCTTTTCTAAAAATGCGGAAATCTAGCTTTTGTTTCTATTAAGAGATGAAATAAAAATAGAAAATTAATTACGTAGTTATTTTAACTGCTATTTCTGTCTCCAATTTCATTCGAGCAATCATCTATCATGGCAGAAACAATATATCTTTAAGCGTCATTCTTTTGTTTATATCGCAAATGTTCCTCATAGAATGAGAAGCCAATGTTAAATATTGTAAACGATGTTAAATAACTTACCTTGCACCGCTGGGCAACGGAATCAGAAACTATTTCTCTGTGTTTTCTTATTCATTGAAAGCAATACCTGCATTTCGAAAAGGAAGCCTTAGAATAAATTGTTAGATGCGACCCCTCAAAAAATACTTAAACTATCTTTCTCACAGAAAACAAAGGAAGTTAAAATTTTCAATTCACCAGGGATGAATGCCAGTTTCTCTTGTTTTCCTAATGACATATTCTACATCATCTCTTACAGAGTTTGCTTAACTTAAGCAAGTTCTATTTATCTAATGACGAGAAGGTACCTCGTAAATCACGGAATTTTTGAAATGCATAAAATCTATAAATATAAAAGCGAAAATGTATGTATGTATGTATGTATGTGTGTTCGCTTTTTCTGTATTTCTACAAAAGGCTTTTTTCAGAGAAGTGGTCGGTCGCTTCACAACTTTTTAAAACTTTTTATATCACATATAAATCGTAATATCTCACAGTTAACAACGAAGCTCGCCTGTCTATTTAATTTGCTCGATTTCGGGAAGATAAATATTCAACATTTGTCGCTCGCCGCATGTGGGTTAGTCTTTTTCCTATAACATCTTGGGAAAATAAAAATCCCGCAGTTAAACTTGACCTCATTAACTCATAAAAACAGGCACCTGCCAAATCCAAGTAATTAAATAAATTCCAACGTGTTTCCGTTAGCATCTCGTGGCGGGGCAATCGTTAGCGTCGCACTTTTTTTTCACACTTTAATTTACAACTTTGCCTCAACAGTTCGGGTTCGATCCTCATACTTACTTATTTTTAACCCCACCCCCACCCCGGAGTTTCCACACACACCTCCAAAAACCCGGGCAACGCCGGGTACCCCTCGCTAATAAAATAAAAGCGAAAATTTATAATATGCATATCCTTCCTGTAGTCTTATATGCTTAAATATATCAACTGAACTAAATTTCATCAAAAATTAAAATCCTTTCAAAGCCACCTACTACGCTTGATTACTGATCATGGACTTTTTATTGCGCGGGTATCGCAGACTTGCAGAAACACACAGCCATCCCATCAATATTCTTTATCATCTAATGTAAAGTTTTTAGATTGTTTAATCAGGTTAAGTGACTAAGTATAGAAGGCTATGTAAAATATGCGTTGAAGGCATACTACATCAAAAGGTAGACAAAATAAAGATGGACATACAGTATTTTGGAAGGGACGAACGTGAATATACACGATAAAAAGAGCTTAAACTTAGATTGAAGGTCATGGAGGATATGCAGTCATGTTAGAGTGTCTTTTGAAGTTAACGAAGAAAACGTTTTCTAATATCATTTCTTACTCTATACAAAAGTTATTGATAATACATTTTTCTTATTCATTATTTCAGTATAAATCATATTTAAAACCTTAGTTCATTGTCATAAGATTTTTTAATACACGAAAAACAATATAAATCAAATAATTCTCAAACTCAAGGCTCTATCAGTGACATATAGACCTTGTTATTTTTCCTGTCAAAAGATAGCCGACCTGCTATTGTATCTAATGGAAAAGTTTGTTAATGTATTAGATTTTTCACGTGCATATCGATAATAGTTCAATATAGGATACAGATGCAAAATCGTATTTGAAACAAAATTCGATGCTATAATATTTTTTCAACAAAGGAAAACAATGTAAACAGAATATTTTGGCCAAATCGTCATTACAGCTGGACAATTAGGAGGGAAATGAAAGAAAGATTGAGTCTGAAGATATCTGAAAGTGTTGAATACCAAAACCGTTTCAGGACCAGACGAGATATATCCTAAATTGCTGCCTGAAACTAGGTCCAGTTGGGGCTGTCTTTAAATAAATTTAGCAGATTGCTCCATAAAGGGAAGATTGCACGCGCTTCTTTCATTTTTAAGAAACGTAGCATTGATTGGCTTTCAAATTACAGACCTGTCAGCTTGACTACTTTAATGTGCAAAATTCTAGAATCGATTATTCGAGACAAAATATCGGATGATACGGACAGAAAATATTTATTCACTAAAGACTAGCGTAGATTCCTGCTTAACAGATCCATAACTACTCAGCTTTTGTTATCCATAGAAGAGTGCTTTACTGCGATCATCGGAAAGCCTTTAATTCTGTTTTCCATTAACGTCTGATCATAAAAATCATGAGTAATTGTAGCAAAGGTGATGCATTCGAGTAGATTCAATCCTTCCCACTCATAAGACAGCAACGAGTTGTAATGAATGAATTCGGTTCCTTTAGGGTGAATGTGAACAATAGAATTCCTCATGTCTCTGTCTTGAAGGCGTTTTAGTTTGTGATCTTTATAAACGACATTACAGAGGCTGTTAAATGTAACATAAAAAAATATGCAGATGATATTAAAATTTACCCCAAGATTGACTTAAGTCTTCAATTCCAGCAAAGTATTGTTTCAGTGATCCTAACAATGGCAGTTAATTTTTCACTCAGACAAATGGCATATACTTCATCTCAGCAAGAAACATGAGGTTCTGTACGGGTACATGATGGGCACAACTTTCTTAGCGACCAGAGTCGTAGAACAGGATGTATAGGTACACATTAGTTCATGTCCTTGTTTTCAGATTCACAGAAAACAGCAGCCGCTAATAAGTTGGTTGGCAGACATCATGTTTCGTTTACATACATGAGACGTGTTATGTCTACATGTCTATGTTTCTCTATAAGGGGCTGACCCGTCAAAAACTAGAGCATGCCACATCAGTACATCCGAACCATAGAAGCCGTGCAGATGAGGACTACGAACTTGATCCCAGTTCTGCATGATAAGTTCTACGAGGGGCGACTGAGGAAGCTGGATCTTTCATCTGTGGTGTTCCATTGAATAAGAATGGATGCCATTTAAGTCTTCAAATATCTGCGTAGAACGTGGACCGTCTCAAAATGCTTCCTTTGAAACAAGATCGTAAGACGCGTGGGTATTCCTTGTGTTTGGATAAGCAGCGACATTGCAAGGAGGCAGCTGGGTCTGCTCGGGCACACTTCTTTTAACGTGTTGTGAACGTGTGGAACCAACTACCAGAAGGAGTGGTATCTGCAGAGACGCTCAATACCTTCAAAGCCAGACTAGACAAACATTGGGGGAATCACCTGCTTAGCTTTGACTACAAGTCTAGAAATGGTGCTACACATCATTTCTAGATTTGTAGTCAAAGTTATAGGCTTGTTTTTATTCTCACCGAATATGGTATTTAATTGTATTTTAAAACATCGATAACGTACTGACAATAACCTACGTTGTCCGAAATATTTAATTTGTATTGTTCTCATGTATTACACCTAGTATTCAACCATAGAATTTAGTTTCAAATATGAGTTTTATATTTTAATTATACGATAAACTTTGATGTAAAACTGTTAAATATACTATATCTTTATATTTTCAGTATTACAGAATCCACATTAAAATAATGTAACCTATAATTTTCATTCCTGGAACACTGCTTTTATGCGTAAATGGTACGAGCGTGGATTGTATAAAATCTAATTATTTTTAATAAAAAGGCGGAAGCCTATCAGATAACAGTCACGTAGATACAATTTTCTTATCATTTGGATGCTGACGGATAGTTAAAACAAAAGTCTTTACATTGAGTATCGATTTATTGATAAATCATTTATGCGATAAATACAGATTGACCGCACAAAAGCAATTTATGGAATCGTTAATAAAATTCACAGTCATTTCTAGAGTCTAACCATAATAACACCAAATAACAAATAAATGTCGGTCTCTAGCAGACTTGTATATCTGTTATATTTTGTGACCCTACACTGGTACGTATAAATTACGTCGTATTATATGAGTGAAGATAAGTATAATATTTGAGAACATGTCATTTAGGCGACTTTTGAGTACGGCCAGACAGCTAGCGAAATATACCTAAAGCTCTATTAGCTAGTTTTCTTATATATTTTTTTTTACAAGTAGTTATTGTTCGGCAGATTTGAAACAAAACAAAGCATATATCAGAGGCATAAAAAACATGATATATATATATATATATATATATATATATATATATATATATATATATATATTGGGGTTTGTATTACTGTACATATAGATTCGAAAAAATGGTCAAGAATTAAAATATACGGCAAAGAAATATTCCCTATAAAAGTTACTTTCTAACCTACCTGAATCATTTACTGGTGTTTTGAAGTAGATATAACGCTCTTTATTTCATATCACACATTAACTTTTTACGAGTCGTAAGAATTTAAGATGGCCAAAACTTACTATCCCCTTCTTGTTTGCAGAGAAAAGCCTCGTTTTCAAATTTTAGTTCGCGCACATTTTGGTGGGGGAAGCGTGCCTCGTTTTCGGCACATGGCTTTGCGGACATGTGTCTCTACGGACATTTTGGGTGTACTTTTTTTTGGTTTACATTTATAAGAATGTCCGCCCTCGTAATGAAAGTATTTGTAAACATTAAATTTAATTCAAATAATTATTGCGCACATTTTGGGGGATTTCTTTTCTTTTAAATTTTTGGGGGGAATTTTAGGAGATTTTACTGTGTTGTTTACTGTGGAGGAGGCGACGGCGGGGTGGTTGAAAAGAAATCAGTATTTGTGCGCAATAATTATCTAAATTAAGTGTAATGTTAAAAAAAGAAAAAGAAAAGAAATTAGAAGTTGTGCGCAATAATTATCTAAATTAAATGTAATGTCTACAAATACTTTCATTACAAGGACGGAACTTCTAAAAAATGCAACCATTATAAAATTGTTAATTTTATAAAAATTATTGATAAATTATATTAGTTTTAATAAATAGTATTCATTAGCAAAATGCGAATATATACAATCCACACATGTCTCCATATACGCCAGCAATTAGTGATTATGTGTAATACAGATATCGTAGCGAATAAAGAATAACCTGGCAGCAAACGAAAATGAACCCAGCTGCAGGTGACATGATTGAAGCGAGGGGTCAAATAGTACCTATTTACTATGCCTCCCCACGGGACAGAGTTAGACACCAGGGTCGTTTTTTAACGTGGAGAAAAGGTACAAAAATAAAAATTGTCTCAGTCGTGAAGGATTTCTCCTCCACCGAAAGCGAACAAGAAATAGAAGTGCAGCATTTGAAGAACAGATACTACACTTTGATCTTGTCCCGAAGGCCAAGATTTTCGAGGGGTCAAATAGTAGCTCCGTAGGTAAAATTCGCTAGAAATTAAGGCAGTTAAAACATCAAGCATACTAGAAGAACAACTAAATGATTTTAAAAAAGTCACCCCGAGTCAGAAAGTAAGACCGGCGAAATACGTTTGACAGTGTAAATAGAATATAAGCGGACATTACCTCGATGACTGCCTGCATCTCTCAATTACCAGTGAGACGGAGGTATTTTTAACCATAAGTAGTGGACAAACTCTTTCCTAATGAAACCATTGAAATCTCAGCAAGTCGCCACGGTGTTTTCTATATGTAAGTAGATTCAATTGGAGTTTAGCAAAAATTCATGTCTCACGCATGGAAAAGTATGGAAAAGCAACGATCAAAAGAAAGGAAGACCAACGATGGCGCACGTATGTAAAAAGGAGCTTTATTTGTTCTTTTATTATGTTTCTTTTTTGACCGCTCGTCGAGAAAACTGCACATGTGCCAAAAGTATACTTTTGCATACAAGACTCTGTGAAAAATGGTCGTTTATCGTTTACAATGCTAGATACAATCCGACCAATTACAACATAACCACTCTACTCCCCTTTCTCTTCGGTCTCTAGAAGCATCAACACACACAAGCACTGATATACGTTATCAGTAAAAAAAAATTAACAAGCAATTTTAAATGTTTGTTTTTTTAATAAAATATTTACTGATTAAAAAGGGCAATTTCTATTTTATTGAAAACCAGAATGACGCCCGATTTTTAGTCCGCAGCGAACGTTATCCGGTCGGATTTGCTTCCTGATATAAAAAAATGTCCGGTTTTCGGTCGCTTACTCTTGCGGATTTCCAAGATTTTTAAAAATTTATGTTTATTCCCTCAATTTGTGCATTATATTATAAGGTGCAGGAACAGAATAGTAAACAAAGCCTCCTCACATCCCGAATTGCTTTCTACTAGCCGTGCTGAAATAATAATAGTATTATTCTGAAAGTCATTAATTACATGGGAAGGGGGACTTTGTTAACTATTTTGTAACTTTATCTAATAATTTCATAAAAAATCAATAAATTTAGAAAAGTGATAATCTCTCCTGAAGTAAATTTACGAATGGGATTTAATATATTAGTAACTGGATCTGTTCAGAAACTGTTTACTACGGTCAGGTATTTCTCTGGTTTGCAATCTGTATTTTATTCCTTCTTTGTTTTTGAAGATAGTAATTCAGGAAACTCGATACGTGAGGCTGCGTCCGTTCCTCTAGCACCGTAGAATGTAAATGTGGGTTTGTTGGGACTTTCCCTTTTTAGTTTCAAGTGTAGGTAGTGATGAAACGATAACAATGTCTTTTTCGATTGCGATATTATTACCGAATCCAATTCTTTTAAAACCTGTAAATGTGAAGCTATATTTGATTACTGTTAACACCCATTTAATATATACAGATATTTTCGGTAATGTAGAAAAAAAATACATTTGAGGTGATCTATGGTTTTATTAGTAGCTTAAAATCAATATTTTAAATAGAAAATATCCATACTTATACCGTTAGTATTTACAATGAAAACTTTTGTTTTAAACAAAAACAAACAAAAGAAAACAATTAAAAGAATAGATTTTTTTTATCATCGGGAAGAAGGACCAACAATGTTCGATTCCGATAAGATAGCGCAAAAAAATCCGATTTTCTGAGTCCCGATTCAGATTTCGATAAATCGTTGCAGCACTAGTAAATGGAATCGTGATTAGAAGCTGGGGTTCAATATTCTCCTAAGCATCTAACGTAACATGTGGATCGATGCCAATAGTCGACTAAGTTTGCCTTCCGCCTCTCACTGCTTTAGCGGATTGCGTGCGCCAATTGACGCGAACCATCGTTTGTGCGTGTTTACACGCAACGAAGACCCGATCCTAAGCGTCATTTATTATTGACTCTCCCTGCATTCCAATTTTACATGCTACACACAACGTGTCATTATAATCGACAGAGCTAGTCGATCGAAGGAGGAAGAAATGTTCATTTTAATAAAAAGGCGGGGTGGCCATAATAGGCGGCGAATGAAATAGCTGTCGTTCCAGTGATTAGGTTTGACGATCTACATTGTTAGTCTTTTTTTTCTATCAAGTTGTCTTTAACAGGCCGATTCAGGGAATGGCGATGAGGATGTTAGGAGGAAAAATAAAGAAAATGCAAAATGGCGACGAGGTTCCCTTGTGTTGAATTCTGAAGCCGCACGAACAGCAAGCAAAGTGATTAAAGCTGGGAACTTGCTTAACGAGACTGCCTCATTTCGAATCACCATCGCCATTGTTCGCGGTCGCAAGAATTGCGACATGATAAAATGATTGCAATTAGTATTGCCATGCAACACGGAACTGAATTTGATTCTAACGACCGGTTTCATTTGTTTCGATGGAAAATAGATTTATATGATAAATGCATTTATATGTCACGCGTATATACTTTTTTAAAAATAGAGATAGAGAGGAAAGAATGGCTGTCATTCCTAAACTAATTTATCGATGTTATTATATTGACCCCAAACACAAAATGTTGATGAAATTGGTTTGGGAATTGGATTGGTTTTATTTGTTCTCCGGCAAATCAACCCTTCTCCGCTTACTGTTTTATCAGTATTTTTTAATGGCAAATGCCAAACTGAGCTTCTGTCCATGATCCTGCCCCCTGTATAACATTCGCATCAGACACTCGTCTAGCTACAGCAACTACTAACAATTTCCCTTATTACAGATCTGTGGCTAAAAATACACGTAAATTTCACGAGCAAATTCTTTTCCTAAAACTGTCGTCTGTAGAAGACAATACTGTAGGGCTGCTTCCCAGTGTATTATAGCATATCTGTTTTCAAAGTAAACTTGAATAGTTTCCTGCTGATCCATTCAATTAGTTTCAGATGTAAATTGGTTTTGTTTAATCTCTAGCAACTCAATCTATCAGTCGTTTTTGCTACAGAATGCTGAACAGCATATTTTAAATAAAGAATTACCGTTTATGAAATCCCTAACCCACCCGTGAATTAAAGTTAAAGTGTGTAAGGTTAACGATAAGACAACACCATGATAATCTGTAGCGGTGGAAATTGGTTAGAATTTGATTATAAAAGGAAAGCCCAACAAGAAATTGTTTACATTGAACTTAAAATCGAGCACGTTATAGTAAGTTGGAAAGCAACTCGGTGGTATTGTGTTTCAAAATCAACCCTTATATTCATTTAATGTTGAATTACAATAAAAGATTTGGTTGGTTTCGTTTATGACAAGTGGGCGATGAAGAAAATCGCGGGTTACGTCGGCCGAATCGTTGCGAATTAAATCTCTTTAACCCCAAGTGGTAATGTGTCTTGTTTACGGCGAACATGAATAAAAGAAATAAATAACAACCAAAATAAGAATAGCAGTTCGAATAATTGAAATCATACAACTATTGTTTAAGTTTGCATGCCGTAGTATATAATCTTCTTACGGTTTAATGACGTACGTTTGCCAGCGAATCATCTCGGGAAAAACGACTATTTTTGCTATTGAATAGTTTCAATACACCAATATGTAAGAGCAGTATTGAATAATTTCAATACAGCAATATGTAAGAGCAGTAGAAACAATGCAACAATTGATCAATATATAAAAATATCACTAACAAGAACACACATAAACAAATGCTAATAGTAATAGCCCAAATTCTAGTAGCAATTTCCCAAATAGATATAGAAATACAAATAATGAAAATTGAAGTTGTAATTATACAACTCTTGAATATTTCTACTACAAAATGATTGTCAAATGAAAAGCTTGTTTACTAAGTCAGAATATTTGCCAAGAAAAAGCCGAAATCCAAAAAGGTTTTCCGTGGTATGGCCTCTCTATGTTTTCAAACACTATATTACTACTATAAAAGCAAATAATATAACCGAATACACTGAATGAGACGCTAGAGTAAAAATACATGTAGCTCAAAGAAAGTTAACACTCACCAATTATGTGTAAAATTGTTCGATAAGTGCATACATGAAGAAATTTTAAAGACTCGTATAAATTATGCTTGAATGAGAAGTTTTATATTATAAACATTCAAGACATCCAAAACCTATAAAAACGTAGAAGTGAAATAGAAAACAACTGTATAAAGAGAATAAACTTCACTTTGGAATAAGAATATATAACAAAAAAATATATAACAAAAAATATATAACAAAAAATATATAACAAAAAATATATAACTAAAAAATATAACAAAAAATATATAACAAAAAATACATAACAAAAAATACATAACAAAAATATATAACAAAAATATATAATAAAAATATATAACAAAAAATATATAACAAAAAATATTTAACAAAAATACATAACAAAAATATATAACAAAAATATATAGCAAAAAATATATAACAAAAAATATATAACAAAAATACATAACAAAAAATATATAACAAAAAGAATACATAAAAAATACATAACAAAAAATATATAACTAAAAATTATATAACAAAAAATATATAACAAAAAATATATAACAAAAAGAATACATAACAAAAAATATATAACTAGACTACGCCTGACCCTTTGGGCCAGTATATGTAATAGCTTGCTATGGAATAGTGATTATACAGAATTAATGTATAAAGGTGCAAGTGAGTATACATAATTAATGTATAAACTATATGAATAACAATTGAATCCCCGCGTGCGTGAAAAGAAACATGTTTACAGTGAAAACAATATGCAATTTCGCGCGCGCAAAACATTCAGTGCACGCGCACGAATACAAACATGGCGACTAGAGAAAACAATACGCAATATATTGGATAATAAAGGTGGTTGCATCATTACCCTTCGATTAAATAAACATCCATTATGTAAGATTGCTGTAACCCGTTAAAAATGAGAAAGGACACGATAATAAAATACAAAGAGAGAGTGCGCATTCTTGTTATTTTTTGTGTGTTAATGGCCTTTAAAATATTAGAAAATAATGTTAATGGCCTTTAAAATATTAGAAAATAATGTTAATGGCCTTTAGAATATTAGAAAATAATGTTAATGGCCTTTAAAATATTAGAAAATAATGTTAATGTCCTTTAAAATATTAGAAAATAATAATTAACTGATTTTCATATTTAACTGTGAGACCTTTTCAAAGCAAATCTTTAAAAAAATTCCCCCGCACGCACTTTTTAAGTGTTTCTACGTATTTTAAAAATGTTTAGAATTTATGACCCCAGTTGATTTCCCTTTTTCGGACCCCACCCACACCACCAAACTTGTAAAAATGCTAACGATTACATTTTGCTACGTTGCCAAGAAGTGGGGTCTCATTTTACGTTAAATTTATATAAAAAAAATTATCTCCCACGCTAAAATGTTAAATTGTTATTATTTCCAAAAAATCCTTCTTTTATATTATCTTTAAAGGCAGTTGAAACGTATTAGGGAAAAGCAAGTATATTTTGAATTCTTTTAAATACATAAACTACGCTTAGTTAGGTCGAAAAAATATGATTTTTTAGTATGTAAATTAATCTAGTACTTTTTTACATTAGAAAAAAAACATATTTGTCTTTTTGTTTTTTTGCTTGAAAACAATTTCAACTTACAATGAAAAATAAAAATAAACTAATCGTTTTTTTAATCAAGTTTAAGTTTTAATCACGTATAATTTGGGTAAAAAGCTCATATGTAGGTGCAAATAAATAATCGAAACCACCTTAATTTTTTTCCTTTTCTTTTTTTTCAACTATTACTTCGGATTATTGGAAACTAAGATACGAGATTATAAAAAATTGAAAAAAATCCAATATTTAAATATTTGGGAGGAGGTTCAGTTTCACATACAACGTTCTAGTAAATTGATCCCCCATTTTCAGAACCGATTTACAACCCCGATTTAACTTTGCCTCTTTCAGGCCCCCGTCATTATTATTATAAATTTATTTTTTGTGATATTTTACACTGAAAAAAGTTCAGTCAACTACTTATTCATTATATATATATATATATATATATATATATATATATATATATATATATATATATATACGAGTTTTTAAAAAGTGTTTTTGCACTTAACGAATCGCCCTATTTTTAAATAGTATATTCCATCTGTTTGCCCTTAAAGGGTAGATAAAAATAAACAGTGATTTTGAGATTATATTGTCTTTGATTGTCTTTAGAAAAGGTTTGAAAATGACGAGTGAAAAAAATAAACCTCAGGAGCACTATTGCAAACACTAATTAAAATTAAGGAGCCCTACTAAATGCGCTACGAAAACTAGGTTTCTACCTCCTTCCTTAAGAGAAAATAATTTTTTTAGTATAGTCCGAAAAAAATGTCAGAATCCACAGGAGCGCTACTAAAAGCGTAAATATGGTTATAAATATGTATATATCTATATATTATAAATATGTATATATCTATATATACGTATATATCTATATATATATATATTTAATTAAGTTTTTTCAGCTTAACAGTTAAATTACTATTTAAGGAAAACACGTTAAAATAAGTTAAAACAAAAGATATTGCTGACCGTGTATATGCTTTGAATGGTAGCAATAGCTTTTAATATCAGACAAGACAGGGAGGCCACAAAATAGGTAAACAACTGAATATTTTGAAATTGGAAGTCAGAAAGACGAGTAAAATGCCCAATCAACCATATCTTAGTTTTAGAATTATATGAATTGAGTTGAGAATTCATTTCACCACCTGATCCGATCACTAAAATGATATGGATATATTATTAAATTAATTAAACAACGAAAGAACCATATATGCAAATAAACCTGTTACAGCACAACAAGCACTTTTTCAACTGTTGTATTGCTAATTAATTTTGAAAAAATTCCGCCGGAGTCTTGAAATAATGATGAACATATAAATTGGTCTGTATATTTTATCTCTCCATAAATATATATATACTGGTATTTATATTAATTTGAAGTTTTACCATAAGTCTTGAAATAATGATCATATAAATTGGTCTGTATGTTTTATCTCTCTCTCCCTCCCTCTCTCTCTCTCTCTCTCTCTCTCTCTCTCTATATATATATATATATATATATATATAATGTGTGTGTTAAGTAGATATGAATGAAATATTCAAATGTTGTCATTATTGTTAAATTCATCATTCTGCTAGTTTTCAATTTAATTAGAGACGTAATAAAAATCGTGAAAGTATTTTTAAATAGCACTTTTAAAGGCGATTACTATTTTGCAGGTTAATTAAAAAAAAAACTCCTTATTAGAAAATATAAGGTTATTAATTTTATCAAAATGATGTACTGTATCTTTTCTCTTATAAAAAATAAACTATAATCGTTGTGTCTTTCCCTTCCGCCAATTACAATCAAATGTCGGAGAGTTTTTCCCGATGTCACGTTGCTTCCTAATCGAATCATATTTGCTTAAATTATTACTTAAATGTTGCTTAGGAAATATAGGAAATTAACAGGAAATGATAAAACCCTTACGGACATTTCCAGACAGTAAGTAATGGGCAAAAGAATGAGGAGGGAAAAATCCAAAGCAGCAAGATCTCGTCAAGCAAGATGGGCTTTTAAATATATTGCAGAAGAAAAAAAATCTAATATGTAAGGAACATTTAAACTGATTTGAAATGTAAAGCAAGCAATGAAAAATACCAACGTAGCATCCATTGACAAAAAGAATTACACACAAATAAAAAACAATATTAAAATTATTAACTAGGAGGACATTAACCGATATTTTACATGAAATGAGGGTGGCATTAAGGGCCGGAAGTAAATATGATTGATAGTGTTTGACAAGATGCTAACTCGTATATTTGCACCCTGAAGGCAAGTGATACAAACTGTATGAATACACTTACCGTTTTATCAAGTTTTTTATATATGTACTAGCAGATGAACACGGCGTATCCCGGTATCAAACAAACGTTAAATTTCTTAATAAAATGAATTTAAAAGAACGGAAATAAACTAAGACATCTGCGTACATGTATTATGTTCTTTCTAAAATCTTCATTATTGTAAGCAAAAAATACTCGAGCTGCGACTGAAACAAAAACCAAGACAGTAAATAAGTGCGATAAGCATTAGAGCAGCTTGCTGTGTCTTTAAAAGGTGTTTTCAAGCCTACTTATTCTTAACATAAAAAGCTGTCATGTGGGCGATTCGCGCATGCGAAGTCATGAAAGAGTTGACCAACAGATAAAAATATTTCACTTTTTATCCATTAGCATCACTTTTGGACAGATGAAAACCGATTAAAAACTTTCCACGTTTGAATACCCTATAAATTTCAAGTAAAGTGCATATAAAAACATGGCTTAAGTGTATGAGTTCAGAATTGTCATCACACATACACACACATTCTGACTTAGGAGAGAACTTGAATGCCTACTAGACACTATCCTCGAGTGTCTAAGGTCTCTCTGTACAGGGGTTTGTCAGAACAATCTGGCATGAGGATACTTTTTCCATAGAAGTAAACCCTGACCAAATATTCAAAATCACATAGTATTCGCTGCCCAAATAAGATCTCCTCAGTACGGCTAACCCACATTTGCTTTTCCGAGGAATGGTGCACCTTCTCCAAGTGATATTACCTCAAGTAATAATACGAAGCTGGATACTCCACCAGACTAGATAAATTCTTGTCCTAGAATCCAGTAAGACCAAGAGACCAACATGAAAGATATGCTACAACGTATAAAAATGGTTAATTGGGGAGAGGAAAATTATGTTCTCAATTTCTTTACTAACTCAGTGTTTGAGAGATAAAGAACTTGAATGGAACATTCGAATATCTATGTATCTCATATAGAGTTCAAGTGTTAGCCCCAGGTTGTGGGCCCCTTGATTTCTGAGAACTTTGACTGAAGTAAAATAAAACTTTTATAGATATATAGATTGTCAATATTAGAAAGCACTGAAATGAGTACGAACAAGGCAAGGATATAAAGAAAATGATTGCATAGAAGAAACACATGTTATGAACGGTTTTATCGTTTACTACTTTTTTACGATGAAGGTAAATCAACAACAAAACTACAAATAGTACACTAATATATTCTAGCAGATGAAAACCGTCTTATTTTTTCTTTCATGTGTACGCGTGTAAATTCCATTGGAACTTCACGCAAATGCACTTTATGGGTTTGGGAAATTTCTGAAAAAGCTTTCGTGTCGGATTGCCTCCGACAAGTATCGAAACCTGATAATCGAAAAAATACGAGTAAAGACGAATCAGTTAAATTTCGACCAAATCTAACACCCTTATACAACCTAGCATCACAAATGCCTATGAGAATTTTTATCACCGAATAAACAGAAAACGCCGACGTATAAAATTAGCAGTAGGTGTTTTGATAAGACAGAGGAGCGTTCAAAATGAATGTTTATGTTTTAGAGTACAATTAAACCATGGCATTGACTTTGCATTTTTAACTTTATATAAAAATCATTTAATAAAATTCTCTACAGTGTAATGTAGACTACAATGGGCGATTTCACCGATTCCGAGGAAAATAAAATTATTGAAAGTGTGGAATATTCGTTGATCCTCATTTAATCCGGGGCAGTGGCGAACCCTCTTGCTAATTATATAACTCAAATCGTCTTGCTTGGGCGGTGAAACTGTCCATCCTGTTTACAACTTCCGGCTTGAAAAAATTACGCAAGCGTAAATAAATAAAACAAAATCTTTAGAGCTTTCGTTTTCATCTACAATTTTTTCCTCATTTTTAATATGCAAATGAAAACAAAACTAACCTCCTTCTGGTTTTGTCTATCCGCACTTTCCAAATTTTATTTGTATCTTTCATTGCCAGTTGGTCTCGTTTTCAAATAATTAATTTTTATTTCAAAGAAACACTAATCGGCACCCAATCAGCATGGCAAAAACACTATAGGATGACCTCCAATCTGTAGTGGAATGGGGACAAAAGTAGATGGTCACATTCAATGCTGCCGAGACTAAACTGGTTTCCTTCAATTATTACAAGAAACCTTCTCTGCCACCAATGGCCAGTGACTCCCTATCCGAGAGTACATCTTTCAAACTTCTTGGCCTAACGATCGCAGGAAACATGAATTGGAACAATTCCATTGAAAACATTGCCAGGGCCGCTGCGAAGAAGGTAGGCTCTCTCTACCGTGCTAGAAAACTACTGACACCTGAAAGTATCCAGTACCTCTATAAGGCCACCATTCGCCCATGTATGGAGTATTGTTGTCACATTTGGGCTGGTGCATCTGCTGCTTGTCTCTCACTCCTAGACAAGGTTCAAAAGAGAGTCGCCAATCTGATAGACCCTGAACTGGCATCTAAGCTTCAGCCTCTGTCCTATCGACGAAACATTGCATCTCTCTGCCTGTTCTAAAAATATTTGAATGGTGAATGCTCTGGCGAACTGCAGACACTTGTGTGCCCACGACGTAGACACCCTTCACAAACTCTACAGGCAGCTAAATCCCACCCCACGCAGTAGAGATCCCTAGATGTAAAAGATTTTTTTACTCCAGTCGTTTCTTCCCCAGAACCGCTAGACTCTGGAATTCCATTCCAGATCCCTGATTCTCCAACTGTATTGACATGCAGAAGTTCAAGTGTAACGTGAACCGATATTTTGCTGCCCAAATCCCAACATAGTGCCCCAGTAGCTGCAGCCTCTGATAGTAGCCCCATGCACCAAAGTGGCAATGTGCCTTGTTTGGGGTGAAAATGTAAAAAAAAATGCCACAGAAGATTTTAGTACAATTTTAAATTTAAAAAAAAAACGACAAAAAAACGTTCTTTTATTTTTAGTTTTTAACAGTTAGAAACTTTGTGACGTTAAAGTAGCGAAAAATATTTAACACTACAAAAGATTATTAAGAAAAAGAAGCTCATATTTGGGCTTGACAATGATTTCTCTGGAAAAGTATGCGACCGTAATATCAGAGTAAACGTAATATTTATTAAACAAGTACGGTTTTTAATAAAACAAAGTTTATAAAATTAGATAAAAATGCTCTAGCGGGAAAAACGTTCTAAATATAACTAATTGAAAACGTCTTAAACTGTGAAAAATGAAAATGAAAGAAAAAAACAAATAATTAAATGAAAAAAATAAATAGAAAGTTCTTTGTTTTTTTATTAAAGAATCGTACTAAAAACATTCGTTTAACTTGTTTAATAAATATTACATTTTACTTTGCAATTAACGACGCATACTTTTCCAAAGAATTTATTGCCTAACTTTTTTGTGTTACTTTTAAATAGAAATGTAAATATTTTTTCCACGTAAGAAATAAGAAAAAAACAAGTATACGAAATATGGAGCTAAAATGGAGGAAAAGTAGGTGCTTTCTGTACGCTAATGTGTTAGACAAATAGAGTTATCTCCCTCAGATTAGTGACGACGTAAAGAACAGCGTTTGCAAAAGTTAAGCAAATATAAAAATAGAAGTTTAGGTAATTTTTTACTTGGTTTCCACCTTAATATTTTTTCTTTAAAATGACGACTTTAACAAATTTTTGGTACGCTGAAAGAAAATATCATATTTGAATTTTCCGCAAATAAATAGTTGCTGGATATGAAGCAATGTAATTCCTTATGTTTAGAGTAGCGGCCATTCGTGTACTTTCAACCGTTGATAGTTTTGCCATAATTAATATAATCACTGTTCCATAGCTAGACATAACATATAATAGCCCAATGGATAACGGTTAGTCTAGTTTATATATTTAAAGATAAGCTGCATACTAACGATTTCACATTAATGTATAACTATATCCGCTTTTATCTATAGAATCTTGATTATATCAAGTTTCATTTAGTTTCATGTAAATGATTTAAACGTGAATAGAAGCTCCTAGTAAAATACAAAATGCTCTAAATTTTGTAAAATTTATACAAAATGTAGTAGGCTTTAACTAATAAAACTTCCTCAATATCTATTTTTTCGCAAATGTAAAACTATAAAAACACAATAAAATTTGATCCATGTAAACTATATATCTTATTAAAATGCAGTTAAAATCTATTATAAAGATCGTTTTAATTTATAAGTATTTACACAATTTCAAGAATTTTGCACACTTACTATAATAAAGTAACTGATTTTTTAATCTCGATATAAGAATTCCAGATGATATGTTTAGTGATATTAGATTTTGATTGTAATCTTCTGAGGATGACTATAAAATTAGTGAAAAAAACTATGATTTTTACGGAAACGGAAAACTTCGACAGTCATTAGAGGATAAGAGTAAAACAGACTTTCAATTGGACGATAAATGGCACCATCTATAGGTGGAATAGAACGAAAATTATTATATAGAATAGAGTTCAAATATTATTTTTAAAATTGGTCTATAAGACTATCATGTTGTAGTCAGATAGTAAGTAATTCTATGATATTTTATTTCAGAAATTGGAAACTTTTTCCATGGAAGCTCTGTTTATTTTTTAAGTGAAAAAAAGAGAAGATAAGGGAGAAGTCCTTCAGTGTAATTGTAACGAAATGTTTTAACCAGAAATGTTTTACAGAGTAAGTTTAGATTACATCTGAAATGAACACTTATAATGCATATAGGAATAGCTTGATAAGATATTGGTACGGCATAATCGCGTTCACACACCGGTTCTCATCATATCACCGAAGTTAAACAACGTTGAGCCTGGTTAGTGCCAGATGGGTGACCATTTGGGAATTCTAGGCGCTGTATGTGCTCTCCGCTTATCTCGGCATTTGTTTCCAGTCGTCCTGTACATACATATTACTTGCCACTGGTATTTAACAATGTCGACTCAGGAGAGATGTGGTTGGAGAATGCGTACTTCCTGCCACAAAAATTTCACGCGCAGGCACCCCTACGTAAGTATCCATAGTCTGTCAAAGACTGAAGGAGCCTGTTTTTTTTTAATAAGATACTAACAGGATTAGTTTTAGATAACTGGGACCGTAAAGGAGGACTATATTTATAATTTCTATAGATAAATAAAATTATACCCAAGTATACAGATTATTTAATATATACCTATTCTAGTATATTGGATATAAACCATTATTTAATACTTATAGACATCAGTGTTTCATGCTGAGGAACCTACCAGTGTAGGAAGGAGTAATTACTGCTTGCCAAGATATTTGAAATTCCTTATCGTCGTTGGAATTTTACTTGAATTCCATCTGCAATTAACACAAAAACAATTTTAATTCAGAGCCTATGAATACCAAATTGACGGATATATCTATATCTATCTATCTATCTATCTATCTATCTATATATATATATATATATATATCTGTATGTGTATATATATATATATATATATATATATATATATATATATATATATATATATATATATATATAACAATCAGATTATATTCAATGACCGGAAGTCGGAATGTTGACATATGTTTCTTAATTTTGTAAAGAGAACTCATCCTTCATGTCTTAAAATAGCTTTATAATTATAAAAAATTTTTAATTCGTATGAACAATTATTTTTATACTGTCATACACTAGTGGTTCTCGTTCATCTAAGAAGTTATAATTACTGGTGGTAAAATATTCGCACCGAGTCACAAAGTGCCCGTAACATCGCATGCAAGCATTTAAACCCAAGGCCACGCGCAATTAACACGAAAATTGAAAGAAGTAAAAAACAAGTACCTATAAACGCTAAATCGGCAAGAATGTACACTTAAAAATCGGAAAATATTCAACGACCGAAAGTTGGAATTTTGCATTTCCGCTAAAATTGACTGACTTTTCTTTATTTTCTTAATAGGGTACATCTTTAATTTTTCAAAAGGTTTGTTATGTATTAGTAATGATAATTCACACACATTCACACATATCTATCTATCTATCTATCTATCTATCTATCTACATATATATATATCCTCTGCAACTTATCTCTCAAAATTGTGCTATTTATTGTTAATCTCAGTCTTTTGTATAAATATTATTGTAAGATGTGTTCTTTAGAAGAGCCTTATCTATTGATTGCTTCCTTTGTTCCAGCTCGTTTGTAAATTCTATCAGTTATTTTACACCATTTTTTAATACAGCTTCTTATTCCATTAACTCCTTTCTAAGAACCGCGACGTTTTGCCATTCTTTTTTTGTTGTTTTGCTTAGTGTTTACCATATAGCAACAGCTGAGTCCGTTACAGACTAAGGTCAATAGGAACGTCCTGTCTTTGCAATTAAAATCTTTCGCTTTCGTTCGTTCCTTCGCAATTTGATTAAAGCGATTTTCATCAAAAGCAAAACTTCTCGCGTAAATTTTAGACGAAAACTAATGCAGTGATGGCATCCAAAATTTGAACTTGGTAGTTGCTTCTCATATGCTTTAAAAATACTTTCTCTCTCTCCTTCTTTTTATATGTATACTTCTTTCTTTTCTCCCCCTCTCTCACTCTTTCTCTCTCTCTCTCCCTCTCTCTCTCTCTCTATATATATATATATATATGTGTATGTGTGTGTGTGCGTATATATATTTATGTGTGTGTGTGTACATATTTATAGTGTATGCGTGTTTTTATGTTTATAATTTTTCCATTATAAAAAAATAGATTCTTTTTTTTTTCAATCATCTTCATCTCGAAATATTTTATATTTACAGCTACAATGACATATGTCATTTATCTGACATCGTCAATTTGTACATTTCTAACAGCGACAGAATATTTTCATCATGAAGAATGAACGTGATAAACAGTAAGCAGTCGAGACAAAGTGTATATATATATATATATATATATATATAATATAAAATATATTTTAGTCATCGACATACAGATCTGTTTCGTTGTTTCACAACTCATCAGTGCCGCTAGACTAACACCTCTCCTAAGCCGAGGATCGAACCTAGAACCGTCGTGATGACAGTCGGCAGTCCTACCCCCTGACTACGGATTCGGTGGCCGAGATTAAACTGTCCGAACGTCTATTTAAATAAACATCCGTCCGCTACTCGTAGAGGGCTCAAACGTTTGTTTGTAAACAAATCGCGAGCTTCGCATTATTTCAGCTAAATTAAGTAGCGAATAAGATATATATATATATATATATATATATACATATATATTTATATATACACACATGTGAATAAATACATTCTACTTTCATGTGTCCCTGGGGGACATATAACAAGCATAGAGTACATCATTTCTGTATTTTAGTTATAAAAGATTGAACAACTTCATTAAAGGTTTCTTTTTATTTGTAGTTTTCGCTATTATTATTATTATTACTATTATTATTATTATTATTAAAAAAATATTGTTTTTCTTAATCGCTGTCTCGTTCTAAATATATATATATATATATATATATATACATATATATATACATATATATGTGTGTGTGTTGTGTGTGCATATACCTATATATATATATATATATATATATAGCTTTTTTTTTTTTTGAAATTTATATACCGCTCTATTAACATATCGAGCACTTTTATCGGGGTTTTTACCTTATTTCCCTTGAAAAGAAATATATATATATATATATATATATAAATAATAAGATCTTATTTCGGATTTTCCTTATCATTGAGTACTCTGCTGGATTTATTTTTCCAAAAAAGTCTCTCTCGCTCTCTCTATTTCTCTCGCTCTCTCTCTCTCTCTCTCTCTCTCTCTCTCTCTCTCTCTCTCTCTATATATATATATATATATATATATATATATATATATATATATATACGCTAGCACCCAACACTAATGGACAAAATTTTAAAACCTAATATTTCTTAGAAATAACAACTGGGAAAAGCTGAAATTTTGACAACTGGTAATCGTTATCATCCATAGAAACAGACTAAAATTTCAATCATTTGCAAACGATAAAAAAATTATAACAATTACTTATTTATTTTCAAAATAGGAACACCCAAAAGTAAGAACTTTGCAGCTAATTCTACCCTATGCGACGAAGGCCATCAACTCCCCATATTCCCTGCTATAACACAGAATACGCTAGGTAACATACAAATATCTGTACATTAGGTCGCAAGGTAATCAAGAACCTTGATTCCAATAAAGCAACTGCATCCCACTTATAGTGTAAAAAAAAAGCTTAAACCAGAACTTGCTCCCATACTTACGAAACTGTTTAAACGTTGTCTTAAGGAGAAGTGCTTTCCAACACCCTGGAAAACCTCATCAGTATGCCCTGTATTTAGGAATTCAGGTGATAAGTCATCTCACTTTCAGTACAGACCAATAAGTCTCCTGTGTGTCATGAGTAAGTTGCTGGAATCCATATTAAATAGAGAAGTAGTCAACCACCTCAGCATAAATAACCTTCTTAGTGACACGCAATATGGTTTCCGTTCTGCAAGATCTACCGCAGATGTGCTAACGGTTACATCTCATAGGATTTCTTGACAAAGGCTTCCTTTCTAGGGCAATTGCTCTTGACATATCAAGGCTTTCGACAAGGTATGGCATAAAGGCCTACTTACCAAGATTTCCAGCTACGATATAACTGGAAATGCATTCTCTATCATTAAATCATTTCTCTGTGATAGGCTCATGAGAGTAGTGGTCGATGGATAAAAATCAGAAGCCTGCAGTATTAATGCTGGAGTCCCTCAAGGGTCTATCCTGGGCCCAACTCTTTTCCTGATCTACATCAATGATCTCCCTAAACACATACTTAAATCATTCGTTGACATCTATGCTGATGACACGACCATCTACGGCAACACATCAAAGGATTCTCTCCCTCATCACTTGATATTAACGCCCTTGATTATTATTAGCCTGGTCTACTCCTTGTCAACATATTGAAAGTTTTAAGATTAAATTCAACAAAAGCTGGCTGAAAATACCTTGATGTTGTGCATGTTAATATAAATGATTTTCCTCAAAGACTTCGTAGTATTGTGAAGGCTTGACGGAAAGATTTGGAATAACTCTTTTACCATATTGTTTCTTTAGCTAACCATTTCCTGTAATTAGATTTTGTAATAAATTATTTTGTTGGGATAAATCTGCGTTATATTTTGTAACTGTATTTATGCCTCAGCCTGTATAATTTGTTGTACTCCTTTGTCAAAAAATGATTTTTTTTGTAATTTTATGATTTAACTAAACTTTCTATTGATATTCTTGTTTTATCTTCCTTATCTGGTTAGGATCGTTTTATAAATTGGAAATAATGTTTATTTGGACTTTATGTTTACAGTATTATACAATTTATATTCCTACGACATATCAGTATTTAATTTTATACACAAACACACACACACACACATATATATATATATATATTACAATAGAAAAATACGAACATGAAAAGTAATATGGTTAAGCTTAAAAATGGAAAGGTAAATATGATTATATAATGTTATGAATTGAATTTAAAAAATCTTAATGCTGCAATATTTTAAGTTATAAATCTATTATATTTCTATTATTTTATTAGAATATCTTGTCCTTTTTTTCCAGTTTTAACGACTAGTCTTTTACTTTTCTATGTTTAAGCTTAACCATATAACTTTTTATGCTCGCATTTTTCTATTGTAATCCATGATTTTTCCAGGTTTCTAATAAATGCACTTGTTCTTTCTTTAATTTCAGTCTTATTTTATTTGTTCCCATAAACACATATGAAATAACAATGTATGGAATTCGTCTGCTTTCAATAAAATCCGCGAAATCTTCTTTTGATGCTTTCGTTTTCTGTGTTTAACTTGTTACTTCTATTTTAGCGACAACAGTAAATTAGTAGCAACGACGTCGCTGAAGCGACGTCGTTGCTATGGAAACCAGTCATAAAAAGTGCCACTAAACTCTTTACATATTTTTACGATTTTGAAATGAATAGATTCATCATAACTTTTGTTTTACTGAACGAAACTTTAATTTTTTTCACAATAAAGCTGAGGAGGTGATCTATAAACTGCAATTATTGTTTTTAATTTGGTCGAAAAATGAGTGAAGCTTTTAAGCAGTTGTAAATGACTAAGCCTGGCACTTAACCATATATTCAAACAGTAGTGTTTGAATGATATGTGTGTGTGTGTGCATGTGTGTGTGTGTGTGTGAGAGAGAGAGAGAGAGAGAGTGAAAGTACATATTCTGCAAATTGAAAAAATAACAATGGAACATTTTGTATTCTTCTTACTTTTTATTTAAACAGCCGACTAAAAAATAGTTCAATCATTTCTATGGAGCGCGTACTACTGCTACGATATAATGTCTCTGAAATCACCAATTTTAAAATAAAAACATAAATACTCATTCCTTCGAAATAATATTTTCGTTATGAATATGCGATTAAAAGTCTTTAATAAAGGAGGTCAAATTAGAAGAAAGAAGCGATTTTTTTCATTATTTGTTTTGTGCTCGGTTAATAAGGCTGGACATTTAAATGTACGCCTCTTTGGTACGGAAATCAGATTTTGTTGTTTGTCAAAAGATTTTGCCGCGCAATGTCCGGTAATTTAGCGTTTAACGTGCACTGCCTCAGCAGACAAGATGGAGGCAGGAAAGACGCTCGCATTTCATTCCGATTAAGTATTGAAGAAAATAAAATTATTTCAAAGTGAGTCTCCTCCATTCCAAATAGGAATTTCTTTTCAAAACTCTTTCCCATTCGAATGGTTTCTTTAAAGAACTCTTAATTGATTATCTGATTTCCTGACCAACGACTGGCAATTAATTCTTTATTATTCTTTTTCCCATAAACGAACTCATTTTTATCACTGGACATCAGCAGTTTTTATTCAATATTTCAATGAGAATTGCAACACCGATTAAAGAACTATAGAATTGACATGTTCAATAGTTAGATGAGATTATTTATCGAATATCAAAATGCGTTTCATACTTTTAATTATTTTCAAATTTTGATATGAAGCAAATATTCCGTTTACAATTTATCCTGTGAAAATTTCTTTGGTGAATAGCATTTAAGGAATAAATTAAAATATTTAAATTTTGATTGGATCAAATCTCATACTTTAATACAAAAATCAGAGTTTGGTCAATTTATGACGCACACACATTCACACGCCGCATATATATATATATATATATATATATATATATATATATATATATATACACATAAATATATATATACATAAATATATATATATACATAAATATATATATATGTGTGTGTGTGTGTGTGTGTGTAAATATATATGCCAGTGAATGTGTTTGATCGTGTATATATGTATCTATATAAATATAAATATATATATATATATGTATTGTTTTAAGCAGAATTTTTCTTTTACGCAACCATTGTCACACATAGTGGAGCTTACTCTTTGTGAAAAAATAAAAAAAAGAAATAATGTACATAGGTGTCACGGTTTTCATGCTTCATCGAAAAATAATCATATGTTTTTTTTTTCAATCTAATGATGCTTCGACAAATGATCAAATACGTTTCGGACACCTATGGAACTTACATTAGTTTTTGTTTTTTTAATACAAAAAATGAAAAATAGAAAAAAATGTTATAATTAAGCAGGAACTCTCTGTTTACTTAAATAATATTTGCTTATATATATATATATATATATATATAGTTATTTATATATAGTTATTTATATATAGTTTTTTGATAAGCAATAGCGTTTTGGTGAATTTACATTTAGGGAACTCTAGCAATATAACTACAAAATAACTGCCACTAAGAACTGATCGGTAATCAATACCTTTCATCATAAACCCTACTGAGTCGTTAATAATATTTTCTTATACATTTATGTATCATGCTACGTGTCTTGGGCAAGAATAATCTAGGGACGCGTATCCCTCTCCTGGCTCTGAGCACATTCAGCACCTGGCATTAAAAAATGATCACCTATTATAGTATTGGCCAGGCTTAACGTCCCTTTTACTTTGGTAATCTTACGGGAACGGTGTACAAACATGATTATGAAGTATTCCACAATAAAAACCTATGTTTGAAATTCCTTACACGATTCGGTATTCATGATAAAAATTGAAGTGTTCGAAATGATTAACTTCAAAAGCTCTCGTTTTTATTGGTTAACATTTTGTGAAAATAACAATCGCGATATCCGGTCAATCTCTATGATTATCTTTGCAATTGTTTTAAAGGAGACACGATCAGCTTATTATTATATGCTACATTACAGATGTCTGATTCAACGAAACAATTTGTCAGTTGATGACTATATAAGCCCCCCCCCCACTCTTTTGGGGGTAGAGCAGTGTTTTTAAGTGATGGTTCCTGCGAAATGCAAACATTTTTTGTAAATAAACGAATTGAACGCGGTTGGAGTAGCGGTCAAATATTTATATTAATAGACATTTCTTATTGTTGGTCTAGGTTACATATTACGAACCCTACGCTATAAGCGATGAAATTAGTGTAATTTTTGACAAGGGTCACAATTAGTGCGTAATGGCTTAATATAAATATGCAAACAGAATCGTCTCTAGAGACTGATCTCGTAAATTGGTGCAAGGGCACAGACCAATCACTTTGAACAAATCAGGGATTGAACGTAGAGAAAAAACTAAGCTTTTCGGATCAGTTTCCCAGTGGAAGCCATTCGAACGAGCTAACGTTAATAATGTACAAATGATACAAGGAAATATTACTTAACTGTCTACGTTTGCCTGTGTCATTCATTTCGCTAAATTAGAAAGTTAAGTTTAAGAAGTAAATAAATAGCTAAGATAAAATTTATATCTTTGCTAAGTTTTTTAAAATGTAAACTTGAGAGAAAACTAAACGAACGTTTCCTTTGCGTCTTAAAAAAACAATTCGGAAAAATAGTTTTTCATCTAAGTCTAGCAGACAAGACGATCGAATGCCGCCCCAGACAAGTAGTGGAAAGCTCGTAAAAGACAAGCGCGTATAAACACTTCACGTACGGGTGTATAAAGATTTTGATTTAGTTTATTGATTACACATTAATGAAACGATTACAGTTTTACGGTAAGGATGACCTATGTTACAGCGAAACAGCTTGTCTAGGTATGATTGAAGATAAATCATACAGATAGACGAAGAAAGTGATTTGTTAAGTATCACTTTTAATTCACTTGCATATACATAATGTACAACTAAGTAGGGTATGTAAAACAAAGTTGAGCATATTGAGAAGTTATACACGAATTACACTTAGCGTATAAGCGATGCTCTTTGTTTAAACCAATCGAGCATAGGTAGTTCGGACGATGTCAAAACATCGTTAAACTCATGACTCACGCAGCAATAGCGCCAATAGCGTAGTGGTTAGGAGCTTGCCTGTCGTAGAGCCAGAGGGTTTCAATCCTGGCTTGAGGTAGTTGCCTGTCTAGCCGCACTGATGAGCTGTGAAACCGAAACAGTACTGTATGTGGATGGCTATATATATGTATATATATATACATATATATATATATATATATATATATATATATATATATATATATATATATATATATATATATATGCTCCTATTTATTTCAACATAATTGACTGACTTAGAAACCCAGCAACACTGGATATATAAATGCCGTAGTCTGACGAATCCTCACAAGAATGAAATGCAAAAATCCTTGTGTACGTTAATTGTCGCATATATTTTCCAAACTTAGTGCATATATATATATATATATATATATGTGTGTGTGTGTGTGTGTGTGTGTGTGTGTGTGTGTGCGTATGTTTTGCAGAAAACCTATTGAATCAATAATTGCCAATTATTTCCATAATGTAACTGTTCCATGAACGTACTGTCAGCGGTCCACAGTGCGTAATGCCGTTACGCATGTGCGATGTGCGTACCGATACACATCGCTGAACACAATAAAAAGGAACAAAAAGCAAATGATCACATCAAAGATTAAGGATAATAAATAAATTTACTCAATCTATATTATCGAAGCACTACAAAAAACGCATTGTGTTCAAAACTAACAACACTTAGAGCAAGACATTCTTTCAACGAGGAATATCGATTGCACAGAGAAGATACTGACGTTCCTAATTATACAAGGACAGTGTTTTTAATGCATGCAATAATGAAATAAATAAGCAGTATATTGATCTATGCACTGAGATGCAACAGTGATTTTTATGTATACAAAATTATAAGTAATGTTTTTATTTTCTTCGCAATCATATTTTTCGGTCGGCCACACTGAGAATTGAACGTTTAGTCTTTCAGGAAAATATCACTTTTTACAGTTGATTTTTCTAAGCCCTCTAACTACTGCGCCATAAAGTTCAATCTCCAGTGTGGGCGACCGAAAAATATAATTATTTAGAACCTCTATCCAATCATGACTGACGGAACAAGTGCTCAGCCGAAGTAGCTCCAGTTCTCTCCAAACTCTACAACAAATGTCTTAATGAAGCTTGCTTTCCGGGCTGTTGGAAAACTGCTTCTGTTGTACCAGTATTCAAGAATTCTGGCGAAAGGACAGACCCATCAAATTATCGCCCCATTAGCCTCCTCCCACTTTTTGCCAAAATATTTGAGACCATAATTAACCATGCTCTAGTCCATCATCTTACAGATGCTAAACTACTGACTGACAAACAATATGGATTTAGACAAGCCCGTTCCACAGCAGACATCCTCACCGTGATCTCTGAACGTATATACCAATCACTGGACAAAGCGGGGGAAGGCAGAGCGGTAGCTCTAGATATATCTAAGGCTTTTGACAGGGTATGGCATGAGGGTCTCCTCAGGAAGATTAGATCTTACGGTATCACTGGTAGAATACTTAACATAATTAAATCCTTCTTAGATAAGAGAAAAATCCAGGTAGTCCTCGACGGTCGCACATCTAAACAATATGATATAAATGCGGGAGTGCCCCAGGGTTCTATCCTTGGACCTCTATTGTTCCTGATATTCATAAATGACCTCCCCGACAACATTGCCTCTGAGATGGGTATATATGCTGATGACACTACACTCTATGGCAGACACGACAGGAAGACGAATGAACACATTTCTAAAGAAATGGCAGAAACACTAGAGGAAGACCTCCAATCTGTAGTGGAATGGGGACAAAAGTGGTTGGTCGCGTTCAATGCTGCCAAGACTAAACTAGTTTCATTCAATAATTACAAGAAACCCTCTCTACCACCAATAGCAATGGCCAACGACCCTTTATCTGAGAGTCCATCTTTCAAACTCCTTGGCCTAACGTTCACAGGAAACATGAGTTGGAACAATTACATTGAAGGCATTGCCAGGGCCGCTGCAAGAAAGGTAGGCTCTCTCTACCGTGCTAGAAAACTACTAACACCCGAAAGTATCCTGTACCTCTATAAGGCCACCATTCGCCCATGTATGGAGTATTGCTGCCACATCTGGGCTGGTGCATCTGCTACTAGTCTCTCGCTCCTTGACAAAGTTCAAAAGAGAGTCGCAAATCTGATAGGCCCTGAACTGGCATCTAAGCTTCAGCCTCTGTCCCATCGACGAAATGTTGCATCCCTCTGCCTGTTCTACAAGTATTTTAGTGGTGAATGCTCTGATGAACTGCAATCACTTGTGCCCCCACGACGCGAGCACCCTCGACAAACCCGACAGGCTACTAGATCCCACCCTCACACTGTAGAGGTCCCTAGATGTAAAAGATCTTTTTACTCCAATAGTTTCTTCCCCAGAACCGCAAGACTCTGGAATTCCATTCCAGGTCCCTGCTTCCCCAACAGTACTGACGTGCAGAAGTTCAAGTGTAACGTGAACCGACACCTTGCTGCCCAAATCCCTACATAGTACCCCAGTAGTTGTTGCCCCTGATAGTAGCCCCCTACACCAAAGTGGCAATTTGCCTTGTTTGGGGTGAAAATGTAATAAAAAAAAAAAAAAAAAAAAGAGCATGCTACTCCCGTGAAATAAATAAAGGGATTCGCTCAAGATTCCGTCCAAATTCCCGAGTTCGACAGAAACCTTCCGGAGTTCGACAATATCCACCAGAAGAAGTTCGGAGGTTACATCAACTGAAACGCTGTGAAAATCACAGATGAGAAAAGTAGTCCGATGGATTCAAAATAATACGTAAAACAGGATTGTCTGCTAGTTACTTTCAAAAAAATCAATCCGGACACTTTAGAAGAACGATATGCAATAAAATTCTATTTTAAACTTGGTAAAAATGTCACAGAAACCTATGGAATACTTGAGGACACTTTTGGACCATCTTGTATAATTCGAACACCAATTTCTGAGGAGCATATTATTGAGAGAAAACTAAACGAACGTTTCCTTTGCGTCTTAAAAACAATTCGAAAAAGAGTTTTTCATCTAAGTCTAACAGACAAGACGATCGAATGCCGCCCCAGACACATAGTGGAAAACTCGTAAAAGACAAGCGCCTATAAACACTTCACGTACGGGTGTATAAAGATTTTGATTTAGTTTATTGATTACACATTAATGAAACGATTACAGTTTTATCGGCAAGGATGACCTATGTTACAGCGAAACAGCCTAAGAATAAGACGGAAAGTATTCTATGAGGGATTATGAGAGGAGTTGGAGGAGTATGGAAGTAAGAATACCAGAGCTGTTTTAGCCAAATCAAGAATTTCATGGATAAGGACGTTCCTAGTTATACAAGGACAGTGTTTTTAATGCATGGAATAATGAAATAAATAATCAGTATATTGATCTATGCACTGAGATGCAACGGTGATTTTTATATATACAACATTATAAGTAATGTTTTTATTTTCTTCGCAGTCATATTTTTCGGACGCGCACACTGAGAATGGATAAGGACTGTTGTGTATTTTTAGAGTGCACAGTTTGATGTCAGTGTTGAAATAATTTGTTCAATAGAATCATGTATTCATGTTTCTCATAAATGAATAATTTATTTTGATGTCTGTAACCTTCTCTTAACGTACCATGTCTTTAAAATTATTAGCGATTATATTCTACAATGATTGTCCTAACATTCACACAATATGAGGGAGTAAAGCAAATTGATGTTCTCCTATTTATTTTAATGTTATTGTTATTATTATTATTGTTATTGTTATTATTATTATTGTTATTGTTATTGTTGTTATTGTTATTGTTATTATTATTATTGTTATTGTTATTGTTGTTATTGTTATTGTTATTATTATTATTGTTATTGTTATTGTTGTTATTGTTATTGTTGTTATTATTATTATTATTATTATTATTATCTGAATATCATTATCTGTACTATTAATATTGCTATAATCTGTATTCTTTTTATTAGTTTCCGTTATCCGTCTATTTTTAGATTTGCAATTTCTTTACTTCCAATGCTGTTTTAGTTTATTATTGCAGTATAATTATGTTTCTCAAAGAACTAATTTTTTTTATATTTCTAAATGCAATATTACATGATATAACATTGCATTTTATATATTGAGGTTTCATTTATTTCATTGCATGATAATTTATAAACTGAATAGTTTGGTGTATTTAGTGCATCATTGTGATAAAATAATAGTTTTACACAAATATATGAAGCTATATTATAGATATAAATCGTTAATACTATCTAAACAAGCTCGGGATGATTAAATATTTTTGATGGAATGAGTCCAATACCTTTTCTGATTCCAATACAATTTCCGATTCCATACTAAATCCCCGAGTCACATAAAATTACCGATTTAGATTCTGATTCTTTATAAAATTTAAAATATTAAACTACAGACTTCTTTTTCCCTCCAATCACCTGCTTAATTTTCAAATATTTTCTCATATGTACAAATATATTTTAGTTTTACTGTTAGTTAAAAATCAAAAAATATTTATCATTTTAAAATTATTACCAACAATGTAATTTTGTTTTAAACAAAATCAAATAAAAAACAATTAAGAGAATTGTTGTTGTTTTTTTTTTTGCATCGGAAAATAAGCAGATAATTTTCTGATTCCAATACATATTGCGATACGTTAAAAAGTTCGTATCCCGATTTTCGATTCCGATTAATTGTTTCAACTCTATTAAATATTATACTTTTAATTAATCCTAAAAAAAAAAAAAAATAGTATTACGGTTATAAGTTGTTCTGCAGATCTCGTCCACCTAAATTAACGAGGTAATACACATGCACGCGCACACGCAAATACACACGCAAACACACACGCACGTAAACGCACACACACACATATATATATATATTTTTTGTGTAATATATACAGGAATTTACATTTATATCAGTAGTCGGTACCGACGGTTTCAAGCCCGGTAGTTGAGGACTGCTCTTAATGTCCGCCTCAGGCTCTCTTCAGCCGACTCTTATCCCATGATTATTTCGAGAAAGGTTTTTTCCCTAATAATAGAGCACTGTATGGGATTTCCTTTTCTACAAAAAGTACAAGTATATATATATATATATATATATATATATATATATATATATATATATATATATATATATATATATATCATTAGCATAAAGACCCGACATTTCCTTGGATTGAATGAAGGTCAATGCAGATTCCACACATTTATTATCAACGTTATCGGCGCAATCGTCAATTTCTAACTGAAGTTGATTAATTAATCAATGCTTTAATCGGTTAATCAGCATGGTTGAACAGGGGGAACTTCACATACCTTCCCGCAGTGACTTAGTCCACAATACATTTTAGACTATATTGCACTGAAGAGCACCAACCTACTTAAGATTATTTTTATATAATGTGTTTAATTCAAGTTTAAAATGCAAAAGTCAAGTATTATAGGTCGATTGTGCTTTAAGCAGACAAATTAATTTTAAAAGCACACATTTTAAAGAGCCTATTGTTGATTTTATATGCTAGACCTTTCTGGTCATGCAATGATAAAACTTCACAAATGTACGTGCGATGTTTGTCTGTATGAGTGTATTATCTTTTGTCAAAATAACGCTCTCTTTCTTTACTCGTTTTTTTTTTCGATTATCGCATTTTATTACTGTTGGAAGTATTCCGATACAACATCTATCTAAGAACAATCTCAAACACATAAAGTAAATTTGTATGGAATTTAAACATAATCGATTAAGCTGTTTCAGGGCACACACACACAAACACACGCACACACACACATATATATATATAATTATTTTTCTTTGCTATAATAATTAAATACCTACAGACACTAATGTTTCATCCTTTCGGGAATCTTCAGTGCAGGGTGTCACGATTAATACCAGTCGAACGATTCGAACCCCGCAACATGAGACATCTCTGGGTCGATTAGCGAAGACCGTATCAATTCGGCTACCATTAACCGCGTGAAATAACGTTGAATTTAAACATTTTAATTTTAAATGTTCATTTACGTCAGTCAGACAGTGATCTAATCGTTATACGATGATCTATGCATAAGAGCTAAATTGACCACTTTAATTCAACCGAAAGTGCTCAACGATAAGAAACGAATTTCTTAAAGGAGCTTTCATAATTATTTTTTTACTATAACAATTTTATATATATATATATATATATATATATATATATATATATATATATATATATATATATTACGATCACGCCCCATGTTAAGACTACGTAAAGGCGATCGCGTTACAAAATTAAAAAAAATTAAGGAAAAAAAAAGGTTCTCTGTGTTTGATACATTTTGCTGAAGGAGGGGAAACTCTTTCAAAAACCCGTAATATATGAAATGGATGAACAAACAGTACAGTGGGAGAAACAAAACGCAAACATGAATATTAAAGTTTAAATCAATTTTAATACAAAACTAGTCTATAAGATGAGGGAGAAAAAGGTGAGACTAAACAAACAAAAAAGAATCATTAACATGGGGTTCCTACGATAATGTCTTAAAATGATAAGCGGAAAATCTATATATAAAAAAGCAAAAATGTATGTATGTATGTTTGTGTGTATGTTTGTGTGTATATTTGGATGTCTTCTAAAAACTTTCGACAGACGCGACAAAAATTCACAAACTCGGTATCACATCGAAGCTCCATCCTTTGCTCGATAAATATCGAAAAATTGGCCCAAAACGTTAACTTTTTCACCCCGAAATCGACAATTTTCGACAGGAGGGGGTCAACAAAAACGGTTCTCTCGTGACAATGACCGATTCTACGCATGCGTCAGATGACGTCGTGACCTGATTTACTTAAAATAGTTGAAAAAAACGAACAAATTTTGTGTGCGTCGCGTTAGCTCAGTTGATTAAGGCCTTGGTTCATTATCTAAACGTTTTGGATTCGAATCGTGGTGTGAGATGATTTTTTTCTTCGATTTTTTATATTTTAATATCGAAACAGGCTTATTTAAGCCATTTTTCACGTGTTCGTTTTTCTGTTTCCATCGTTCGTTTACATTATGTGAGTTTTTTGTGCTTTTTCCCCGCTTAGTGTTAACGTTGTTTTCTTGTTTTTCTTCTCTTATAACAAACAAACCTATGTCGTGGTCGTAACGCTCGACGACTTCCGGCGGCGCACCTGTCAATTTGGTTCTTAAATAAATTCAAACATCTTTCACTAACTCATTCTGGCTGGCCGATTTTATTTTCAAACTTCGCGTCAGGGCTTCGGGTTCGACCCCCCCATAGGGTTCTTTTTTTATTTAACACCACACACACCTCCAAACACCCGGGAATCGCCGGGTACCCCCGCTAGGATATAAATAAATCAAAAAAAAGGGGCAAACTGAAAGGAAACAGTAATTCACAGAACAAGAGAGGGAGAGAAAGAAAGAGAGAGAGAGAGACAAAGAGAGAGAGAGAGAGAATGGGAGAGAGACACACAGACGGGCAGACAGACAGACAGAGAAGGAGAAACGAAGACTTACAGTTCGTTCTTTTTTATGTCGGATTACTTAGTTTTTTGTCTTGGGAGTATTGGTTAGCCTGGCTTCACCGTGTTCAAAAACACACATCCACAACTTTTGGGCGTTTTGTTACACTTATCCTTGCATTGACAAATTTCGCTTCTGAAATTCACCACAAGTTTTTGACAAAAGTCTTTCGGACAACACAATTTTTACCGAGATTAATTTAAATGTTGCCGTATAAGTTCTGCAAGCTATCTATTTCTTTTTTATTATTTCGTAAACATCTATCCTTCATTGGAAACAAGTTTGCTCAGTTTAGTTTTTATCATTGGGTATTTCATACCCACTAAAGTTAACTACATTTTTGTTGACTATCCGGAGCCAAGGTCCATCGTCTGATCGCCATGACTTCGCTATGAAGTGTATATAAATATTTTTTCCTCTATTTTCTCGTTTCTTATTTTTCATCCGAATTTTGCTTGGCTTTTTTTTTGTCAATATTAAACTGTAAGCTACACGGAATCTAAACGGGCCAGCTAGTGTGCCACTAACTCTGACTTTATTAAATACCTAAATTATCCTTTAAAGGTGAAGGGGGTGTTTAGACCTGTTAAGCATTTTCTTCGGCTCTCTCATTCTCTCTCTTTCTTCCTTCACCCTACCTTTCAATTGTTTAAGGTTCAGCCTCTATTTCTCTGTGAATTTTCTTGCCTGGGCAAAAAAACTTTTCTATAGTATAAAACTCTTTAACTCTTATGTATGTTTTGCCCCGCATTGCCATCCTACATGTGAGATTTCTTACGGAAACAATCTAATTATATATGTAATAAATTCGGCTACCGTTAACAGCGATAAATACTGTTAAAATTTAAACATTTACTTCTTTAAATATTTTTAGCGTCTGTAAGAGAGATCTATTCATTATATTATGATCTGCCAATATGAACTAAATTGACCCACTTTTATTTCAACTGAAAGTGCTCAACGATAAGAAACGAGTTTCTTAAAGGAGCTGACATATATATATATATTTACTATAATAATTATTAAATACTTACAGACACTAGTGTTTCATCCGTTCGAGAATCATCAGTGCAGTGTGCCACGATTAACACCGGTCGATAAATTCGAACCAAAAAACAGAAGTCATCACTTGCTTCATTAGCAAAGACCAAATCCATTCGACCCCCCCCGTAAACCACAGGAAATACTGTTGAAATTTAAATATTTTTTAAAAAATTTTATACGTCTGTCAGAATGATCTACTCATTATATGATGCTCTGCACATATGAGCTAAATTGACCAACATTTACTTCAACTGAAAGTACTCAATATATATATATATATATATATATATAATTTTTTTTCAAAACGTGAGAGATTATATATAATTATTTCCATAGCCCAAAGAACGCAGCAAGCCACAAGAGCCTTGTCAGCAAACGAACCGGAAGTCTAAGCAGTCAGACATACCCGCACCCGGGATTTGAAACCCGACCCTCCTGCATGCGAGGCATGCACTCCACCAACTGAGTAAACGTGCTGCACACAAGATATGGTATTAACCAACACAGGTCAAGCAAATCGCGCCGAAACCAAGCTGTGGAATAGACCTACTTCATCTCGACAAGCGTCGTAGTCATCCAACCAGCTGAACCACAAGCCTCACACATGAGGGATTTCCTGATTCCTGTGGGCTGTGAAAATAATAATAATAATAATAATAATAATAATAATAATAATAATAATATATATATGTTTGTATATATTTGTTTTTATTTATATATATATATATATATATTTGTTAGATTTTTGTAAGTATAAATTACCTATCTATATATATTTATTTCCACAATCTAACAACGTCGATGCTACCAGAAACAATGACAGCCGCATCCGGAAGTCCTAGACTAGAGTTTACTCTCGTTTGAGCTCAAAAGTCAGAGGTCGTATAATGAGAACCCCGTTACTCGAGGTATCACGCCTAGGAGTAAAATAATCATTGACCTACACAAATCAAGCAAACCGAAGCCCAACTGTTTAAAATATCTACTTGTCCTCGAAGATTGTGTAGTCATACGACTAATAAGAATTCAGATCAATTAGAATTTTACACTCGCAAAAACTATGTCCTTCAACAGCCTCGCCGATTTTATAAATGTGAGATTATGTTACATAGTGTTATCATGGAAGTTCTCAATAGGGTTATCATAGAGGGGCACCAAATTGACGTTTGGTGTATAACATAAAAGGGGATTATGCGTGTCATAAAAGAATTCCGTGTGCGCATGATCGTCTAGTTTCATATGCGGTTGTGTGTGTGTGTTACATGCATTTTCTTCGACATACCTTACTTCATGTGTCGTCGATGTTGATCCATCTGGAATTCATCTCCTCTTGGAGGGAGACTGGTACCTGTTAGACGAAGATTTATCACTCCAAGACGATGAATTGGTTTTATAGATTTTATTTTCCTTCCAGATGTCGACACAGAATATGGAAGTGAATCTTGCTTGCTTTGAACACGTCAGCGTCCCCCACCCCCAGTGAAGGGGAGGGAACAGCTATTAAGCTGTCCGTCTTCTTCAAAGTCCAACTCCAGTCTCACCGATCTAGCCAACCTGACCACGTCACTCATACGTAATCTGGTCAGCTGACCCTCGTTCTGGTAAACGTGTCTACACTCCACGTTTACTCACCTCTCTCTCTCTCTCTCTCTCTCTCTCTCTCAATCCATTCTGTAACAATTATATATACAATTATTTCTCTAATCAAACAACGCTTCACTACACGGAAACAATGAATACAAAGACCAGAACTAATTGCGCCATACTTTGAGACAACAACTAAAAACATACGAACTCAAGATTGAAAACAATTAATTTGCATAGGAGGTAAATACTGTGCTACCTGATTTTTTTTTACATAGGCATCACCACTAATCAAGGCCCAGAGACCACTCAAGGATAAGGGCTAAGAGTGTACAGTAGTCGATTGAAAAATATAGTAATTGTTAGTAATAGACATTCGTTAAATTTGTTAACTAAGTGAAACAGCTCATCAAGAACTTGTTTACGTTGGACTTGAAGACAACGAGATTGTAGTCAGCTGGAAAGCAGAAAAACGCAAGACAATTCCACAGACGTGCAATTCTAAGATAGAAGCTTTTTTCATGGAATCTACGTTTAGGTTTAGGCACTGATATAGTGTGGGGGAATTATTGATAGTGTTTTCAGCTAGACGACTGTTTCTTGTGAAAGTTTGGCGAGGGGGGGCCATATATTGAAACTCAGTCGAGCACTTGCCATGAAAATAACGATAAAGCAGAGACAAACTCACAACATTTCTTCTGTGACATAGAGGTTGCAGAGAAGAGAAAGGGGCATCTCCAGCGAGGCTACGAAGTCTATTTTGAACTATATCAATAATAATCTGACTGAAGATTACCGAAAGGATGAAACACTAGTGTCTGTAGGTTTTAAATTATTATAGTATAAATAATTATGTCAGCCCCTTTAAGAAACTCGTTTCTTATCGTTGAGCACTTTCAGTTGACTTAAGTAGGTAAATTTAGCTCTTATGCATAGATCATCGTATAAGGATTAGATCACTGTCTGACTGACGTAAATAACATTTAAAATTAAAATGTTAAATTCAACGTTATTTCACGCAGTTAATGGTAGCCAAATGGATACGGTCTTTGCTAATCGAGCCAGAGATGGTTCGTATTGCCGAGTTCGAATCTGTCGACTGGTGTTAATCGTGACGCACTGCACTGAAGATTCCCGAAAGGATTAAACACTAGTGTCTGTAATTATTAAATTAATATAGTAAAAAGAAAATAATTATATATGTAAATATATATATATATATATATATATATATATATATATATACATACACACAGAATCTATAGATAGTGTAATATTATAAATGGAAATTATAAATTAAATTCAGTAAATTAAAAATAAAATTTAAATTCGAATTAGATTGTGAACTTTGTTACTACATGAGTTTATGAATTAACTTACATTATACAACGTATTTCCGTATATATTTATCTCTACCAGAATCCATGTATAGACATATATGTATGTGAGGTTTTTTTCTTTGCTTATTCTCTACGTACTATGTGATGAATATATTTGTATTTGAATCTCGTAGAAAAATGAGAAGGAACAAATTTCGATTTGAAAATTCAAATATCAAAAGAGGCAATTGAAAGAGATCAATAAAATTAATACTAAATGATAATATTATATTGGCAATTTTAAAACGCTTAGAGATACGTAAATATCGCGATTGCTTTGATCTAGTCGATGTAACCACGCCCACTCGACAACAATGTTTAACGTATTCGCCGCTTTTCGTTTGAAAAATACCTTTCGGCATAATGAAATATACATTTATTCATTTGTATACATAGAATTAATGCAAAGTCATAGATAAATATATACAAACACATTTACATTTCTCTTGCCTCCTCTTCTTCTCTCTCTTCCACCCCTCTCTCTTTATACTTACATACACACACACATATAAATATATATATATATATATATATATATATATACACAGAGAGAGAGAAAGTGAGAGAGAGTTGGGGCAAAGAGAGATGACATAAATATGTACATTTACACCTCCCCTCTCTCTCTCTTTCTATCTCTCTCTCTCTCTCTCTCTCTCTATATATATATATATATATATATATATGGGGGGGAGAGAGAGAGGGGGTGATAAATATACACAGACCTATATCAAATGAAATATCTGTATACGTATAAATGTCATGTTCTGAGAGGGTGTGCCTTTACATTTGGTAATTATTAATAGTTCATTTAAAAAAAGAGATTCAACAGAAATAAGTGATTGAGCTTGTGTTAAGCGTTTTTTTTTTACGTTTGCACTATTTAAACAACTTCGTTGGCATGACTCATTTAACAGATTGATCCTTTCATTATACAAATCGTTTGACTTTGACGGATTGTATGAATAAAAAGCATTTCTTTCATGTGTTGAAGTTTTTATTCGTCTTTAAACAGTTAAAAATGATTTTACAACTTATTTGTAGAATTCATATGCACCAATTTACATCAGATTCATTTATATCATTATGTATATGTGTGTGTGATGTTTGTATGCGTGTGTGTCGGTGCGTGCTGTGTGTGCGTATCCCTTTGGGTGCAACCGCATTCTTGCTTTTGCTTAGGAATCTATATGTCGTCATGTAGATGTCTCTATGAATTAGTGCGTGTATGTCTTTATGGGGATAACAAAGTCATACATAGATAATATCTAAACGATATATTGTACAATCAATATATCTGTTATATCTTTTTATAAATCTATATATCTTTTATGAGTTTTTATACTTTTCCCCGAAATGTATGTTCTTCTTATTAATAATCACACATAGACACACACACACACACACACACACACACACACACACACACACACACACACACACACACACACATATATATATATATATATATAAAGTTTTACATTTTTTTCATAATATTATTTTGTATTCCTGCACGCCACCAATTGAAAACGAATAAATAAAAGTTATAAGCTTTTATACTTTTCGTATTTTTTATACATTTCCATTCATATATATATATATATATATATATATATATATATATATATATATATATATATATATAAATTATTTATTCCAGGTAAAGTGATATCCCAAAACGAAAAGTAATTGAATTTCAACAAAGGTCATTCCTAGTGCTCAATCAAAGAGAGCAAATTTTATTTTTTTTATTATTCTTTATGTAAAATACATTCATATCTTGCTACAATGTGTAGACCGTTTCGGTCATAATAGATCTTATCAAGCAAGAAAAATTAAAATTTTATAGAAGATATACTTAGCTATGACTGGCGTGCAGCGAAGTTAAATAGCACTAACTTCGCTCCATACATAAAGAGTAATATATATATATATATATATATATATATATATATATATATATATATATATATATATTACACTCTTTCATATTAGTTCTTATGTAGTTCCACATAAAATTAATTATATGTATTAAATAAATATATTCAAACAGAAAAATATTTTAGGAGAGAAAAATAGTGCATCATCTTAAAATATTTTTCTGTCTGCATATATTTTTGTCGGTTTTCTTTGCATTAATAGAATTAATTGCATAGATTTTGTAAAAAAAAATATTTTTTTTATTTCCTATCCCAGTTTTAACTTTTATCTACGTTAGATCACATTTAAAACATTGACATGCCTGTAAAAAAAAACGGTATTTTTTCTTTATAATTAATTCATTTTATTTTTAATAAGGAGGGGGTTAAGATAATTGTAAATTGAGTAAGAGTTGGCAAAATACATGATAATCGAAGGAGACATTTAAGAATATTTGTAGTTAATAATATTAGGTTGGTACAAAAATAATGCCATTTTTTGACAAGTTGAACGCCAAAAAATCGACATTATTTTCGCCCCAACCTAATAGCAAGATAATATATTACGCAAACTACTTTTAAAAATTTAAATATTTATTTAAACCTTACAACTTTCAATTAACAGGAGAATGTATGAAAAATAACATTTTAAAATGTTTAACTTATTATAACTTAATCCAATGACGTTAATTTTCTCGTTGCAAAATTTTAATTCTTGAAGTCTTTCCTGGAACAATGTGAGACCGCAATCTCCTCTGATATATTTTTAACATTCTCTTCTGGTCTCCAGCGTTTTTTTTTTGGGGGGGGTCTTTAATTGAAGGCGATTCTCTGAATAATCGAAAACGTTGTTGATACTTACATTATACGTATTTTAGTTCAGCAACAAAAAGATCATTGCTAAAATTGATAAAGTATAATTAAAAAAGAGATTTTATTTTAAACAAAATGTGCTTGAATATAGGAGGATCATTCAACAAGATAAGTCTCGTATTTTTTCGGCGCAAAATATGAAAGCCTAAGACAAGGTGTCATTAAAACAAGCGACATTTTGTGTTCCAGAATTTATTTTTCTACACAGTCACGGCGATTGTAAATGCAGTTTGACTAAGAATCCAATGGCGGATCTCTATTTCTGATGAATTACTTAGACAGGTTGCACTTTAGAGTCTCGCACCATCAATATCTACAAGAGAGAGATGGAACATTCACATGATGAATGCACACGTTCAGCCACCATAAGAAGACAATTTGAAATTCTCTCTCATTTATTCCGGCAGAATAGAATATACAAGGAAGTACTTTTGAACATGCCTCGTATATGTATATAGATATATATTATCGTATATGTATATAGATATATATTATCGTATATGTATATAGATATATATTATCGTATATGTATATAGATGTATATTATCGTATATGTATATAGATATATATTATCGTATATGTATATAGATATATATTATCACGTATTTTACTTCCTAAAAGTTTGTTCTTTTTACTTGTATTTTATTTCCACCTTTTTTTATTTTGTTGATAAGCATTTTTTTTTGTTCATGCTAAATATGTCCTAATAGTAAGTTATATTTTATTCCAGCATTGATTAGTCCAGGAATTATTGAACTAAACTGTTAAAAATCTATGACCCATTTCTTTAAGCACATCTGGTTGGAATACAAATATATTTTAAATCATTTAATGCATATTACTTCGACAATATTTTATCTTTTTTTTTTTAAATGACTGTTTTAAAATTATCTGGAGCTAAGAATGGTGTCTATTTTAGAGTTAACATTGTATGTACCCTTTAAATCATGGAAGAGGTACAAAGTAATTTATGTTTTTCTAAAAAATTTAAATGCGTTAAATACGCTGATATATTTCAGAATTATCAAAGTACAAGTTTTATGAATTTAATTTTTCTTCAGAAATTATATGTTAATATAGGATGTTTAAAAATTAGGTTTCTTTCTGATGTTGTGTTTTAAAATATATAATCCACTAACATAAAATTAAAATGGTATTTTGAAAATCAAGGAGAGACGGGAGTGTACTTATCTGTAAAGAATGTATCTTTTCATAGAAAACGTTCTAATATTTTGTCAGTTGTTAATACTCTGAACTATAAAACAAAAACGTGAACCGACATCTTGCTGCCCAACTGTCAACATAGTGCCCTTGTAGCTTATGCCCCTGATATTAGCCCCCTACATCAAAGTGGCAATGTGCCTTGTTTGAGGTGAAAATGTCATAAAAAAAGAAAAAAAAAACTTAAATTCTATTATTTGCACGATTACATATCCACTGTCATATATTATATGTATATGTTAGAATATTATATTATATGAAGTGGGAGTCCATACTTCAAATCACAATATAGTATAGGGTGAGGTTGTAAAATATAGAGAGCTGCTAGAGCGCATTTGGAAACAGAGGTGTGAACCCACGCACATTCTATATGGAGTTGATCTATATTTTTGTATTCCATAAAAATTACGAAAATTGTAATTACATGAAAAAATTCCAGGGTTAGAAGTTATGAAACACGCAATGAGAATAGAAAAAAAGAATGTAATATCTTGATGTTTACAATTCCATGAATGTCAATTTGTGACTAGATAAAAATAACAGAAAATAAAAGAGAGCAAACTGACAACGGCATGCGTACTTGATATCTTTACATCTCTCTCTCGGCAAGATATACAACAAACAACCCCACACAGCTAACCTCTCTCTCTCTCTCTCTCTCTCTCTCTCTCTCTCTCTCTCTCAAGAAGCTTAATTGTAAATATAAGTGATACTTTTGAAATTCGTGTTTGTGTTGATTTTGAGAAAAGCGACAAGAGAATTATCAGAGCTATATATTATATATACTATATATACACTCATCAACGCAACAAGGTAACCGTTTTGATGATAATATGGTAGATTAATGGCGTACATATTTTAAGTATTAAGAACAACAGTTTTATACAGTAGTGTATATATTTTGTGTTCACATTCTTGTATTCATTTTAACATGTATTCTAACAGAATTAAAAAAATATATGTTTTTACAAAAGTTTTATTTTAACAAAAATCGTTCTGTAGCATGGAATACTTATATAAATTAAATACAAAGCTGCCGCATTGAATACTGTTGTAATCTGGGGCCAAAGCAATATAGAAAGTTTCAAAGATGGCACATTTTAGAATTTGAAAGAACTGACCTCCTAGACAATTAAATAATGTCAAGAAATATCAAAGCAATGAGTTGTCTCAATCTCTGTCAGAAGAATTTGGGAAAACATTCCAAGTGTAAACTTAAAACTAGAAACGTATAGAATTCGTGCAGCAATTAGAAATTAATAACCAAATATAGCAAAAAAACAAAACAAAAACGGAAACAAGCAGAAATATATAGTAAAGGCGGACATAAAATTTGATCTAATTCCTTTGGACAATAAAAAAACATGTAAGGGAAGCAAATAAATGTCCAGTTTATGTACAACTTGTACAGAGTTTAAAGGAATAACTTATTCCCTGAGATTGTGCAGAGATAAAAGAAAAGTGGAGGAAATTAAAAGCCCGAAATGATAGAAGAGAGGCAGAAATCTTCACAAAAAACGATTGAAAATAAAATAAATATTAAATGATTCCACAAACATCATAAGGCCTGATCTTTCATAACTTTCATCCCATCAATTATTCGGAAAGTTTTAGGAAACTCGAGACTCAAGAATTAACGTTGCTACTGAAACAGTTCAGTGCTACCATTATATCATATTTCGACGCCAGTTTTGAATCTAAAAACCGCTTGGAGATCATAGCTACTACAGCCCTGAACTGTATTAAAATCCAGGCACTATATAAAAACGAAGTTGATCTAGCAAAACTAATTAGTTGTATGGAGGCGGGGGCAAGAAATGAATGAACCTACTATCAAAATTTGAAAAAAAAGAATGCACGAATTATCTCTGTAACGAAAGTTTTGGAAAACACTTCTAAGTTTAAACTTAAAACTAGAAAAATGTATAGAATTCGTGCAGCAATTAGAAATTTATAACCAAATATAGCAAATATACCTTCGTCTGTTTTGAATGTTAAATAGTTTTGTTTAACTAAACTTTACTTGAAACACTAAATTCTAATATATAACTCTACTGTATTCCGTAAGTTAAATCTCCTGCACTGAGAACTAACAATTTGCTCTACTTCTCAAGCTGACACTAAAACTCATACACACGACTTTGAATTGAGGTCTTTAGCTCTCAGCCCGTAACCTTTACATGCTTGACCGCTTAGAAAGTTATTATCACTAAAACTCATACACACGGTTTTGGATTGAGGTCTTTAGCTCTCAGCCCGTAACCTTTACATGCTGACCGCTTAGAAAGTTATTATCACTAACAATCTATACATTTCTACCCCTTAGTACAAGCATTAGTGTTTATTCTTATCCAGCTAGGTACTTAGATTTAAAGTAATCTACATTACATAGCAATTCTTTATCTGTCTTTTCCTTACATAGTTTTTAAATGATTAATACAAAATTAGAACCGATACTCCTTATTATGCAAAATGCAACTTCCTGCTTTTTAAACGAAAGATGTTAGCTTTCTTCATTAGAAGTGGAAACATTTATTATCTACAATTTCCATATATTCGGATTTACTGAAATACATACGGAATACGCCATGGCTTATAATTTACTTCCAGTTATACCTGTACTGTATTTTACTTCAAATCATAAATCACGTTACTTGCATCTATATTGAATACGCATCTTAATCCTCCTGTCATCTAAAATATTCAGAGTTTGGGTCCCTAATTTTTGTTTAATTCTTAATATCAAGTCATACTTTAACACGCTCTCCTATTCCTAAGCTAAAATAAAACTAAATTAAATAAATTTTTAAAAATATTAAACCATACATGAACTTATTTCTAACAAACCTGTTGCAAATACAGTTGCTTCCACTGCATGGACGTTTACTCATCCCTGTCCCATAACAATGAAATAGCAATGCACTTTAATCACTTAGAGGAGTGTAACTTTTAGTAAATATATAACCTATACAAACTAACCCAGTAACATTAACTACCCACGCGAGGTCGCAGAAATACCTGGATTAGGACCCATCTGCAGAGCAAACCCTCTCAGTGCTGATGGACCCGTAGATTTTCCCAAGTCATCCGTCTAGGAGACGGAACACTCTGAATCTAAAAGTAACGGGAGAGAGGCCTCTTCGGTCACGGACGGCAAACTTCCTAGAGCTGGTGACTACAACAAATTACCGGTTTGCAAACTTAAACTGCTTAAGGAGTGGATAGGCTCTGTCTATCGCCCGGTTTCTATACTCTTGCTTTGCCTATTAGCCAAGCGCTAAACACTCAGTGGTCGATCTTGTTTTCTGACTAGGGCAATGAACGCCGTTTTCCCCCGCTTTCGCCACATCCCATCCCTCTAAACTGAGGCCACAATCCTAATAGTTGAAAGGTCAACTGATGGTATACTTGTGGTGCATGTCATGTATTCTGCATATCCGCTTGTTCAGCACCTCCCTACCCAAAGAGATACTCTTAAAAAACAACAAAATGACATCACAACCAGAAATTATGATTAAACCAGGTTTAAACTCAAACAAAACTAACTTGCCTCATTCCTTGAGGCTTGAATTTACGAACATCCGCGGGCTTAGAACTAATTTTGATGATGTTGAATTATTTCCGTAGCAATCACCCGGATCAGTGAGTGAGACTAACCTACTAACTATCGTTTCTAACTACTTTAACATGCGTGGATATCTCCCTCTGTCGTAAGGACTCTGACATACATATGCACGGACTTGGTGTATATATTCGAAACACCTTCTCTTTAACGTTAGAAACAAAACTAGAATCAGAGGATCAGGCCTTTATGTGCGTTAGACTTAACAGTAGCTACTTTTATTTTCTCTACCGCTCTTCCTCGACGCAGGACGACATGCTAATAAACAAAGTCTCTGACAGCATAGATGCAGCACTCTCCCTCAATACTAGCGTACAAGTGCATGAATTTGGTGTCTTCAATGTCCACCACAAAAATTGGCTTGGATTCTTTTCTTACATAGACGCAGCTGGTAGCACTTAGCTTTTCTATATCTCATTCCCTGTCACAGATGGTTACGTTTGCAACCTGTTTCCCAAACAAGAAAAACCAACGTGCGCCACTTTTAGATCTGTTTCTGACCACAGTTGCGGATGATTGTATACTGAATCCCCACAGTCCACTTCGAAACGCTGATCATGCAGTGATAATGGTTTAAATCGCCCTAAACTCTAGACCCAAAACAAAAGAGCTATTGCTCAAAACAACGGGATATTATGAAATGGCTGACTGGAAGCCATCAGGGATCTAATCTGAGATGCTCCATGGGAAAATATATTTTCTCTTCCTGCTGAACAGTGCGCAAGTGAGACCACTGAATGGTTCAAAATGGTAATTGAAGCACATGTTCCGACGCGGAAATTTATTATAGCAAGCCCCACTCTCCCCAATGGTTTTTTCTACTTGTGCAGCTGCCATTATCAAAGGCAGCATGCGTACGCAGAATTAACCAAAAACAGTCCGGTTCAAAGAGACAGAAGTATATAGATACCGGAAGTAATTTTAAAAAAGAAATAGCTACAGCTAAGAGAGAATTTACTGAAATCACCAGAAAACATATCGAAGCACAGAAATTAGGAACCCGTGATTTTGGAAAATCTACAACACTGTAGTAAATAATAGGCAATCAACAATTCCCCCAACTATCCAACAATCATGAGGTTCCTTGCACAGCAACCGAGAAAACTAACATGTTTTATTGTCGGTTCGCCTCAAACTCTACATTATACCCAGCAAAGCACTCGCTCCCTGACTTGCCTTTGCAAACATACACCACACTATATGATCTGAAAATCATCCCTGAAAATAATACTATTTTGAACCATTCAGTGGTGTCATTTGCCCACTGTTCAGCGGGAAGAGATAATATATTTCCCTATGGGGCAGCTCTGATGAGATCCCCGATGGCTTTTCATTCAGCTTTCTTATAATACCTCGTGGTTTTGAGCAATAACTCTTCAGTTTTGTGTCGGAAATTAAGGGCGATTTCAACCATTATCACAGCGTAATCAGCATTCCCTAATAGGCTATTGGCATACGTTACACACCCCTCGGAAACTGTGGTCAGAAATAGATCTAGAATTGAAGCATGGTGATCTTACTGATCTAGGAAACGTATTGGAAACGTAACCATCTTTGATAGGAAAACAGATATTAAGAAGTCATGCGTTAAGCTACCAGCTGTGTCTGTGTAATTAGTGAATCCAGACCAATTACTGTGGTGAACACTGAAGTCACGAAAAACATGTACTTGTGCGCTAGTATAAAAGGAGCGTGCTGTGTCTATTCTGTCAGAGACGTGGTTGATTAGAGTAAAATCCGAGGTCGAGGGAGAGCGATAGAGGATATATAAGTAGCTAATGTTATTTTGCATGCTAAGTCTGAAATCGTCTAATTCTAGTTTTTTCTCCAGTTAATGAGAGGGTGTTTCGAATATAGACTCAAAGTCCGTGCATATGTCTTTCTTAGTCCTTATAGCAAATCGGGAGATAGCCAGGCATGTTAAAGTGGTAAGATGGGACGGAAGAGTGTAGGTTAGTTTCACTTAGCGAAAGATATCTGAGGTGTTTGCTTGGAGAAATGATTAAACACTATCGTAAACAGTTAACAAGCTAGCGGATATTCGTGAAGGTAAGCCTCAATGGAGGAGGCAGACTAGTTGTGTTTAAGTTTTAGCCTAGTTTACTCGTTATTTTTTATTGTAATACCATTTAATTTTATTTAGAAATGACAGTCTAAAGTCAAGAGGTGCTGGACGAAGTGGTTAAGCAGAATGTATATATATATATATATATATATATATATATATATATATATATATATATATATATATATGTTACGCTGTCGTATCATAAAATGAGCGTTTCTTGTATTGTCTATTTATAAAGGATTGAGTGTTTGAATATCTTATCTGAGTTAATGTCGTTGTTTGTTTCTATTACATATGTTCATATGCTGTTAATTGTGAATATGTGTGCGACATGTCATGTATCTTCAACATACCTTCTGCCATTTCGTGGGCCCATCTGGAAATTCTCGTCTGGGAGGGAGACTTGATACCTGTTTTTGGGGACGAAGATTTATTTCACTCCAGGACAAGAAATTGGTTCTATAGTTTTTTTTATTCACCTTCCAGTTTGTTCGCAGAATATTGGAAAGTGAATTTTGCCTGTGTTGTTTCTTTTTCTAGGTCCTGTTTCTACCACGTCAGTGTTTGTTCCCCACCCCCAGCGAAGGGTAGGAGACAACGACGAAGCCGTCCGCTCTCGTCCAAGTTCTAACCAAATCTCCTCCATTCAGCTTACCTGATCACATGACTCACACGCAATCCAATCAGCTGATCTTTACTTCCGGTCAACGTGTCTACACTATAACTCACACTCTTCTCTATCTCTCTCTCTCTCTCTCTCTCTATATATATATATATATATATATATCCATTCTCTAACATATATACACTAGCAAAAGTACCCGTCGTTTACTGGGTTCAAAAACATCCTACAGAAAATGGACTCTGATTTATGAAAGTATGATAGGTTATGAAAAGGAAGGGTCGTAAAGAGATAGCTTCGAATTTGTGGGTATCAAAACCAAAGCAAAATATGATGAAAGTAAAAATAAAATAGATAAACCCCATAATTTATTACATCAGACCCGTTCACACTGAAACACTTATCGCAATATTCTGTGGATCTATATTAAAAAACCTTGTTAAACTTTGTGACATATTTCCATTCTATAGAGGTCAAGCGCGAACGAACACCCCATAATTTTGTTATATCATATTTCTTCAAACTGAAACATAATTATCAAAGTATACTTACGCAGATAGATATGAAAAGTCTTTATTAAAGTTTGTACTTATTTCCATTTTATGGGGGCCAGGCGCGAATGCAGACCCCACAATTTTATTATGCCAACTCTATTTAAGTTAAAACATACTTATCACAGTATTATTATGTACATCTATATCAAAAACACTTGTAAACGTTTTTATTAATTTTTAAATTTTTTATTTCCATACTTTGTGAACCAGGCGCGTACGTAGACCACAAAATCTTAATGAATCATCATTATGCCAGATCAAACATACCCATTCCTGTGTCTCGAGACATCTACTATCATTATATGTAACCAGTTTTCTATAATAGTCAACAATATAGGAGCCTATTCGTGACCAGACCGACACACAGATGTTCCACTTTATATCTATAATAGTGCATAAGTGTAGTTGTTGATGGTCAGAAATCAGAAGTTCACAGTATTAATACTGGAATTCCTCATCGGTCCATGCTAGGCCTAAATCTCTACCTGATCTACATCAATGACCTCCCAAACGACATTCTAAAATCATTATGCTAGCTACACAACATACTATAGCAACACTTCACAGGCTGTAAACGATCAAGGTCTCTCTGGTACTCTCTCCTCTGATCTTGAACCAAAGGTGCAATGGATAAAAATGGTAGTTAGTGGATTTTAATGCATCTAAAACCAAACTTTTATCTGCACATTATCAACGATTGTGAATTCGTTCTCCCGCTTCGGTAGATATCTCACTGCTGATGCAATTTCATATCCGCATAAGAGCTGAGTACGTCCAAGGATCGAATAATATGTCACATCTGGACAGGACCTTCTATAAATACTAATCCTTTTTTTATTACATTTTCACCCCAAACAAGGCACATTGCCACTTTGATGTAGGGGTCTACTATCAAGGACCTAATTTACAGGAGTACTATGTAGGAAGTTTAGCAGCAATATGTCTATTCACATTTCACTTGAACTTCTGCAAGTACAGTTGGGGAAGCAGGAAACCAGAAGAAAATTCCAAAGCTTTGCAGTTCTGGGGAAGAAGCTATTAGAGTAAAACGCTTTTTTACATTTATGGATGTCAAGTGTGCAGGAGTGGGACTACGCTACTTCCCAGGATTGTCGGCGTATTTTCGTCGAGCTTGTAGTTCGTCAGACCATCCACCATTAAAATACTTGTAAAACAGGCAACATTTTGTCGGTGGGACAGTGGCTGAAGTTTAGATGATAGTGCGGGATCTATTAGGTTGGCGACTCCCTTTTGGGCGAGAGACTAGTAGCAGATGCCCCAGCCCAAATGTGACAGCAATACGCCATACATGGGAAAATGGTGGCTTTGTACAGGATACTCTTAGGCGTAAGTAACTTTCTAGCACGGTAGAGAGAGCCCACCTTCCTTGCAATAGCCTTAGCAATTATCTCGATGTATCTATTCCAACTTATGTTTCCTGAGAACAGCTGTTTCCCTCTCTTCCTCTGGCTTATCCAGTGCTTGGTATAAACGTTCAAAGATTACAGTTAGAATATATGCAGTAGAACGGGCTTGCCTAAATCCATATTGGTGGTGTGTTGCTAGCTGTTGCTACTTCTTTCTTGCGATTATTTGTAGCTTCTATGTACTTTTGTCTTTTTGTACATGGCATGCCGGATAAATGCACGGTATGCATGGTGCCTCTAAGCAATGGCAGCTGCACATTGGGGAGAGTGGGGTTTACTATAGAACTTCCGCGTAGGAGCATGCACTTCAATTGCTGCTTTGAAGCATTCAGTAGTCACATTTGCGCACTGTTCTGCTGAAAGATAAAATAGATTTTTCACATGGGCCGTCTCTGATGTTATCTCTGTGGTATCCCAGTTATCCTTATTGTAGTACCTTGTCGTTTAGCAATGGCTTTCAACTTAGGGTCGAGAGTTTAGAGTAATGTCTATCATTATCACAGCACGATCAGCATTCCCGAGTGGGCAATGAGCATTTGTTACATAGTCATCAAGAACAGTTGTCAGAAATAGATCCAAAAGTGAGGTGCGCTGGTTCTGGCGATCTGGGAGACGGTTCGGGAAGGTTACTAGCTGTGTCAAGCAATGGGATATAGCAAAATTATGGATGACGCTACTAGCTGTGTCAGTGTAGTTAGAGAATCCAAGCCAATTTCTGTGGTAGGCGTTTAAGTCACCAAATACATGTATTTGGGCATTGCTGTCAAGGGATAGTGCTACATCTATGTTGTCAGAGATATGATTGATTAGAGTACAGTCCTGGGTTGACAGAGAGCGATAAAGAAAATACAGGTAGCTAACACTATGTTGTAAAGTTAATTTAAAGCACCTGAAGGGTTGGTCACCGTATTCTCGTTTAGATTCCGTAGACATGGAGAGGGTGTTACTAATATAGACTTCAAGTCCATGCCTGCGCCTGTTAAAGTCCTTACGAAAAAGTGCAAGGTAACCAGACATGTTAAAATTTTAGAGAGGATGGAGTAGTGCAAGTTAGTTTCACTTAGTGCTAATGTATCAGGGGAATTTGCTAGGAAAAATTATTCTTCATAATCTAAGTTAGTTCTAATCCTCGGATATTTGTAAATACAAACCTCAAAGGAGAAAGCGAATTGACGAATGTGTGTCTGGTTTGAACATTTTTTAAAGAGTTCAAAATAGACTTCGTAGTCTAGTGGGATCTCTCCTTATTATTCCCTGCAACCTATTTCCCACAGAAGAAACGTTGCGATCTTGTCTCTGCTTTATTGTTATTTTCATGTAAAAGACTCGTCTGAGCTCTAATCTATGGGTCATCGTTGCCTGACTTAAAACAAAAAACACTCGTCTAGTTGAAACCACTATCAATAATTTCCCTACTCTTTATCTGTGGCTAAACTTAAACGTAGATTTCATGTACAAAGCTTTTTTCATAGAACTGCACGCCTGTGGAACTCTGTTCCATTTTACTGCTTTTCAGCTACAAACAATATGGTCGTATTTCTGTCCAACGTAGAACAAGTTCTTAATGAGCTGTCTCCTTAAGTAATCTAATAAACAAAATGTTTTACTACTAACGATTACTACGATATTTTTCCATTGACAACCGTACTGTAATTAACCCTTATACTTGAATGCACTCCATGTCTTGATTGGTAAGCAGTGACTCCTATGTAAAAAGAAAAAAGAGCAAAGAATAAAAGAGAGTAGACAAAATCTGTAGCCGGATAGGAAAAGGAGTAATTGCTTCCAGTAGAAGGGATCAGAAATAGAAATAGTCTATGAAACAGCGTTGCAACTTTCCAATAGGAGAACAGCTGTAATAAAGTGTTAGATAATAGCAGAGTTAAAACTGTTAATTATCTGTCTATCTGCCTGTATAATTATTTATCTAGCGAGTTGTTTGTACAAGATATCTATAGCTATGATTTGACAAATTATTAAAACACGTCAAGTTTACACCGGAAAGTACCCAAATGACAAACGGAGGTTGACGTGTTGCATGTTACATGTTCCAGTTTTTCATGCATTCTGCTGAGTTGGATTTAAGGCGTCGAAGAGAGTGGATGGGTTAAACGGGTCTTCCCACTGTGAAAGCGGCGAAGTGTCTCAAAATAAATACTAGGAGAAACACAGAGGCTACATATTCACTTTCCATTATTCTGTGTAACAACACATGGGGAGTAAAATAAACACTTTATATAAAATCAATCATCGTCTTTGAAACATCTTAGTTAACCGATTCTAGCTTTTCCAAAAAGAGGTGGTATCCCCATGTAGGATTGAAAGACAGGCGGCCCACAGCAGTTTAAAAGGTATGTAGGGCAAAACATGTCCGACACATACGTACAGCAAAGACACTAAATATGCAATGTTATATATATATATATATATATATATATATATATATATATATATATATATATATATATATATATATATATATATATATATATATATATATTGAGAAGTGATACACGAATTACCATTAGCGTATAAGCGACGCTCTTTGTGTAAACAAATCGAGCGGCGGTATTTCGGACGATGTCAAAACATCGTTAAAATTCACTACTCGTTCAGCGGCCGCCAATAGCGTAATGGTTAGGAGCCTTGACTGCCATACAGACAGTCGGGTTTCAATCCTGGCTTGAGGTGGTTGCCTGTCTAGCCCCACTGATGAGCTGCGAAACAGTACTGTATGTGGATGACTATATATATATATATATATATATATATGTGAACGTGTCTCTCTGTGCGTATGTTTGTGTGTGTCTGTGTACATTTCCATACGCAATAACTCTGTCATTTTTAAGTCTATAGACTCAAAAGTTAATATATAGAGTACTGAGATTTAGGAAAATCTTTGTAATCCATTTTCGACCAGAAACTTGGCTGTTCAGGGGTCAAAGTTCAACGATTTGACCTTTGAGAACTCTAACAAAATCCTCTGCCAACCTTGGGTCTAAACACTTGAAATTTTAGATATAGATTCCTTGGACATGGATCTAATTTAATAACTTTATTAATGACATACCAAGCGACCCCTCCCACCTTCCCCCTTGTTCTCTTCCTCTCTTTCTTCCGCCCTCCTTGCAACCCCTCCCATTCACTCTTTTACTCTTTTATCCCAAAATAGCGAACATTTCTGTAAAAGTCTGAGGAAGCTACAGACGGCCCAAAAAACGGCCGAGTAGCTGAAACAATAATGTAACTTAACAGAAAGATATGATAATAAAAAATAAAACGCATATTTGCTCTACAACAGTATTGAGCACTCTCTTCAGTTTTTATTAATTACCATCTCCACTATATATATATATATATATATATATATATAAATTACAATATATATATATATTTATATATATATATATATATATATATATATATATATATATTGTAATTTATATGTATACGTATGCATATATATGTGTGATCTGTAAAATTGATATTTACTACAAAGAACTCTTCCCAGTAATATAATATCTGCTTTTTTTATATTAAATGATATATATATATATATATATATATATATATATATATATATATATATGATTGTTGAGCTGGATTAAATCCGACGATATGAAATAAAATGGAGGTGGAAGGACCTGGATACTCAACGTTTCGCCCGATCTATGCGGGCTTCTTCAAGAGGGATGGTCATTGACGAGAGAGTCGGAGGATTGGGGCTATATATAATGATGGGGGAGAGCAGCGTGTTTTCCTTATGTAAATTAGATGTCATATATACATGTATATACATTTTATGAGAGAAGAACTAATTAGAGTAAACTAGTGTAGTGGATTACGTCTAAAAGATAAAATATCGTAGAGATTAGAAATTGTGTTTGGAAATATAGCGGTGATAGATTAAATAAATAAAATGACACGAGATTACGAAAGAATTTTTTTTTTTTTTTTTTTTTTAAATTAGAAATAATTGAATTGGGATAAAATAGCGCAGTAACTTAAAAGATGGTATCTAAAAATAAGAATAGGAGGTGATAAAATGGAGTCTAAAAATAGATAATGATAAAATACAGTAAATAAGTAAAATAAAATAAAATTAAGTGAAATTACGAATTTTTTTTTTTTTTTTTTTTTTTTCGCGTTTAACCGGTGTCTAAGTTGTTTTCTTTGATAATTATTTTCGACAGAAAGGGAGCAACGTGGAAAAAACCTTTTCTTTGCTTAATTATATTGCTGGAATGGGAGATTATAGCTGACTCAATTAAACGTCGTGTGGATCTGTTATGTATGTGTTTAAGGAAAGTTGCTTTGTTAAAATCAAAATGGTGGTCGTTTTCCATGATGTGACAGTTCGTAATTTCACTTAATTTTATTTTTATTTTACTTATTTACTGTATTTTATCATTATCTATTTTTAGACTCCATTTTATCACCTCCTATTCTTATTTTTAGATACCATCTTTTAAGTTACTGCGCTATTTTATCCCAATTCAATTATTTCTAATTTAAAAAAAAAAAAAAAAAAAAATTCTTTCGTAATCTCGTGTCATTTTATTTATTTAATCTATCACCGCTATATTTCCAAACACAATTTCTAATCTCTACGATATTTTATCTTTTAGACGTAATCCACTACACTAGTTTACTCTAATTAGTTCTTCTCTCATAAAATGTATATACATGTATATATGACATCTAATTTACATAAGGAAAACACGCTGCTCTCCCCCATCATTATATATAGCCCCAATCCTCCGACTCTCTCGTCAATGACCATCCCTCTTGAAGAAGCCCGCATAGATCGGGCGAAACGTTGAGTATCCAGGTCCTTCCACCTCCATTTTATTTCATATATATATATATATATATATATATATATATATATATATATATATATATATATATATATAATTTCTGTTTATTTCATAATACTAGCATTTTAGCCTGGCGTTGCCCGGGTGTTTGGATGTGTCTATTGAGCAAAAAGAAAAAAAAGTAGGAGTAGGAAGGCAGGCTCGAACACGTATCGCGAAGGAGGAAAAAAACGGGAAAAATCCTGACGTATTTGCTGTTACGACCACCACCAAACCGGAAGTGACTTATGTTTAAATTAAGGCCAGATAATCGAAAGGAGAGGGTGACTTTCAAACATTTCGGCGAAAAGCGACCCCTCTTGTAGAAAACTACCCAGTTGAAGGTGAAAATATTAATGTTTTTAGCCAATTTTTCGATATCTGTCGTCCGAAGGGTAGAACTTCAAAACGATACTGATCTTGGTAAAATCCGTCGCCTCTATCGAAAGTTTTAGGCAGACATGCAAACATACATACATTTATATATTGGTAATTTAAAATTTTTCGACCCAAACCGATGTAAAAGCTTTCCCTATCTCTGAATACCCTTTATGTAAAATTTCAAATGTTTAGCCCAGAAATCGTCTGAGTAGTTTGGTAGCGACCACAGAGGTCAATTTGTTTTAACTTTGACCCCTATTAAAATTTATTGTTTGGAGCTCAAATAAAGTCATTAAGTTTGATCTATGCACAAGGAACCTATATCTAAAATATCAAGTATTTTGCCCCAAAATTGTCAGAGGAGTTTGGTAGAGTTCTCAAAGGTCAAATCGTTGAATTTTGACTTCTTAACAGCCAAAGTTCTGGTCGAAAACGGATTAGAAATATTTTCCCACATCTCAGTACCCTATATATCAAAATTCGAGTCTGTAGACTGAAAATTTACAGAGTTATTGTGCAGGGAAATGTACACAGACAGACACAGACACAGACACACAGCCTGACAGACAGATACTTTCACTTTTGTCGATATATATATATATATATATATATATATATATATATATATATATATATATATATATAACAAAATCAAGATATTCAGGAATAGATTGATAGCAACAAATAATGTAGTCTAAGAAAAAATTCTTGAGTGAAAGGCCAGTCTTAAAATTTAGTTAAATTACTAAAAATGGAGAAAATTAGAGGTGATAAATGAATCAAATGAAGTAAGCAAATTTAGAATCTGAAATTCAACACTAGAAACACATTATTAGAAATAAAAACAATGAATCATTTGATAAGGAATTTAGACCTATAAAAATGCTTAACAAAGATTAACAATATTGTTTCAAAACTAGGAACACAATATTAGTTATATGGGTGGTGAAAGTGTCGATACTGTTTTTAGATTAATAGAATAGCTTAACAAAGATTAGCAATATAAATTCAACACTAGAAAGCAATATTAGTAATAAAGAATGGAGATTAATAGATACTGTTTTTAGATCAGTAAAACTTGAAAAATCCTATTTTTGTTTTGAAGGGTTAAATCCAAAAACTTTCATTGGAGTAAAACGTACATGGAGCTAAGTAATATATTAATAGAATACTTATTAATAGGATATTTATTATTATTATTAATAGATAAGTATTTGAAAACTTAAATCTTGAATTGATATTATTTGAATTAAAGCCATATATAACCTCAGAAAGCTATGGTTGGATAGCAAACGTAGGTTAAAACTTTGGTAATAAAATAAGTATCACGGTTAACATACGATTTACAAACTTATAATTTGAATAGGATAGCCTAGATTTAAATGGTTTTTATTAATTAATAAATAAATCATAAATGCATATTAGGAATTTGCCAACCCAGAACCTTGCAACGCATTAAATCCACGAGCGTATAGAGTTACCTCCCTTTCAAAGTCATGACTAAATATTAGGAATTTGTCAGACAAAAAGCTTTAAAATTTCGAACGTATAGAGTTACCTCTCGTTCAACGTCTAAACTATCAGATAAACGTAAATATTAATAGTAGAAACGAAAAAAAATAATAAAAAATTTAAAATGAATTTAGATCCTAAATTTTAAATGAAGAATGGGGTTTACCTGTATTAAGAGTATTGGTAAACATTTCTTCCTTATGGAATACATTTTAAACAGAAACCGTTTTTTGAAATTAAACAATGAAGTTAGCCGGTATTTTAATAAATAAGCAAAGCAAATTCTAGATACGAAACTAACATAGATTCGAAACAATATAGCTGAAGACTTAGTTGATTAGAAAAATAAATGAAATAAAATTAGGTAATAAAGACATTTTAATTTAATAAATTAGTGAATAATATGAGTAAAACGTAGGTTATTAATGGTAACGTTTAATGATAATTTGATTGAAAATGTTTTTTTTAAATAGAGATACGAAAATAGCTAAATATAAAAATAATCTTTAAAAATCTTTGGAATGATGAAATGTAGGTAAAATATTTTGTAATATTTTTCTTCATTGTTCATTGCTAAAGTGGTTTTATTCAATACGTCAGATGAAAGACTGTTCTCAGGAATATTTATAAACGATATAGGGTCCGAATTTGTCCGAATAGTCTTGAAACAATTTTAACTAACGATGAAATACATTATTTGTTGCTAAAAATCTATTCCTTGATTTCTTGATTTTATTAAAATAATATATAAATGCTCAATTATAAAATATGGTAATTTTGAAGCTTACAGATTAAGTCATCTCATTTTGACTTAAAACTTATTGGTATATGAACGGTTACCGAATTTTCAATTATATAAATCCAATAAAATTCGAACTACTATAAATAAGATTATATATATATATATATATATATATATATATATATATATATATATATATATATATATATATATATATATATATACTTAAGTACATTAACATGGGTACAAGGAGAGATCTCCAAGTAACGCTTTATAGTTTCGCCCGAATGGATCAGAAAGGATTGCAAATGGCAGTGTTATAATGACGAAACTGGTTCACTCATGACCGAAGGTTTCGTTTTTCTGTTTTGGATACTGACTGAGTGAAATTCTGAGAAAGCACATCAAAAGCTATGATGGGTCATTTAATTCCTGGAAAAACTGCATCGAGAATTCTGGTGACGACGTAGAAATATAAAATGTTGAGCACAAAGAGTTGCTCGTAACAGTATAACTCGTAGCACTTCAACATTTTTACTGAAAACATAAGGTGACTTTACGTCTGGAACAACACCCGTGCTTATACAAGTTGTATGCAAATTGTACTATACTTATTTCGATGAAACACAACCGTGTATACATTTTCTAGATTAAATGTTTTTTAATATCATCAGGATTTCTTTGACACTACTTTTCAGCTGTTTTTCTTTCCATTATGTCTATTGTCTATGTAATAACACCTGACATTTGAAAAACAATACTATTTACAAAAAATATATAACAATGAAAAATATGTTCAATAATTATTTTATTCTTCACACGAATAATATATATATATATATATATATATATATATATATATATTCTTGAGATCAGTTAACTACCAGTTTTTTTCTGGTGGTAGTGATACATCTAAAATCACAGTCAAAGTAATATTGAATATGAACTCTTATTTCCTCACCCCTCCCATGTACAGTATGCTCTCTTGGAGCAAGACCATTTCACAATACCATGAAAAAACGAACTTTCTGCTGAGAGCTAAATTCCATTTTCAAGACGCCATGTTTTTTCTTCTTCATAAACCGGAAGTAAATGAGGGTGTGAACGATGGGGGCGTTAGATTTCTTGGCTGACTGGTTACCTTGGAGGGGTGGAGCCGCTTAAACGGATAACGTACTAGAACGCTACGCAGTGTGATTTATCATACAACCGAATAGGTTGCCATGTTTCAAATAATGTCATCAAATTGTATGCTTTGCCATAATCGCCGGAGACAACCTATGCGCATGTATGTGTGTATGCAGGGTTTTTACTGCCTTTCTAATTCTACCACGTGTTAAATTGTGACTACCTGTACATATATTTTAATATATCATATGATTTTCATTCTTATATATATATATATATATATATATATATATATATATATATATATATTTTATTTTGTGTACAGGAAGTTGTTAGATGAGACAAGTCATTGGTACCGTCGGTTTCAAGCCCGATAATTAGGACGGCTTTAGATATCCATATCAAGCTCTCTTGAGCGAATAGTAGATGAGTATTAGCTGAAGAGAGCTTGATATGGATATCCAACACGGTCCTAATTATCGGGCTTGAAACCGACGGTACAAATGACTTGTCTTATCTAACAACTTTCTGTACGCAAAATACAAAATATAAATACGCTCTTATTTTTCGTATTTTCCTTTTAATTTAGCACTAGGCTGGATTTCTTTTTCCAAAAAAAAAACTAATTATATATATATATATATATATATATATATATATATATATATATATATATATATATATAAATATTCAGGCAAACAGTATTAAAAACAACATAGATAACTTGCTTAATGATTCTTTTTTTTCATTTTTTCGATCTTTCGTAAGATTTTTTTTAACTTCAAGATTGAAGGTATTTACAAATGTTCCATGGTTCACACGAGCGCTTTCGATTCTTTCTTGAATCATCATCAGGTGGAGATAAAATATTAAAAATAGAAGTGAAATATATAGTTACGAATGATAAGTACCCGTCGTTGACTGGGTTCAAAAACAGCCTACAGAAAATGGACTGTGATTGATGAAAGTATCATAGGTTAGGAGGGGGTTGTAAAGAGATAGGTTTTAATACTAAAAAATATTACCGTAAGCAAAATATGATGAAAGTAAAGATAATTTTCGCGAAAATATATTTTTTATATCAACTTTGTTTCCATTCGTTGCCAAGAGTGACCAACAAAATGATGTTTCCTTACAAAGAGAAAATGTTATATACATAATAATATAAATATACAAGAAATAAATATTACCATAGTCAATAAAAGTTACTTTTATGTTAGAAAAGTTCATTGGTCTGTATTTTTAAGTAGTTTGTATTTTTTTTTAATTCACGAACCGGTTAAAAAAATCAAAATGGCAGCGACTTTGAAATGGAGAGCCCCGTTTTCAATTTGAAGGAGGGGTACCTGAGCATTCTGTGTTTAAGAGAGTTCTGTCAACGTAAGGAATATGTATAGACATATTTTAATGTTTTCCGTTATTTTGTGGTTGAGGAATATTCGATTATGACATGTGTAGTTTATATAAAAATTCATTGAAGTAGTTATCGCCTCAAACTTCGTTTTAATTTCGGGTCGCTGAAATTATTTCAAGTAAAGAAAATTAAAAACTATTTCAAAACAAAAAAAAAACATGAACTGAAATTTTATTGACTATGGTAAAATTTATTTCGTATATTTATTTCTTACTAAATTATATCGACGAAATATCGAAAAACAAAGAAACAAAAACAGTTTGGAAAATAATGAAGCTTTACTTACTTTAGTAAAATAATCTGAAACAGCAAAATGGGATATGAAAAAAGTAAAAACGTAATTACTTTAGTTTTTTAAAGCAAAGCATCGATATAAATATTAATAAGAAGAAAATGGCGCTCTATTGAAGCAGAACAGCTTCGTCTCAGTTTTACAGTAATGAACGGTGTAGTATTGCGCCGTCGGATTCAGGGTTGTACTATTGTAATATAAAGAACATGCAGAAAGTGTTGTAATCAACTGAATTCCTTCTAGTACACTGGCAAAAAAAGCTTAAACAGATATATACATAAAAACAAAAAAGTGATGTAAATGTTTTTAAAAAGACACGAAATTATAAATAAATAAAAGCTAACGTGAATTAAGATTAAAGTTAAGGAGTTATTGTGGATCCTCACCCTTTTAAAAAACCTTGTTAAACTTTGTGACATATTTACATTCTATGGAGGTCAGGCGCAAACGAACACCCCATAATTTTATTATACCATATTTCTTGAAACAGAAACATAATTATCAAAGTATACGTACGCAGATAGATATGAAAAATCTTTGTTAAAGTTTGTGCAATATTTCCATGGAGTACAGGCGCGAACGCAGACCCCAGAATTTTATTATACCATCCGTATTTAAGTTAAAACATACTTATCAAAGTATTATTATGTACATCTATATCAAAAACCCTTGTAAACGTTTTTCTTTTCATTTTTTGTTTCCATACTTTGTGGACCAGGCGCGAACGCAGACCCCACATTTTTTATGAACCACCGTTCTACCAGACACAAACATACCCATTCTTGTGTCTCGATACTTCTTCTATACTTATATGTAATCAGTTTTTTAAATAGTCAACCATATAGGAGGCTATTCGTGACCAGACATGCACGCACACACACACACACACAATCACACACACAGACGTTCAGCTTTAAACCGCCCTCTTAAGTAAACACGTCATTAAATCTTCACACTAACGTACTGTACTTGCAATAACCCTTATCCCTGAGTGGCTTCCGGGCCTTGATATGTGGTGAACACCGTGTAAAAAATATCGAGATAGATAGATAGATATCACTATAGATAGATATCAAGGAATGACTATATAGTTACACTCCAAGATTCACATATTTTTTTTAATGCAAAACACCTTCTTCATCATGTGAAAATTTCGGTACATTTTTACAAATCCGTTTCGCTATGCTCTGTTGTTATATTAAACGCACATTCAGCTTCTAAACAAAAAGATTGTTATCTACAAAAATTTAGATAAATTTAAAAACATACTTTACCAAAACAATATATATATATATATATATATATATATATATATATATATATATATATATATATATATATATAGAGAGAGAGAGAGAGAGAGAGAGAGAGAGAGGGGTGACCCCAAAAAACGGGACCCAACTCTAATTAGGCCCCGTTTCTTAGTTTTTTGTCCGAATGAAATGAAACTTGGGTCATAACTAGTTTATTATATTTAAAACATCACATGAAACCACTAGGGTATTTGCCCTTTTTTTCTCCGTTCTACAGCATATGTTCTAGATGGCCTCCATTTAGCTTTTGTTTTTTTGGGGGGGTCACCCTATATATATATATATATATATATATATATAATGTTTCCGTAAATGATACAGAAAATTCAGTAGGAATTGTAAGTAGATAATCTACCTGTGTTTCAGAGCAAAAAAAAAAAAAATTAACTAAATATCCCTATTAAAGAATAAGGCGCATTCAAACAATTAAACTACGTTTTTGTTTAGATGAGTAAAGGGATTGGATGGGACGTTTGAGGTGAGGGGAGAGTAAGAGAAAGAATACACTTATTTACAATGCTATTGTTAGAGCGAAATGTCAACTGCCCGCCGACACATCTTACCCTTACGTATCAGACTGTCAGACCTATAAATCAACTTTTACAAAATCTTACGGAAAATCTAATTTTATACGGTGACATCTTAAATTGTGAGATCGTCTGTGTTGAAAATATTTAGAATATGCGTATAAATAATTAATAGAACTTTATACTTGAATAACACTATTCTTATAATATTTAATTAATTAAAATCATGTTCATTTAAAAGTTACTTACTAATTTATCTCTGAAGCGTTATGATAATGCACACGCAGACACTCACAGAAACACACACACACACAGATATATATATGTGTATATATTTGGCATTCAAATTTAAATATGGCATAATAAATTTAAAAATAATTGCAACCTTTTTCCAATTTCAGTTTTTTCATCCAAGTTTTAAAGTTGATAAGTTTTTTTTTTAAAGTTGATAAGTTCTTTTACTTCTGATGATTGAAGGGCGAAATAAATTAAAATAATTGACATAATAATTTAATGAATTATACTGCGCTACGAAACAGGTGCTGTAGAGAATTTTGCATCTCAACGTACTTAAAGAAAGAAAAGGTAAGATGGACAACATCTTGAAATTTTGAATAGAGACGTTTGTCATTTATATTCTACCGCTCCAGAAGATATCTCACTACTGATGCAATTCTCTATCTATATAAAAGTCAAGTACGTCCAAGGATGGAATACTGCTGCCATATCTGGGCAGGAGCTGCTAAAAACAGCTTATCCTGCTTTGACAGAGTACAAAATAGACTTCGTGGCTTAGTTGGGGATGCCCTTTTCTCTACGCTGCAACCTCTCTCCCACAGAAGAGACGTTGCGATCCTATCCTTGTTTTATCGTTATTTCCATGGCAGGTGCTCGTCTGAACTCCAATCTCTGGTCCCCCCTCGCCAATCTTTCACGAAAAACACCCGTCTAGCTGAATCCACCGTGAAAATTTTCCCCCACTCTTTATCTGTGCCTGAATCAAAACGTGGATTCCATGAACAAAGCTTCTTTCTTAGAACTGCACGCCTATGGAACTCTGTTCCGTCTGCCTGCTTCCCACCTGACCACAACTTGGATGTCTTCAAGTCCAACGTTAGCAAATTCCTAATGAACCGCCCTCTTAATAAACACTTTATTAAATCTCCACACTAACGTACTCTACTTGCAATAACCCTTATCCCTGAGTGGCTTCCGGGCCTTGAAAAGTGGTGACCACCGTGTAAAAAAAATATATATATGTATGTATGTATTCTGCCTTCGGTAAGTTTCCAGATTGTTTTCGTATGAGCCAACATGAAATTCTAGTCGCCGTCGAATAATATCCTCCGGTTCCAATGCACTTGTTGTACCGTTATAACAACTTCTGGAAGGCTCCATGGAAGTCCTTTTGTTCGATCCCTCGTCACCCTCTCTTTCCTTTCTTCAATTGTACCATAACAAGAACCTCTAAGATTTTCTTTAAACATAGGAAATAACCGAAAGTCACAGAGAGCAAGGTCTGACTATAGGCAGGGTGAGAAACTGTCTGGATGTCCATTTTGGTCAAATTGTCTGTGACAGAGATGGAGTTGTGAACTGGTCCATTCGCGCAAATTTTTCGTATCTTCGGTTCCGTGCGAATACTTGTGTGTACAGTTCTCACACTGACATCAAAGTGAGAACATATTGTCTATATAAATGCAGGAGGGTCTTTATGCATGTACTTCTTTATTTGGTCAATCAACTCTGGTATTCTTTCCTCATTACCCATCCCACACCTCTCATCATCCCTCACAGACACCTTGCCTTCCTTGAATATCTTATGCCACTCGAAAACTGATGCTCGATTCATGGAAGATGGTCCAAACAGTCTGAAGTATTTCATACAATTTGTGGCATTTTTTCACGGAATTTCATTGCATATCTTTTCTCCAAAGTTTTATGACGTCAAGATTGCATGTTTGAAATTGCCAGCTGTGACAATTTTATTCCAGTTACTGCTGTAGCTGTTCATTTGAACTTAAAAAAAAACAAGTGGTCAGTCCTCGCATGAAATTTATAGAAATAACATACTGAAATTTTAAAAGTCTACAGCAATTTCAAATGCCTGTACAAAAACAAACAAATCTGGAAACTTATTAAAGGCACCTTGTATATACAAGTAAACATGCCTTTATAAACCAGTGTGATCGTCCAAAAACATAGTAAACTATTAGTTTTCATATAACACCTTTTTCCTTTCGACAAATATTCTTGAAACAATATTTTTTCTTATTATAATGGATTATTGCAACCTTGTATTTATTCACATCCTTCGGATGATATTCAGTGACGAATCCAGTAATTTCGGTCCAAGTTTTTCTTCTTTTTTTTTGAATATTTTATGACATAATAACTATTTCCAGATTTTTTAATGTCGAATCCCGTGATTTTGGTAAAAAACGCAAAATTGTCGGAGGAGTTTGGTAGATCTCTCAAGGTCAAATTGTTGAACTTTTACCCCTTAACAGCCAAATTTCTAGCCGAAAACGGATTATAAAGATTTTCCCAAATCTCAGTACCCTGCATATCAAATTTCGAGTCTGTAGACTGAAAATTGACAGAGTTATTGCGTAAGGAAATGTACAGAGATACACAGACAGACCAACAGACACATTCACTTTATATATATATATATATATATATATATATATATATATATATATATATATATATATATATAATCTTTCAAGGATTTATACCTTTAAACTTTTATTCATTGTTTTTGGGTTGTTGTTTTGTAGAAGAATATATTTGCGATCCTTTTAAATATAAAGAACATTGTTGAGGTTTACAGAGGTATTGAAATAGAAATAACAATAATGTTTGGTACATTTTAGGTCGGAAGCCAGTATCGTAAGAAAGCCCGATCTGAATTTACCGAGTACATTATCCATTACACCACGGGTCGTTGCTGTTAAATTTTAATGGTCTTGTAACAATGTATACGTACATAGATATATAATCTGAAACGAGAGTAAGTTTAAAGCTCCAAAATTACATGCTCAGCAATATTTGACATGAGCGGCAAAGTACTTGGTAAATTTTACATATAGTGGGGTGTTTTACTAGGATTAAGAGACGTCGTGGTTATATAGTGTTTATCGATTATAATCGAATACTTCACGAATTTTATTGGGCTCAGCCAATCAGAACGCCGCAGAGATTAAATTCATAATTTTTAATTCATCGTATTACTGGTACAAAAGTCTACTGCAATCGCCAGGTATGAGAGTAATTACTTTGGGTTAATTACTGATAACATGGGCTGTGACAAGAGAATCGTCTTTTCATTATTTTGACTCTCGAGTATATATCAGTTAATATCTTATTTGCTTTTATATACAGTGATGTGGTTCTCGATTGCTTAACTGTGTAACTGTGTCGGATATATTATTCGAGAGTCAAAAGAATGCTAGGAATATTCCCTTGTCATAGCCCTACTGATAACATACCTACTACAAAGAGAAATAGATTCACTATAACGCGTGTACGTGTACGTATCTTCACACTAGAAAACTAACAAGACTTTGGTTTTAAAATGTGTCAATATTCATGCCTTCGCGTGTGGTTTGTTTTATTGCTTGAACTTGCTGTGTCCAGGACTCCCGTCTCTTTTCTATTCCACTCTGCTTTGTCTTGACGTTGTCTGTGTCTACCTATGTCTGTGTTGCGGGGGAGTGATCAGGGCTTCCCGGCAGGGTTCTTCCCTTATAATTAGCTGCGAGCCATCCTAAACACATTTTTTCTTTTTTCATTTCTGGCTTCCTTTTATCCTTTCCTCCGATGAAAATACTTTCTGCGTAATTGAAGATTTTTTTGTTTGCCTTGTCTTCTGATGCTCTTGACGACCGGGACAGATTCATCCGCCCGTCTACAAAACATCAGACTTTATAGCAGGGGTTGCTCACGGTGAAGTGGTGATGCCGGGCCGGATGAAATCTGGTTGGCGTGGGGTTCCGAGAGAATTAAGCCCTAAAGGCGTGAAAAGGTAAAGCAAATGTAAAGAAATTGAAAAGCCTGTAAAGAAATGAAAAATAAAACTAAAAATGTAGGAAAGAACGGAAGAAGAAGAAGAATGAAAGGAATAGAATAAGAGCAGACGGAGACAAGAGAGGAGAAGAGGGAGGAGGATTAGAAGAAGTATAACAAGGAGAATGAGAAAAAAGAAAGAAAATTGAAACAAAAAATAATTTTAAAAAAATAAAAGAAAATGTAAAACTGAAAGAAAGAAAAGAAGAATGAAAAGAAGAAGAATGGGGAGCAAATAAAAACAAATACGTGAGCGGAATTCACCCTAAGCGGGTTGAATCAGCTTTCCTCAAAGGGGGAAGTGTCTAGGGAAGATCAAATTCAAGAGTGATCCCCAGTCGCATGTATATCCCAATTATGGTAAATGACGTCGTTTTGTTTGTGCAGTCTATGCAGAAAGGTCAACGTCCTCCTACATACAGCGCCTGGTATCCCTCAGTGGTCATTCATCTACTACTTACCAGACTACTTGTTTCTTAACTCCGATGATCTAACGAACATCGGTGTGTCAACGTGATTATGCGGTATAAGAATGAGGGTTAGAAGGAAAAAAATGAATAAGGGTACAAGAAGAAATAGTAGAAGAAGAAGAAGAAGAAGAAGAAAACGAGCAAGAAGGGAATGCTTAAATCGATGAAAAGAACTAGGAAAATATAATCCAATAAAAAGAGAGCATGCGAAAAAAAATAACAGAGATTCCAGAAAAGTATCCGTGGAAAAGCAAAAGAAGGATTTAATGATGAAGAAAGAAACGTTTTTGAGGAATTGAATAAAAAAAATATTCAATATATTTTGCGGTAGGAGAAAATCAAACGAAAATGATAAAACAAAAAAGAAAAAGAAGCAGTAGTACAGAACAAAAACGAAAATAAAAACGGAGAAAAAATATACGAACACGCAGGAGAAAAAAAAGGGGGAACAGAAAGATGAGAAAATGATGCTGGAATTGATGAAAAAAATCTAAAATGATGATACAGAAATTTGAAAATAAATTAAAAGCAGTGAATGAAAAGGAAAATAAGTAGAAAAAAGAGTAAATAAGAAAACAAAAGAAACAGAAAAAGAGAAAGAACAACAAAAGAACATATATATAAAACAAAAGAACGTATATTAAAGACAAAAGAAAACATATATAAAAACCCCCAAAAGCATATATTAAAAAACAAAAGAACATATATTTAAAATAAAAGAATGCATAATAAAAACAAATGAACATATATTAAAAACAAAAACATATTAACCACAAAAGAACGTATAATAAAAACAAAAAATATTTATATTAAAAACAAAAGAAAATATATCAAAAACAAAAGAAAATAGATTAAAAACAAAAGAACGTATAATTAAAAACATATATTAAAAATAAAAGAACATATATAAAAACAAAAGAACATATATAAAAACAAAAGAAAGTATAATAAAACAAATGAAAGTATAATAAAAACAAAAAACATATATTAGAAATAAAAGAACATATATGAAAAACAAAAGAACATATATTAAAACAAAAGAATGTATAATAAAAACAAAAAACATATACTAAAATACAAAAACGTATAATTAAAACAAAAAACATATATTAAAAATAAAAGAACACATATTAAAAAGAAATAAACATATATTAAAAAATAGAACGTATAAAAAACAAAAGAAGATATATGAAACACAAAAGAGAATATACTAAAAACAAAAGAACGTCTAATAAAAACAAAAAATATATACTAAATAATAAGAACATATATTACAAACACAAACATATATTAAAAACAAAAAAAAACATATAATAAAAAGAAAAGAACATATATTAAAAACTAAAAAACGTATAATAAAAACAAAAACATAAATAATAGAAAATATATAAAAATAAAAGAACATATATTAAAAACAAAAGAACATACAATTGAAGCAAAAAACATATATTAAAAACAAAAAGACATACATTAAAAACAGAAGAACATATATTAAAAACAATAGAACGTATAATAAAAACAAAAAAATATATATTAAAAATAAAAGAACATATATTAAAAACAATAGAACGTATAATAAAAACAAAATGACGTATAATAAAAACAAAAACATATATTAAAAATAAAAGAACGTACAAATAAAACAAAATAACATATATTAAAAACAAAAGAACATATATTAAAAACAAAAGAACATATATTAAAAACAAAAGAACATATATTAAAAATAAAAGAACATATATTAAAAACAAAATAACATATATTAAAAACAAAATAACATATATTAAAAACAAAAGAACATATATTAAAAACAAAAACATATATTTAAAATAAAAGAATGTATAATAAAAACAAAAGAAAATATATTAAAAACAAAGAACATATATTAAAAAGAAAAAAACATATATTAAAAACAAAGGAACACATATTAAAAACAAAGAACATATATTAAAAATAAAATAACATATATTAAAAACAAAAACATATATTAAAAACAAAAGAACATATATTAAAAAAAAAAAAACATATATAAAAACAAAACAACAAAATAAACAGACGCTCCTGAGAGAAAAAAGGCCAAAATCAGAAAATGCGGAACACTGTGTACGCAAAAGACAACGAATTTTAATATAAAATAAAAAAAAATAAAATTGAAAGGTGAATAACTGAAATATTTAAAAAAAAAAAAAGATAAAAATAAAAAAGGACAATATCATTTTAAAGATGAAATATAAAATTACAATAATTAAATAGATAAAACTGAAATAAAATTTTAAAAAATGCTGTAGCAATAGCCAGCGGCTAAAAAAAAACGAGAGGCGAATGAAATCGTCAAAAAACAAGGAGAATAACAAACAAAAGCGAAGTCATTGTTTCGAATGAGTTTGACTTTCGAGTATGTCATACGTCTAGGCCATGCCACAATTCCCTCCAGCGTGTCGACGGTGGAGATTTAAGAATGAAACAAAGGGGAGAATAAAACAAGAAAAAGATCGAGAGATTCCCTGTAAACGTTAGGCCGAGGAGTCTATACTTCTTTTAAACTCCTCGGCCTTACGTTTACAGGGAATATGAACTGGAATAGATACATTGAGAGCATTGCCAAGGCTGCTGCAAGAAAGGTTAGCTCCCTCTACCATGCTAGAAAACTACTTACGCCTGACAGTATCCTATACATCTATAAGGCAACCATTCGCCCATGTATGGAGTACTGTTGTCACATCTGGGCTGGCGCATCTGCTGCTTGTCTCTCGCTCCTGGACAGGGTTCAAAAGAGAGTCGCCAACCTGATAGGTCCTGAACTGTCATCTAGGCTTCAACCTCTGTCCCATCGACGAGATGTTGCACCCCTCTGCCTGTTCTACAAATACTTTAATGGTGAATGCTCTGACGAACTGCAAACACTTGTACCTCCCCGACGTAACTACCCCCGACAAACCCGACAAGCTACTAAGTCTCATCACTTTACAGTAGAGATCCCTAGGTGCAAGAAAGCCTTTTACTCCAATAGTTTCTTCTCCAGAACTGCGGGTCTTATGAACTCCCTTCCGGGATTCTGTTTTCCCAACTGCAATGATATGCAGAAGTTCATGTGTAATGTTAACAAACATCTTTCTACTCATCTCCCTTCATAATGACCCCGCTAATTAAGTCCCTAATAGTAGCCCCCTGCTTCCAAGTGGCACTGTGCCTTGTTTGGGGTGAAAATTGAATTAAAAAGAAAAAGAAGAAAAGGCTGGAATTTATCTTAGTCAAGTGAAAATAGAGGATAGACAGTAGTACCGATAATCTGAAGTGCATCCTGAAATAGTATTACGAAATAGAATTTTTTTTTAGAAACTTTCAGTTTAATCAACTAATCTTGGACAAAAAGAAAGGTAGGCTTGATAGTTTTGTATGGATACATTAATTTTATTTATTTTTTACATATTGGTCACCACTTATCAAAGCTCGGAAGCCACTCGGGGCTAAGGGCAATTGCGTGTACAGTAATCAATGGGATAGTATCGTAGTAATCGTTAGTATTGGAGATTTTATAAAGGGGGCGGTTCATCAGGAATTTGTTTATGTTGGACATCAAAGTTGTAGTCAGATGGGAAACAGGTAAACGGAAGAGAGTTCCACAGGCGTGCACTTCTAAGAAAGAAGCTTTTTTCATGGAATCTACGTTTTGATTTAGGCACAGATAAAGAGTGGGGAAAATTATTGACAGTGGTTTCAGGCAGACGAGTGTTTATCGTGAAAGATTGGAACTCAGACGAGCACTTGCCATGGAAATAACGATAAAACAAAAACAGGCTCACAATGTCTCTTCTGTGGGAGAGAGGTTGCAGGGAAATGAAAAGGGCACCCCCCACTAAACCACGAAGTCTATTTTGTACTCTGTCAATGCAGGATAAGCTGTTTTTAGCAGCTTCTGTCAAGATGTGGCAGCAGTACTCCATCCTTGGACGTACCTGGCTTTTATATAGATAGAGAATTGCATCAGTAGTGAGATATCTTCTGGAGTGGTAGAAGGACACCACCATTTTCCCATTACAAAGCTCTTAGTCTGGAAAGGAAAGACACTCTTCGGAAAATAGCAGTGTGTATATAAAAGTTGAGACCTTGTTTACTCACAATATTTTGAAGCATTTGAAAGTCTATTCTATTCAATATTGTGTACGTAGGGTTATTATTAGTTTTATTCGGTTGGGTTAAATTTTAAAACCGTCTTCTTTACGTGTAAAGTAAATCTTGAGAGATTTTCTTCTATTCATCGAAATATATACCGTATCGTAGGGTTTTAAAGGTGCGTTTAATGTATTTGATTACCCCATTACATGTTCTCATATACTGAGAGCTCTGCGGTAAAATCCGATTACACTGCCTATTTTTTATTATATACATATATATATATATATATATATATATATATATATATATTTTGTGTACAGAAAGTTGTTAGTTGAGACAGGTCATTGGTACCGTCGGTTTCAAGCCCGATAATAAGGCCCGTTTAAGGTATCCTTATCGAGCTCTCTTCAGCCAATATTCGTCTATCTTATAACCGGAAGTGTGAAGTATATATACCTCGCGAATCCACGTTCAAATCTCGTTTTGTTTAACCCCCCCCTTTTTTTTTTTTTTTTTTTATCTATATCTATATATATATCTATATATATATATATATATATATATATATATATATATATATATATATATATATATATATATATATATATATATCGGGTAATGTAATACCTAATTTTCAACTTTGAATTATTTAAATTTAAGATCTAATTTCGAAAAAATGTTTTTTTTATATGAATCGATTTTAATTTGAACCCCATTTAATTTTAAAATCTCTTTCCTTATGTGTAAAAACTTTAAAATCTGTATTGGTATCGGTTAAAAACTTAAAAATTCGTTTAATTATATCGAACATTTAAAAATTTCTAAAAATACGTTTAAAGTTTTAAAAAATATATTTTTAATTATATCGAATCACGTTTAAAAATTTCGAAATACGTTTAAAAATTATTTTTTAAAAACCCAAATCTTTCAAGGTTTGGGGAAGTGAGTATTTATCTATCCTAAGTGATTTCCCTAGTTTATTAACATTATTATATTTTTCTATAGTTTTAAATTCGAAATAGATTATAAATTACATTTATAAAATATAACATATATATGACATTAATTAAAAATCTATAATATAATTGCGATTAAAATCCAAGTTTACCGACTAATTATTTATGTATTTACAATTTTTTTCCTTATATATATATATATATAAAAAACAACATCTAAGTGTTGTTCTTAGCGAACATTAGCCAAAGGATTTCACGGCTTTCTTCGAACGCTGAAGTGTTCGAGAAAGCAGCACCATATTATAATGACGCACTGCATCAAAGTGGGTTCAATGAAAACATAAAATTTCAACAAACCCAGAATAAAGAAAATATAAAACGAAAGAGGAAACGGAAAATAATCTGGTTCTTACCTCCGTTTTCATTGAACACTAAAACTAGAGTAGGGCATTGTTTTCTTAGCCTTCTAGACAAACATTTTCCAAGAACACATAGACTACATAAACTTTTTAATAGAAACACGGTGAAAGTTAGTTACTCGACAGCTCCATCAATAAAGTCGATAATATCCAAAGAACCAAAAAAGATAGATAACGCAGGCTGCTCTTGCAGGACCAAAAATAGCTGTCCATTGGAGGGTAATTGTAAAGCTGAATCCCTTGTCTATGAGGCCACAGTAACGGAACAATCCACAAATATACCGGAAATATATATAGGTATGACAAAAGGCCAATTTAAACAAAGATATTATGCACATATGAGCTCCTTTAGAGCTAAAACAAGGATGAATACAGCATTAGCTACCCGCGTGTGGGAGCTTAAAGAAAAAAATACACCCTTTTCCATAAAATGGAGAAAAATAGAGCATAGACCAGCCTACGCCCCGGAATTAAGTCAATGCTCACTCTGTAACGCAGAGAAATACCACATCCTCCGGTCCATTCATGACCCAAAAATAAAATGTTTAAATGTGAGGAGTGAAGCTTTGAAAAGTTGCATACATAGAAGGAAGGGTCTCCTAATAAATTGGATCAATGAAAAGAACAACACTTAGATGTTGTTTTATATATATATATATATATAAGGAAAAAAATTGTAAATACATAAATAATTAGTCGGTAAACTTGGATTTTAATCGCAATTATATTATAGATTTTTAATTAATGTCATATATATATATATATTATATTTTATAAATGTAATTTATAATCTATTTCGAATTTAAAACTATAGAAAAATATAATAATGTTAATAAACTAGGGAAATCACTTAGGATAGATAAATACTCACTTCCCCAAACCTTGAAAGATTTGGGTTTTTAAAAAATAATTTTTAAACGTATTTCGAAATTTTTAAACGTGATTCGATATAATTAAAAATATATTTTTTAAAACTTTAAACGTATTTTTAGAAATTTTTAAATGTTCGATATAATTAAACGAATTTTTAAGTTTTTAACCGATACCAATACAGATTTTAAAGTTTTTACACATAAGGAAAGAGATTTTAAAATTAAATGGGGTTCAAATTAAAATCGATTCATATAAAAAAAACATTTTTTCGAAATTAGATCTTAAATTTAAATAATTCAAAGTTGAAAATTAGGTATTACATTACCCGATATATATATATATATATATATATATATATATAGATATATATACAGATATAGATAAAAAAAAAAAAAAAAAAAAAAAAGGGGGGGGGGGGGTTAAACAAAACGAGATTTGAACGTGGATTCGCGAGGTATATATACTTCACACTTCCGGTTATAAGATAGACGAATATTGGCTGAAGAGAGCTCGATAAGGATACCTTAAACGGGCCTTATTATCGGGCTTGAAACCGACGGTACCAATGACCTGTCTCAACTAACAACTTTCTGTACACAAAATATAAGTACGCTCTTAAAATTTGGATTTTCCTTTTAATTGAGCACTCTGCTGGAATTCTTTTTCCAAAAAAACTAATCATATATATATATATATATATATATATATAAATATATATGTATATATATATGTGCATATTTTCTATGGACATGGAAATACCTCTATATTTTAATGGTACTAGCTCATAAAAGAGAGTTCCCCCCCCCCTTAAGAAACAGGCTAATAAACACATACTCTAATAAAGGCAGAGAAACTCGTGGAAAATTGTGTATCTGCCCATTCTGTCGGTAAATATAATATGCAGGATTTTTTTTTTCTCAAAACGAACAGATGCTACATATTTATCATCCTCCGAAGCCGAATAAATGTGTCTTTGTCTTTAAGATATTCACGCCGATTCCACAGTTATTTTGTTTAGCTTTAAAAGTCTTAAATTTAAATAACAGAGTATTCTTTATACGTGGGTCTCTTTTTTCCTCGCTTCTTTGATAGTCGTTTCCTTTTTTCCTGATTTTCGATTTTTTAAATGTCGAAAAACATACAAATGGCGTTCGTTGGGGGTTTCTTAAATGTTTTATTTTTAAAGTAAATTTCTCAGAAGCATGAGACTAACATTCTCTTGCTAATTATCTATTGATTTAACTTCTGAACTGTAATGAGTGTAATACTGATAAAGATATCGTTGAAACATTTCGTCCTTTTATCAAAGTTTTTACGACATTAGAGACAATGTGTCTCGTGCGCGCTTCCACAGACAGAACGGCATTATCGGCAATGTCTTTGTCGTGTGGCTTCCACAAACATACTAATTTACACATCTTTGTTTTTCTTCAACTCAAATAAACGTGACGGTATTCTCCATCGCAATTCCTAACTGTTTCGTACACTTTGTTTTATTTATACCTTGCATGTCAGACATGCTTGATCCAAACCTGAGAATGATTCAGCTTTGTAAATCTATCCACCCCATAGGCCTTGAGCCCCGGAGGGGCATAGGCCATCTACAACTTTTGTGGATGATTTTCTAGCGAGGAGTTCTTTTTACGGGGTTAGGGTGCTGTCCCAACGCCCAACCTTCCCAGAAGGTACATACAACGCCTAGCCTTCCCAAATGGTCACCCATCTGGTACTGACCAGGCTCAACGTTGCTTAACTTCGGTGATCTGGCGAGAACCGGTGTGTCAACGTGATGGTGCCGTACCTTTTGCAAATCTATGGTTATTATAATGCACTCAGTCTGACTCTTGTGAAAATCCACACTAGGTAATTCAATCGCTCTTGACGGAGAGGTACTACAATATTACAAAGATATATTGTAAATAATCAGAAGATAATATGCAAATATTTTCCAGCATAGCATTAAATTCTTTCTAATGGGTCGTTAGGCAGAGGTTCACTCCTCGGTTTGATCATACCAAAGGCTAAAATAATGGTAAGGGATGCTCTCTCGTTTTACAAGTAGAGTAAAACTGGTAAACGTCCATAAATTTTAGGAAGTAGCCAAATAAAGAGAGAGCTTTCAGGTCATTCTAGACTACAGACGATTAATTCATTTTTTTTTTTATTTTACAAATCAGAAAGTTGTATGTAATCATTATTTCTAACACGTTATTAAGTGTAGATGCTTGTAAAATGTATGCTGTTTTCGTATGGCGACACTGGCGACAGGTTAACGCTTAATATTTTAAAGATTTCCGTTCGTGCCGTTCATCTTTTAGGTTGGCTTCCGTTAAGGAAGGCTTTTAAGAGGTCTTTATGATTGTCTCTGTGGACATTTCGTCTGAACTCATTGTCTTGTCGCCTTCAACTACTCTTTCTATTCTCTTTTAGATCGGCTTTTAACCAAATGATTTGTAGCCTAAAAACATAATTATAATTAAAAATGAACCCAATTTCGGAGGTCAATGATGATAGGCAAGCTGGTAGTCAGAGCAAGTAAGAATCTATCTAGTGTTTGGTGTGGTGTCGGTAATTATTGTCATTGTTTTCTGCTGGCAGGGCGCTTGGACTTTAAACCTGGGAGGTTTGAATGAAATGAAGTAAAAAAGGACAACACCATATCAGACTATAGGCGCTTCCATAGAACGAGATGGTAAATGTGAGCTCATAACAAAATGGGCAGAGTGATAATTTTCATTTGAACATCGCTCCATTTACTGACTTCCTGTTTCAAGGCATTACATCCGCGTCACAAGAGAAAGAGTGATGTTGAATAAGAAAATGACAGGTTATAAAGAATAACAGACATAGAAAGCGAGAAAAGGAAGCATAGGCGAGAAAACGAAAGAAAATACAGTGATAAATTGAAGAAAGACGGAAAGTTAATACGGAACAGATTAAGAAGAGATGATCGCGAAATAAACTAGTTATGCAGAAATAATTTTATAAATATGTTAAAAGACAAAGATACACTTAATTATTTTCAAACAGCTATACATGCGTAGTATCTGTTCGTTACGGTGAAACAACATCCCCATGCCTTTCTTATTCTGTTCATATTTCGCGAAGGGTGTATTATATCGCTTATATATTTTATATCTATAGCATAGATATATATGTACACACACACACACACACACACACACACATATATATATATATATATATATATATATATATATATATATATATAAAGTTTATATATGGAGAGATATAAACTGATATATATATATATATATATATATATATTATTGGTTTTAGTGATATGCTTTGAATGAATTCAATTATTTACGAAAGTGAATTTTTACCTAAATGCGAGTTGTGAATAATTTTCCCTTTTAACCAATTTGGTATCCCCACATCGGGAGCGGTATATATATTATTTTTATTAAAATATATTTTTTTAAAATAATATATAAATATATATATATAAGTATATATATATATATATATATATATATATATATATAGTTAATTAATATATCTATCAATCTATCTCTCACTCTCTATATATGCAAACATATATATAAGCATGTATATATGTGTGTGTATACACCCATATATATGTGCATATATTGACTACGCAAGTAGCACATCACACTTTTTATACGTTTAGTTTGTTTTGATGAGTAAATAACGTGTAAATACACATATACACACATATGCACACACACACACATATATATATACATATAACTATATATGTGTGTATATATCTTATATATATATATATATATATATATATATATATATATGGTGTGCTTCAAGTTGAAATGCAAAATGTTTATTTAAACTGCCAACATATTTTATTACTTTTGCAAATTTATTCATATCTTTAAATGGTCACCCATCTTAATTTAATTCTTAAATATTTGTCAATAGCTTTAATCGTAGGGAAGACGGTTGTACTACTAAATGAGTTTCTTTCAATTTAAGCTGATGGGAATCAAATCATTTTTTTTTTAATATTTGAAAATACTACATATTTCGTACAATAAAATACTTAATAGAGAATTGACTCTGTAATAGTAAATATTTCGACGGATCAAGGTCGGACTCTCCCTACTTGTTTATAATAACCCTAAGATGCAAGTGAACTGGAAGAAAACAGAATAAAAAGACGAATAAGGATAATCGGAGAGAAAACCGAAAAAAAAAACGTAAAGAAAAAACAAGATAAATAAAAAAGTAAAAAAGAAAAAAAAGAAAACGTAGTGTATGCGTAGAGCGAAGGGAAAAGTTAACGTTAGAACTTGAGAGGGGAGAAAAAGAAGTTTCAAGAGGATTTGGCGCGGAAAGAAAAACGTGTAAACAAAATAAATATAGACAAAGGAAAGGCTCAGCACCTCTGGCTACACATGTAAATGGAACTTGGTTTGACTTCCTGGGTTTTCTCGAAGAGGAAAGAAAGTCAAAAGAGATTGGACGGTGGAGGAGGAGCGTTTGCCGGCCGAAACAGAACTCATACCCCGGCTAAAGAGCAGCCTCGGCTAATACTTTCTCAGGTTTGTAATTAGTCTCCCACCTACTTCGGTTCGAATCAATGGCGTCCTTTTTTTATCGTTCGAAGTGAAGCACTTCATTGGAGCCAAGGCAAAATACGTGCACTTAGCGAAAATTCCGGAATTCTTTGGAATCAACAATCCCACACATCTGCTTCCTTCTGGCATAGACAGTTACAAGAAAACAGGTAAATAAGAAGTAAGAACGGATACAAAAACAGTCGTGCAATTCGCGCTTACCAACTGAATTGGATCTGTTCCGACTTTGAATGCGCTTATCTGTTTCTTACACACGACAAATTGTGCAGATCGTCAAGACTACAGAAATATATACGCGATATGACGGTGTATAAGTGGTAATTGAAATGGATTGCCAACCTGAGCTTGCCAAGTTCGACTCCGGTTCGTTCTGGGAAACTTTCACTCGGAGAATTTCGTAACTACGATCTCTCCCGTAATTACTAAATATCTTTTTAGAAAGAATTTTAACGAAGAATATATAGTTAAAATGATGACCAATATTAACCATCTAATTAATTCCTCCAAAATAATAAAAGATGCCCATCAACAACAACAACCACAAACACATTTTAAAAGCATTCTTCTTCGACAAATAGTTGATAACTCTTATAATGATGCCTTTATAAGGGTTCCATAGCGAAGCAAGGATTTCGAAATCACGTACCACACATCTTCACTGACGGTTTCCAGGAAAAGTCTCCGCATGCATGCATAGAAATAAAATTATATAGTCATGATTGTCGTTGACTGTGTTATTTGTGTTCTTTGTGTGCTGGGATATTGACTGACTTTTACTAGTACCGTTCGGAAACTTGTGAATAAATTCATATGCAATAAAACTAAGACTTGATATAAAAGTTCAGAATTATAGTTTATTTTAACTGAGATTTCACCACTTATTAAAGCCTAAAAGCCAACCGAGGATAAAGGGTAAATGAGCACCAGTTAGGCAGTAAGATGACACCGTAACACCGTAATAAGTATTTATGATGGTGGTAATTGGAGAGAATTAGATTATGTAAGAAGGCGATAAAACAAGCAAATTGTTTTTATTGGATTTAAAGGAGTCAGCTTGAACTCAGATCCGCTGCATCATGGGCTACAGACTTGACCACCGATTATCGAGGACAGAATCCATACTAGGATGAGTGTTAATGAGATAGAGATGATTGTCAATAAAAAGATGGGGTACATTATTGAAGTACTATCATTTATCAATATATGTAAGAATGGAGGGTGCAATTTATGGTAAAAAAATTTGTTGATATTGGATATGAAGACGACCAATTTGTAATTAACCATAAATCAGTCCTACCGTAATATATTCTGGAAATGGGAAATGTTTGCATAGATTTATTTATGGAATTATAATTCTAGTGGGACTAGGTAATGTTTCGGAAAACGTTTAAATAAACGAGCTGGAATTAAGCAGAATTAAAGGATTGAACTATACAAACGACGGCACAGATCAAACAAGTAAATATTATTAAGAAAAATTTTACTTGTGCGATAACACATCCACATAACTCGATGACACTGACAAAACTCAAGTTCTAATGAAAGTGTTTGCAGTAAAAATAAATAGATAGAAACTGATCTCGGACAGAACGCACACTGGGTAGGTATATAAAGAAATCCAGTTTCAGGAAATTAACTTTCCTCATTGAATTTTAATTTAATTTAAATTTTTAAGTATAGAGAGAAAATGGGAACTTATTAATAGTAGTTGTCGCTAGACCATTTTCGTTGCTAATATGTTACAAGGAATAACCATAAATTGTCGACTACGCCAGAAATTTCGGCCTGCTTCCAGCTATTTTTTTGTGTTCATGTTCATTGCTTTTGGGTGACGCTTTATCGCATCCTTGTAGCGGAGTTTCTGCCCACCAATTTCTCTACCCATTTTCCAATTCTCCATTCAATGGGATTTTTGGGATGCGATTGTTTTCTACTTTGGCCACATGTCCAGTCCATCGTATTTGTGTGGTGGCAAGTACGGCTTCTGTGCTGTCTCTTGAGTATTTAAAATTTTATATGAACTCGTTCCATTTAATTTTCCTTATTTTACTTACGTGGCGCTGTATTGCTTCCAACATCTTTATGTGGTCCCTGTACAACGTGTAGGTTGTACTTAATGTAGGTAATAACACTGTTTTATAAACTTCGCATTTTGTTTCTAGTCTAATGCCGTTCCTTAACCATAATCGTTTTTCTAGTTTCCTGAACGAACATAAACACTTTGGATGCGAAAGCTAATCTCCTTGTCTGCAAGGCCGTTGATAATCAGTGCTCTTCCCAGATACTTAAAGTCTGGTACCACTTTTAATTCCTCGCCGTTTATCATGATTGATAGATCTCGTGTGTGTATATTGTCAGGGGTTGGTTGGTATATTACCTCAGTTTTACCTGTATTTATCTGAAGACTGATTTTTTTTGCCCTTGTACAAAACGAGTTTACCATGTATTGAATTTGGTCCGCGCAATTTCCATCAAGGCCATTCTGCAAATAGCAGTTCTTTTATCACTAGTGTCAAGTCGAAAAGTTTTTTGTCAAATCCTGAGCGAATAAAGACGCCTTCGTCCGTGCCATAAAGATGTAGGAAGCAATACAACAGCGCTACATAGGTTAAATAAGAAAAATAGTACTGTGGTTAAGATAAGAGCAAAAAGCGTTGCTGCAAGTACACATCGTAGCTTTGATCCATGATTTATCCCTATTCGATCACTCTTTTGCTTCCCCACTAATTCTCTTACCTTTTTGCCTTAATGAAACTGTTTAACAGTTTTAATAAAGTAATCTGGGCATCAAAATGTTTGAAGAACTCTCCACAGCATGTTTCTGTCGACTGTGTCAAAAGCTTTTCAGAAGAAATAAAGACTATATAAAGATCTTGGTGCTGTTCAATAGCTTTTCAAGGATCTGTCTTAGGCTAAAGATTATGTCAATTTTGATCTCTTTTGACTGATGCAACGTTGTGATTCAGTGAACATCCTTTTCTGCTTAGTGTGAGAGTCTTTTTTGGAATTATATATGCCATGGTCTTGCCTGCTACGGATGAGAGAGATATACCTCTATAGTTACTGTAGCCTATGTGATTACCCTTGTTCATATATATGGGTATTATCTTGATATCTTTGATGTCCTGTGGAAGAGCTTTTCACCCTGGTATTTTGTTATTAGTTCAAGCAGTTTCTGCACTAGAATTTCTTCTCCAAGCTTATAAATTTCAGCAGGAATACTATCGACATTTGGAGACTTATTCATTTTTGTTTTCTTTTTTTTACATGGGATCACTAATAATCAAGGGTCGGGGGGCACTCGGGGATAAAGGTTATTGCGTGTACACTAATCAATGGGATAGTATCGTAGGGAGATTAGATAAAGTGTCTTACTTAAGGGGGAGATTCCTCAGGTATTTGATTATGTTGGACTTGAAGACATCTAAGTTGTAGTCAGGTGGGAAGCAGGCAGACGGAACAGAGTTCCATAGGCGTGCAGTTCTAAGAAAGAAGCTTTGTTCATGGAATCCACGTTTTGATTCAGGCACAGATAAAGAGTGGGGGAAGTTCCACAGGCGTGCACTTCGAAGAAAAAAGCTTCGTTCATAGAATCTACGTTTTGATTTAGGCACAGATAAAGGGTGGGGGCAATTATTGACAGTGATTACATTTAGACGAGTGTTTATCGTGAAGGATTGTCAAGGGAGGGCAGAGATTACAGTTCAGACGAGCACTTGCCATGGAAAAACAAAGAAAGGTTCGCAACGTCTCTTCTGTGGGAGAGAGGTTGAAGGCAAGAGAAAAGGGCATCTCTCACATAGCCACGAATACTATTCTGTACTATGTCAAGGCAGGATAGGCTGTTTCTAGCAGCTCCTGCCAAGATGGGGCAGCAGTACACCTTCCTTGGGTGTACCTGGCTTTTATATAGATAGAGAATTGTATCAGCAGTGAGATATCTTCTTGGGCGGTAAAAGGATCCCACCATTTTCCCAGCGACCTTGGCAACAGACTTGATGTACGTGTTCTATTTCAGATCAGGAGTAAAGGTCAAACCCAGAAGCTTGTAAAAACATGGATTCTCCCAAAGACGAAAGCCATCCATTTCAATTGATGCCAGATGGGGATCAGAGCTTTGATGATGTAAAGATATGAGCTTGATTTTTGATGCATTAAAAGTAACCAGTCACGTCTTCCCCCACTGTACCACACGCTCAAGATAAGAGAAGAGAGAATCAGAGAGAATTTTGTCATTTACGGCCTTTGATATGTTGCCAGAGATGGTCGTGTCATCAGCAAAGATGTCAACGAATGATTTAAGTATGTGTTTGGGGAGATCATTGATGTTGATTAAGAAGAGAGTTGGGCTCAGTATGGACTCCTGGGGGACTCAAGCATTAATACTGTGAGCCTCTGATTTCTGACAATCAACCACTACGCTTACAAGCCTATCAGAAAGAAATGATGTAATAATTGAGAAAACATTACCAGTTATACCGCAGCTGGAAATCTTGTGAAGTAGGCCTTTATGCCATACCTTATCGAAAGCCTTTATTTGTCCAGAGCAATTGCCCTACAGAGGAAGCATTTGTCAAGAGATTCACTAATCCTATGAGATATAACCATAAGTACATTTGCTGTAGATCAAGCAGAACGGAACTCATATTGCTATAAAGTTGTTTCTGCTGAGGTGGTTGACTACTTCTCTATTTAATATGGATTTCAGCAGCTTGCTCATGACACCCAGGATACATATTTGTCTGTATTGAGGGAGAGAGAGAGAGAGAGAGAGAGAGAGAGAGAGAGAGATGACTTATCACCTGAAATCTTAAATAAAAGGCATACTGATGAGATTTTCCAGGGTGTCGGGAAGCACGTCTCTTTAAGGCAACGCTTAAACAGTTTTGTAAGTATGGGGGCAAGGTTTGGTTGAAGCTTTTTCAACACTATATTTGGAATGACGTCAGGGCCAATTGCTTTACTGGAATCAAGGTTTTTGATTCGCTTGGCGACCTCACGCATAGATATTTGTATGTTGGATAGCGTGTTGTCAGTTATAGGAGAAAATACAGGGAGTTGATTGCCTTCATCGCATAGGTTGGAATTAGCTGCAAAGTTCTTGGCAAATAGTCTGGCCTTGTCTGATGCTGATGAGATGACCTCAGGTCCATTGATGATAGTTGCGATAGAACGCACGCTTCTGTTCACGATCCTGTTTGCCAAAAACTGGTGGAAACCAAGCCGCTGCTCAGCTACTTTGGATTTAACGGACTGAGCATATAGCTCTCTTGCATTTTTATTACTCTTTTACAGTGGTTGCTCGCAGTCCTGAAAACAGCTTTAGTCTCAGTACATATATTACGTAAGTAGCTTTGGAAAAAGTGATTTCTGTGCGCGATGGCAGCAGCACATTCTGAGGAGAACCATCGCTGGCTGTTAGGTTTTTGTTGGACTTTTTGGATGGTATGAATCGGTATATGCCTACAATTAACCATTTGTTCAGGTTGGGTACTACAGAGGACACATTCTTTTTAAATATTGAATGCAGAGGTAGATCAGATATAAATGTACTGGAGCTATCCTAGTAAGCCATATATATCGATATACAGTTCGGTGGAAGGGTACGTCTGAAGACTTATTACATTTCATTTTTATCTTAACTGATACAACTGAGTGGTCGGAGGATCCCAGAGGAGATAGAACGGAACATGAACATAGCTCAGGGAAACTTGTGAGAAAACGGTCTAGAAGGCTTGCATACTGACCTGTACTATCGGGCACAAGGGTGGGTTCGTGAACAATCTGAGTGATGTCATCGGCAATGGAAAAATCATGACAGAACCCCCCTGTCATCTGTATTATTTGAGTGGCTCAGCCATTCTATATCATGGACATTGAAGTCACCGCAAATGTGAATGTTAGCCGAAGGATGAGCAGGCAGGATGTGGTCAATTTTCTCAGATATATTCTTAAAAATAGTAACTCTGCTGTTGTGGTGGGGATAAAGGGAACATAAAAATGTGGTTGTTTAAACAAGTGCAACCCAGAAGCATATATAAGGTAAATTAGGGTATTCTCTTGAGATATCCCTACGACACAGAAAGCCATCTTTAATGTAGGCACATATTCCCTGCCCATGGCGATCTTGGGGGTCAGATTTAGATGTTAAGTTAGAGTATTCTTTAATTATGAACCTATGAAGTGGTCGACCCTATGCCAATTTCACTTAGGAAGAATATGCCCGGTTTCCTCTCCTGTTATTAAGTTTCAACTTCTGTATAGTTGGAACGTAGACCCCTTATGTTGGAGAAGGAAACATGTTAGTTGGGGTCTACGTTGGAGGATGGGGTTCTAGGTTTTATCGTGTTTTTAGGATATATTTCGTGTTGAGGTTTTGGGATTTGTGGAACAGGTCGACAAATTTGGTTAGATCAGGACAGAGGGTGAATGCAAGAGAGAAAAAGAGGGATTTTTGTAGCACCTGATAAGGTGAAGCCGTAACTATTACCCACTAGCATGCCATCGAGAGGCCCCCTCCCCAGAAACTACTGCATGGTCCAAAATGCATTCACCAAATTGTTATACAGCAGCCCTAGTACTTTGGACCAGCTGATAGGAAGCCTCTTAGTGGTTAATCACTCACTGGAAATAAGGACTAAGGGACAAAATAGGAGAAGCGAGAGTTACTGGAGCTGCCGATAACACATCCACATGCATTATCTACTCTCCAATTTAAAAAAAAATGAAAAGTTAAAAGAAAAGGTAAGAGTGACTTGTTAATCTCTACTTAATATAAGTGCGTTGCTCCATTCCCAATTTCGGACGATATTTGGAAATAGTCTCCCCTCCTATATTAATGCGTGGATATTTTTAGCTTTATCTACCACGAATTAGAATGTCCAAGCTTCTTCTAGCTTTACCTTAGAATTAACATACGATAATAGAACTTTTATCAATTTGTGAAGTCGGGTTATTTTGTATTAATTTGGACTTGAAGAACTCATTTTAAAACTGGCTAAGAGTAATACAGTTAGGGTTAAGTATTAAGTTTGAACTAGTTAAACATAATGCATACTGCTGCGTTTTTCTGAGTTTAGATAATAGTGCAAGTTTGAATTTGGAAAATTCTCGTTTTCATGCGTGACTTTTTTTTCGTTTTAAATATAAGAAAACAGTATTCGCTAATAATAGCATATTTGACAAACAATTTTAAAAACAAAGAAAACTACAAGATGAGTACAATTAAAATGTTCAGAGTTTAAGTCAAAACTGAAATAAGAAAAAATGTTTGCAATACACACCTGTTTGCGATATAAAGACAAATAGATTTCAAAAGTTATATAAATAGAAAAATTGCTTAACTTAACTTTTGGTCCGGAGAGCTTTTTTTTCTTTATTGCACCTAATAATTTTTCCATTGCTGGTTCATTGTTCATCTCCGTTTGAGGTGGTAGCGCTGTGATATGGTCTAGAGCATTATTATTTGTAAATGATTCTATGTTTAATAGCCCGTCAAAATGTGGATTAGTTTGTTGAGTTCAGGTAGTGTATTACATCCATCTCATGACAGTAATGTATTGCTCAATGGGGCCTTGGGTCCATAGATTTCCTTAAGGGATTTGAAGAATTCAGCAGAGTTGGTTTCATCTACCAACCTCAGCATTTCATTTGCTTTATGGAGTCACCAATTTGTCCCCATCTCCCTGCAGTTTCTTTGGAGTTTTGCGCTCACTTTCTGTATTTTTTCGGGATAAGCTGCACTAGCGTTTCTGGGTTTTAATTTGCGTGTATGTTTACGTTCATTTTATTTCTTAATCATTATCATTGAACGAGTCCTTTTTTGTTTTTTTCAGTGACCAAGTACTTCTGCAGCTGCTTAAAAGGTTGCTTCGCATATTTTATTTTACATTTCTTAGAAGGTTGCCTTCATTTAATATGTGGTTACTTAATGCTCCAGTCACTGCTTCTTCCAGGTTATTCCTGTATCTTGAGTAATTCAGTTGTGTAGGGTCTAGCTTCTTCTTGCGGTAGGGTTGCTTTTTGCGATACATAGATTTATATTAAAATTTAAACTTGTTCTACGAAGGTAGTGGTCAGTATGACAGTCAGATCTTCAGACTCTTCTGCATTGCCTTCTTCCATTTCATGCTCGACTGATTCTTCAATATCCATATCTTCATCTTCTTCGACTTCTTCATTGTGAAACACTGTAAAAGACAAGTTTAATAATATATTAAATCATGAGAAATCATCATAACAGCAATACATACATTTTCACATCCACTATTTTTTTTGCGTCTTATAATTATGAAATCTTAAAGGTGGGGCGTTTTGGATCGAGGGTGTAGCTATAAGAAGTAATGATTATCCGGTCGCAGAAAATATGTGTTGGTAATTGCTCAGGGTAAAAACAGCTTACAAGTTCTCCATTTAGGCTTTGCTGCCCCTTTGCAAAATTGTCCCAGAGCAGAGCCCTATGTGATACAATCGCTCCCCACTCGGGTATTGAAATCCTCTAATAGTACTAGTTCGTCTCCTGCAGGGGCCCGTGTGATAATTTCCTGTATTTGGTAGTAGTAATAATGGCAGTAAAACGTTTCATTCTTTTTTTGATGGCCAGAACTGCACCTACCCTTTTTTAGTTGACCTTCACTCTTGCTCCATCACCACAGAACTTTGCACCTGATTTTTTTTACAGGGGGAAACCACTTATCAAGGCCCGAATGCCACTCAGGGTTATTGCGTGTACAGTAATCAATGAGATAGTATTGTAGTAATCATTAGTATTGGGGGTTTTGATAGAGTGTCTTACTTAGGGGGGCGGTTTGTCAGGAGTTTGTTTATGTTGGACTTGAAGACGTCAAAGTTGTAGTAAGAAAAAAGCTTTGGTAAGAAAAAAGCTTTGGTTATGGAATCTACGTTTGGATTTAGGCACAGATGAAGAGTGGGGACAATTATTGACAGTAGTTTCAGACAGACTTGTATTTCTTGTGAAAGATTGGCGAGGGGGGACGAGGGATTTGGGCCCAGACGAGCACCTGTCATGACAATAGCGATAAAATAAAGACAGGCTTGCAACGTCTCTTCCGTGGGAGAGAGGTTGCAGGGAAGATAAAAGTGCATCCCCCACAAAACCCTGAAGCCTATTTTGTACTCTGTCAAGGCAGGATAGGCTGTTTTTAGCAGCTCCTGCCCAGATGTGGAAGCAGTACTCCATCCTTGGACGTATTTGGCTTTTATACAGATAGAGAATTGCATCAGTAGTGAGATATCTTCTGGAGCGATAGAAGGATCCCACCATTTTCCCAGCGTACCTGGCAACAGGTTTGATGTACGTGTTCCATTTTAGATCAGGAGTAAATGTCAACCCCAGAAGCTTGTCAAAACATGGAGCCTCTCCAAGACGAGAGCCATCCATTTGAATTGATGCCAGATGAGGATCAGAGCGTTGATGATATAAAGATATGAGCTTGGTTTAGGATGCATTAAAGGTGACCAGCCACCTCTTCCCCCATGGTACCACGTGCTCAAGATCAGAGGGGAGAGAATTAGAGAGAACTTTGTCATTTACGGCCTTTGATGTGTTGCCATAGATAGTCGTGTCATCAGCATAGATGTCAATGAATGATTTAAGTATGTTTTTTTGGAGATCATTGATGTAGATAAGGAAGGGACACCAGCATTAATACTGTGAGTCTCTGATTTCTGCCTATCAACCAGTACTCTTATGAACCTATCGGAGAGAAATGATTTAATGATTGAGAAAACATTTCCAGTAATACCGTAGCTGGAAAGCTTGTGAAGTAGGCCCTTATGCCATACCTTATCGAAGGCCTTCGATATGTCAAGAGCAATTGCCCTAGAGAGGAAACCTTTGTCAAGAGATTCACTAATCTAATGAGATATAACCGTTAGCACATCTGCTGTAGATCTAGCAGAATGGAAACCATATTGCGTGTCACTAAGAAGGTTGTTTCTGTTGAGGTGGTTGACTACTTCTTTATTTAATGTGGATTCCAGCAACTTACTCATAACACACAGGAAACTAACTAGTCTGTACTTAGAGGGAGATGACTTTTCACCTGAATTCTTAAAAACAGAGCATACTGATGAGGTTTTCCAGGGTGTTGGAAAGCACTTCTCCTAAAGGCAACGCTTAAACAGTTTCGTAAGTATGGGGGCAACTTTTGGTTGGAGCTTTTTCAGCACTATAACTGGAATGACATCAGGGCCAGTAGCTTTACTGGAATAAAGGTTCTTGATTAGCTTGGCGACCTCACGCACATATATGCGTATGTTGTATAGCGTGTTGTCTGCTATAAGAGGAAATACAGGGAGTTGATGGTAATTGTCGCATAGGGTAGAACTAGCTGCAAAACTCTTGGCAAATAGTTAACCCTTGTCTGATGCTGGCGAGATGACCTCAGGTCCATTGATGATAGTTGGGATAGAACGCATACTTCTGTTCAAGATCCTGCTTGGTATTTGCCAAAACTTGTTGGAACCAAGCCGCTGCTCAACTACTTTGGATTTAACAGACTGAGCATATAGCTCATTTGCATGTTTTATTACTCTTTTACAGTGGTTGCTGGCAGTCCTAAAAGCAGCTTTAGTCTCAGTACATCTATTACGTTGGTAGCTATGGAAAAGTGATTTCTGTGCGCGATGGCAGCAGCACATTCTTGAAAGAACCATGGCTTGCTGTTAGGTTTCGTTGGAATTTTTTCGATGGTATGAATCGGTCTATGCCTACAATTAACCATTCGGTCAGGTCTGATACTATAGAGGACACATCCTTTTTAAACATGGAATGCAGAGGTAGATCTGATATAAATGTACGGAAGCTACCCCAGTCAGCCATAGAGTATCGATATACAGTACAGTAGAGAGGTACGTCTGAAGACTTATTACATTTCATTTTTGTCTTAACTGCTACAACAGAGTGGTCAGAGGATCCCAGAGGAGATAGAACGGAACATGAACACAGCTCAGGGGAAGTTGTGAGGAAAAGGTCTAGAAGGCTTGCATATTGACCGGGTGTATCAGGCACACGTGTGGGTTCGTAAACAATTTGAGTGAGGTCATAGGCAATGGCAAAATACTGACAAAACCTCCCCTTGTCTTCGGTTTTATTTGAGTGGGTCAGCCATTCCACGTTATTCATTTCCACCGCAAATGTGAATGTTAGCCGAAGGATGAGCAGACAGGATGTGGTCAATTTTCTCAGATATGGTCTTAAAGATAATAACTCCACTGTTGTGGGGGCGATAGAGGGCAAATATAAATGCAGTGGTGTAAGCTAGTGCAACCCAAAAGCACTTATAAGGTAAATTATGGTCTTCTACGGAGATATCCCTACCACATAGAAAGCCATCTTTAATGTAGGCACATATTCCATGCCCATGCCGATCTTGGGGATCAGATTTAGATTTTAAGTTGGAGTAACCTTTAATTATGAATTCGTCTAGAGAAGGGGTTGGCCCTATGCCAGTTCCATTTAGAAAGAAAATGTCCGGTTTCGTCTCCTGTAATTGTGTTTCAACCTCTGGAAGGTTGGAACGTAGACCCCTGATGTTGGAGAAGGAGACCTGGTAGTAGGGGTCTACGTTGGTGAAGTGGGTTCTAGGTTTATTCGTGTTTCTTTTTTGGAGATTTGTCATGATTGAGGTTTTGAGGTTTGTGGAGCAGATCGGTAGACTTGGTTGGAGCAGGACAGAGAGGGAAAATAAGAGAGAAAAAGACAAGACATTTTTTTTGTGGCACTTGATAAGGTAAAGTCGTAACAATTACCCACTAGTATGGTATCGAGAGGCCCTACCAGAAACTACTGTATGGTCCAGAATCCATTCACCAAATGGCAATACAGCAGTCCCAGTACTTTGCACCTGCTGATAGGACAGCCTCCTTAGTGGTTAATCGAAGGTTCGGGTCCCTGACTATCAGGCGGGTAACGTCAGCCCAGATGAAACGTTTACCTCCAGCACCCTTACTAGTAACATGACCACAAGGATAGACAAAGAAATAGAAATTTTCCGACATCTCAGGCTACTCTTTACAAAGTACTACCGACCTGGAAAAGAGCTTTTTCTTCACACTTTGTCAGAAAAATCACTCATTGGAAATGGGGACTGAAGGACAAAAAAGGAGAAGCGAGAGTTACTGGAGCTGCCGATAACACATCCACATGCATTATCTACTCTTCATTGAAAAAATAAATAAATAAATAAACTAAAATAGACTAAAATAAAAAATAAAATAAAATTAAAAAATGGTGAGAAGGACTTATTAATATCTACTTAGTATTAGTCCAATACCCCATTCACGGACTAGGATAGTACTTGAAGATAGTCTCCCCTCCCATGTGAATGCATGGATACTTTTTCTTTATCTAGGTCGGGCTGGGATGTTAAACCGTTCCAGCTCCACCCCATAATAAATATGCTATAATGGAATTTTTATCAAATTGAAAAAGTCTGGTTATTTTTAACTCGTTTAAAACGCTGGTTAGGAAGTAATACCTTTAGGTAGAATAATGTATACTTAAGAAAAAATAAAATAAATAAAAATACAAGAAAGCCACGTGTTTTTGAGTTCAGATAATATGCAAATATAATTTGGGAAATGTTCAGTTCCATGGGAGACTTTTTTTTTTTTCGTTTTAAATATAAGAACAAAATATTGGTTAATAATGATAGTTTTGACAAAAACATTTAGGAGAAAAATAAGAAAACAAGACAAATATTCAGGATTAGAGTCAAACCTGTAATAAGGAAAAATAAAATAAAAACTAGACATGTTATTTTAGATTAATAGGCTGCAAAAGTTACGAACTGAAGGGTTTCTTACCTTTTGGGAACCATAGCGTTCGACTTGGCTTGGAAACGATAGCTTAAGAGGACGAGTGACAGCCAGTCGGTCAGTCTGCTTTTATATCGATATTTAAAGAGTATGTTGGATGGCGGTGAGAGGGAGGGGGTCTTGGTGAGTTTTGTATTTTTCTTGCTTGCATATATATATATATATATATATATATATATATATATATATATATATATATATATACATCTAATGTGTAAGAGGAAAAGGGAGAGAGTTCAATTCCACAAGAGGAGACTTATCTGGATAATTCCAAGCTCAACAATTATTATTGGAGCTTATAAAATAGGACAAGAATATGAAATGATGTCACAAAACTATATATTGGTAGATATAGAATGGATCATTTATTGAATAATGGAATGCAAACAAACTTTGGGGGATAGAAGGGACTCTTTATGCCAGGGCATTTCGAAGCCTAAGGCTTCTCCTCAGAAGAGTAGAGAAGGTGCTAGGTAGCATAGGGAAGATGCGGCGTCTAGCGAAGGATCTATTAGGGACGAAAAAGATTAAGAGGAATCATAGAAAGTTAGGGGGAAGTTTTTTTGAATTCTAAATAAATAGGACAGGAACTAGCTTATTGCGCTTCTTCGCCATCCATAAAATGCAACAATATCCCTCACTAACCGTTTCCCCTTGTAAAGGGCTATCGGACAACACCCCAAGCCCATTTTTTTTCTTTTTTACATTTTTTGAAATTCCCTGGCATAAAGAGTCCCTTCTATTCCCCAACTTTTGTTTGTATTCCATTATTCAATAAATGATCCATTCTATATCTACCAATATATAGTTTTGTGACATCATTTCATATTCTTGCTGTCCTATTATATATATATATATATATATATATATATATATATATATATATATATATATATATATATATATATATATACTGTCAATGTGACGGTTGTAGATTCGATCCACAGGTGTTTGTCTAGCCGCACTGATGAGTTGTTATACAACGAAACAGTACTGTATGTGGATGACAATTAAATCCCCCCTCTTTGGGTTGAGCACTTTGTAAATATATTTTCACCCGATGCGTATTTAAAACGATTTAGCGAATCCCACTATTAATTTGTTTTTAAACAAGTTGATGGTTCGAGCACTTTGCGACTGGAGGGCGTGGATTCAATAGACACTCTAGGAGAAATGTTTACAGCACTGATTCGTAGCCGAATGGTGAGAACTGCCGACTGTCAACGCGACGGTTGTAGGTTCAATCCACGGCTGGGGAAAGGTGTTTGTGTAGCCGCACTGATGAGTTGTGATAGAACGAAACAGTACTGTATGAGGAGGACTATATATATATATATATATATATATATATATATATATATATATATATATATATTATCACGATTACTGGAGTCCAAATTTGGTCAGCCGGGATACTGTAAGTGGTGTTGGCGCGGCGCTTAAGATAAGTAATATTTCCAAATGAACCTAGCCCTAAAAAAATACTAACTCTGACATTTCTTCTCTTTTAAATTTCTTATTTGTTTTGTAATTATGTGTATTTTAATTTATGTATGCATTTGTCTTTACTCTGGTTAGCTTTTTAAATTCACCCCCCAAGCAAAACTCAATCATGTTCTCTTCCAGCTAAAATAATTTCCACGCTCTTTACTAAGGCTAGAGAATAAATCGCATTAGGCCGAATAAATGTTCCGAATTTAGCACAAACGTGGATTTACGTTTTTACCGTAGAAGTGAGGAGAACTTTATTTAAGTAGTATACTTAATATCCACAATTACCTTATGCTCGCTTGTACTAATAAAGAGGCCTCCTTGATATCTCTACCAAACCACTGGCTATGGCGTTTAATTAACTGTCACTATAATTGTAATTGAAATCTACAGTGATATTAGCTGCGACACTAGGACTTATTTCTGAATAGATACATTGTCTTATCCCCAACCCAACCTTAATGACTGCCTAAAAATATGAATTCCGAATTACGACGAAATAATTGTTTCTCTTTACCTCAAGACGTCTGCCTATGTCTAACCTGCATGCAAAATAGGGGAAAAGAAAGGTAGATTCTATTTTCTCCCAAACTAAAACAATACTGTAAACTCTAAATCCAAATGAAACTTTACTGTATTCTGTAAGTAAATAACCCTGACCATTGAAAGCTAACAATCTGTCCCCTCCCTCTAGCTGCCACTTAAACCCTACATTATACATACGCCTTAGTAGTGGAATGCTTAATCTGAAGTTCCTAACTTTCACATACAAACCGCCTAACGGTCTTCACTAAACATCTATACATTTCTACCCCTGAAATACATTAGAGGTCATTCCTATCCATTTAGGTACTTACCAGCCAAAGTATGAACTCGGATGCAAAGCGATCTTCATTACATAGCAATTGCCTCTTCCTAGATGGTTCCGCAACAAACAATACTAAACCAAGCCGATACTCCCTGCCATGCAAAAGTCTCTATGATTCTTAAATGAAAACTGAACTATCTCCCCCTGAATAGTGGAAACACTGACAACTCTTATTTGCATCTACTGAAAACTCGCCCAAATATATATTACTTAATTATACATACGAAATACACCTTAACCTAAAATGTACCTCCAAATACATCCTGAGTGTACTGCACCTACACCCTAACCTCCGTAAACCTAAATATACAGTGACTGGGCAAAATTTCTTAGCTCAATTCCTAATACCTACTCAAAATATAACGTTATCCTGAACCCAAACTAACATAAAGTTATAAAAAAAAAATGAAAAACCTAAGGTAAAAGTCCTAATCCGCACTAACGCTTTTCTAACAAGCCTCCCCTCAAAACTGCTCCCACTGCATGCCCCTAAATAACTTTGAAGAGTGTAACTATTCATTAGATATATAACCTCTACAAACTAACCCTGTAACATTAACAAAGAAGCCTCCCCACAAAACCGCTTCCACTGCATGCCCCTAAATCACTTTGAGGAGTGTAACTATTCATTAGATATATAACCTTTACAAGCTAACCCCGTAACATTAACTAACCACGCGGGGTCGCAGAAATACCTGGAGTAGGACCCAGACGCGGAGCAAACCCTCTCAGGGTTAATGGACCCAGTAGATCTTCCCAGATCACCCGTCTAGGAGAAGGAAAACTCTTAAACTAAACCAAAGGGAGGGAGGCCTCTCCAGTCTTGGACGACAACCTTCCTAGAGCTGGTGACTCAAACAAATTACCTGGCTTCAAACCTAAATTGCTTAAGGAGTAGATAGGCTCTGTCTATCGCCGGCTTCCATACTACTTCTTTGCCTATTAGTCAGGCGCAGAGACACTATCACAGATGAATCGACAAAACACTTAGTGGTAGATCTTGTTTCTTGTCTAGGGCATTGAATACCATTCCCCCGCTCCCGACACATCCCACCCCTCATAAATGGGCACTCGGGAGTGCTTGAGTACCACGCATGCCTGTGCAATTAGATTGGGGTGATCTTCTTCCGATGGGCTGAGGGTACCAGATTGACAGTTCCTGGCTGCTGTTTCCGACTGGTAGTACAGCAGCCCTAAGTCTTTGGTAGCGCTTAGAGCGGTTGCTCCATCAACAGTTGTATAATATCGGGTTTTTTGTAGTGCCTTGTCGCTCATGGGAAGGGACCCTGCACTCATCCCCGATGGGCTTCCCGAGGCCACAGTCCTAGTTGAAAAAAGGTCAGCCAATGGTCTACTTGTGTTACATGTCTGATATCCTGCATAACCTCTTGTTTAGCCCCCCATCACCTAACTGAAACACTTTAAAAACATGATTACACTAAAATCAAAAAATAAGCTTAAACCAGGCCTAGGAACAAAGAAATTCAACTTGCCTCCTCCCTTGTGGCTTGCATTCACTAACATCCGTGGACTTAGAACTAATTTAGCTGATATTGAAGCATTTCTCCTAACAAATACCCTGTATATCTTAGCACTAAGCGAGACTAACCTATACTACTCCATTCCCTCTAACTACTTTAACATGCCTGGCTATCTCCCACTCTGCCGTAAGGACTCTGACAGATATATGCACGGACTTAGAGTCTACATTCGTAACACCCTCCCCCTGACTAGAGAAACAAACCTAGAAACGGACGATCAAGCTTTTATGTGCTTTAGACTAAACATATAGCACAACATTAGCTACTTTTATTTTCTCTACCGCTCTCCCTCGACCCAGGACTGCACCATAATAAACAAAGTCTCTGACAGTATAGTCACAGCACTCTGCCGTGACACTAGCGCCCAAGTCCATGTATTTGGTGACTTTCATGTTCACCACATAAACTGGCTTGGATTCTCTACTCACACAGATGCAGCGGGCAGCGCAACACATAGTTTTGCTATATCTCACTCCCTATCACAAATGGTTACGTTTCAAACCCGTTTCCCTGACCAGCAAGAACAACAAGCATCACTTCTAGATCGGTTTCTGACTACAGTTCCCGAGGATTGTACAACAAATGCTGACAGCCCACTCGGGAACGCTGACCATGCAGTGATAATTGTAGAAATCGCCCTAAATTCTAGACCCAAAACTGAAGAGCCAGTGCTCAAAACAACGAGATATTATAAAAAGGCTGACTGGGAAGCCATCAGAGATCTTATCAAAGATGCCCCATGGGGAAATATTTTTCTCTTCCTGCTGAACAGTGCGCAAATAAGACCACTGAATAGTTCAAAACAGCAATGGAATCACATGTTCCCATGCGGAAATTTTATAGCAAGCCCCACTCTCCCCAATGGTTTACTTCGACTTGCGCAACTGCCATTGCTCAAAGGCAGCATGCATACCGCAGATTTAACCGACATAAGTCCAGTTCAAACAAACAGAAGTACATAGACACTAGAAATAGGGTTAAGAAAGAAATAGCGACCGCCAAGAGAGAATTTACTGAAACCACTAAAAAACGCATCGAAGCACAAAAATTAGGAAATCGTGACTTCTGGAAAATCTACAACAGTGTAGTCAATAATGGGCAATCAACAATTCCCCCACTAACCAACAATCACGAGGTTGTTTGCTCAGCAACCGACAAAGCTAATATGCTTGCACGCCGGTTTGCCTCGAACTCCACACTGGACCCTTTCAACCACCCCCTGCCTGACTTTCCTTTGCGGACAGACGCCACGCTAGACGATCTAAAAATCACCCCTGCTCAGGTACATGCTATCATAAAAAATCTTCAAAAGCATGTGGACCTGATCTCATCCCAGCTGTGCTATTAAAAAAGTGCTCAGCCGAAGTAGCTCCAGTTCTCTCCAAACTCTACAACAAATGCCTTAATGAATCCTGCTTTCCGGGCTGTTGGAAAACCGCTCATGTGGTACCAATATTCAAGAATTCTAGCGAAAGAACTGACCCAGTAAATTATCCCCCATTAGACTCCTCCCACTTTTCGCCAAAATATTTGAGACCATAATTAACCATTCTCTAGTCTGGCACCTTACAGATTCTAAACTTCTGACTAACAAACAATATGGATTTAGACAAGCCCGTTCCACAGCTGACATCCTCACTGTAATCTCTGAACGTATATACCATTCACTGAACAAAGCGGGGGAGGGCAATAGCGGTAGCTCTAGATATGTCTAAGGCTTTTGACAGAGTATGGCACAAGGGTCTCCTCAGGAAAATTAAATCACACGGTATCACTGGTAGAATACTTAGCATAATTAAATCCTTAGATAAGAGAAAAATCTAGGTTGTCCTCGACGGTCGAACATCTAAACAGTGTGATATAAATGTGGGAGTGCCTCAGGGGTCTGTTCTTGGACCTCTATTGGTCCTGATATTTATTACCGACCTCCACGACAAAATTGCCTCTGAGATGGGTATATATGCTGATGACACTACACTCTATAACAGGCATGACAGGAAAACAAATGAACACATATCTAAAGAAATGGCAAAATACACTAGAGAATGACCTCCAATCTGTAGTGGAATGGGGACAAAAATGGATGGTCACAGTCAATGCTGCCAAGACTTAACTGGTTTCCTTCAATAACTACAACTACCTTCTCTGCCACAAATAGCAATGGCCAGTGACTCCCTGTCTGAGAGTACATCTTTTAAACTGCTTGGCCTAACGTTCACAGGAAACATGAGCTGGAAAAATTATATTGAAAACATTGCCAGGGCCGCTGCAAAAAAGGTAGGCTCTCTCTACCGTGCTAGAAAACTACTTAAACCTGAAAGTATCCTGTATCTCTATAAGACCACCATTCACCCATGTATGGAGTATTGTTGTCACATCTGGGCTGGTGCGTCTACTACTAGTCTCTCGCTCCTAGACAAGGTTAAAAAAAGAGTCGCCAATCTGATAGGTCCTGAACTGGCATCTAAACTTCAGCCTCTGTCCCATCGACGAAACGTTGCATCCCTCTGCTTGTTCTACAAGTATTTTAATGGTGAATACTCTGACGAACTGCAGTCACTTGTGCCTTCACGACGCAGACACCCTCGACAAACCCGACAGGCAGCTAAATCCCACTCCCATACAGTAGAGATCTCTAGATGTAAAAGATCTTTCTACTCCAGTAGTTTCTTCCCCAGAACCGCTAGACTCTGGAATTCCATTCCAGGATCCTGCTTCCCTAACTGTACTGACATGCAGAAGTTCAAGTGCACCGTGAACTTACATCTTGCTGCCCAAATCCCTACATAGTGCCCCAGTAGTTGCTGACCCTAATAGTAGCCCCTACACCAGAGTGGCAATGTGCCTTGTTTGGGGTGAAAATGTAATAAAAAAATAAAAAAATAAAAATATTCATGACATGAAAATGTCTTTGTTGCAGCTATTGTCCGTGTGAGACACTCAGAAAGCACCTCGGTCATGAACATACGTAAGAGGCAGAGATGCGCCATGGGATCCCCGCAAAAGTGCATTGGGAATTGTGTAGAATTTTGTAGCAAAATTTAGGAGCACAATCAGTTACGCGTTTTAATGATAACATTGTATCATCGTATTTCTTTAACTTTTGAGTTAAAATATAGGAGTCTTTTCTGTTTAGAACGACAATCTCTCTTCTTCTCTCTCTCTCACACACACACACACACACTATTTATTTATATATATATATATATATATATATATATATATATATATATATATGATAACACATTCTGAGATAATAATCAACGTAGAAGATTATGAAAATGGAAAACTTAAATTATTTGTATATTCATCAATGTTACGACCTTATATAAAAACTCTTTTGAAAAAATAAAATAGAAGTGCAATCTTTCAAATTCGCTAATATATATATATATATATATATATATATATATATATATATATATATATATATATATATATATATATATTCAAATCAGGTATCCCGAACAAGTATGTAAATTAGGGTATATAATATAAATAATGTTGGATTCAATTTATATGTATATATAGATATATATATATATGTATATATATATATATATATATATATATATATATCTATATATATAAATAATAACAAAATTGAGTTCTGTACAAACCGACAGAAAAACGTGTGTACATATTTAGCAACTCATACCCGTTTAGCAATATGATGGGCGCCATGGATTTCGCTCTGATTTCCCTATTTTGTTATGGCACGCGTACCTATACTTTCGCCTCCCTTTCACATGTTTCCTCTTTCTTTTCGTTTTCCCTATTCACTGCTGCAGCAAATCTCTTATTTCCCTCCACCTACATCCGCCGTTACAGCACATGAACGATAAAGGCTATTTTACGATCGATTATTATTTCCGACTCTATAGAATTCTTGATCGCCAAACTACCTGAACTAAACCGTAGTCAGGTCGCTTTTGGTTGGCAGGCAAGCTGAGACTGGCTGTAGATGGGCAAATGATCTTTTCGTAACCCTTCATCTCCTGTTTGCCTTTTTTCTTATAGATTCTTGGCCCAACTTGCTTTTCCTAGCTTGAATGTTTACTAATGTAATTCCATTGTCATTTAATAAACGCTTGATGAGTGTGACAGAATAAAAACCGGTTGGCCTCTCAAAATGTACAAGTTCCTGTTTACACTGCCTCCCCACGGGACAGAGTTAAACACTCGGGTCGTTTTTTTTTAACGTGGAGAAAAGGAGCAAAAATTAAAAAAATATATCTGAATCATGAAGGATTTCTCCTCCACGGACAGAGAACAAGAAATTGATGTGCATCATCTCAAAAACAGATACTATACTTTGATCTTGGCCTGAAGGTCAAAACTCAAATTGTGTATGTTAATTAACTTTATACGTAGTCAACATCTGGGTTTGTCTTCGTATTCCCTTTCCCCTCACATCCCATCAGATATCTCTATGATAAATATATACTAGGCCTGCTTTTTACGCTTTACGATGTGCTCCGTTACCCAAACTGAAGACGCCTCAACATTTTTCGATAAATCGATGACCTTTGTAGGTTTTCTGTTATCTTGAAAACGAATATCGCAGGGAAAATCAGTGCAAACAAAAAGTTCTTTGATATATAAATACATATATTTTGAAATTTTGAAAGTCACTGGCGGCCATGTTTGAACGAGCGACATATGAAAGCGGCAAACTCTTATTTTTTTCAGCGCAATTCCTAAAGTCGTTCTTACCATGAGGAGGTTGGCGGTGTTTATTCCAAAAGCCGTTTTATATGGGGGGGGGTTCTGAAAGGCATTTTCTGATTTTCAACCCCCCCATCTAAAAATGGCTCCCGAAATTAACAGATTGGACACCCAGCGGACACTTATTGAATTTTCTTGAATTTGAATTTTTGGAAGTATTTTTTGCTTGAATTAGCTATAAATGACGTTGAATAAACGTTTGCATTTCGTTTCAGAGTTCGTCTGCACATGCTCGCTAAACCATTTCACTGAAACAACAAAGATGGCGGCCAATTTAAACTATTAATAATTACATAGAATGATACAGGTATTTATATCTCGAAAACTATTTGTCTGCGCAAAGTTTTCCTGTGATATTCGTTTTCAGCATACCCGGAAACTTTTAAAAGTCATAATCTTTTTAGAAACTGTTTAGGCGTTTTCAGTTTTTCTTTTTACTGATAAGAGAAAAAAAACTATTATTAAGACCTGATTTGATTCGATTTTTGAAACTTATCGGATGAATTCCTGCACAAAACATATTTAAGAATACTGCCACGCATATAAATTACCTTTTGTGAAATTTAGAAAAGATAGAATGAATCGTTTCGGAATATTCGAAGAAGGAACTCACACACAGATAGTGACTTTTAAATAATAATAATAATAATAATAATAATAATAATAATAATAACAATAATAACAATAATAACAACAATAATAATATATATATATATATATATATATATATAATTTTTTTTTCAGAATGCGTGAGAGAATATATAATTATTTCCACTGCCATACATCATTGCAGCCAGCAAGATCCACGAAAGCAAACAAACCGGAAGTCCAAAACTCGAATTTCGCCGTCATTTTGGCTCATCAGTTAGACACATCAGAACTCAGGACAAACTGAACAAATGCGCCGCACACAAGAAAGTCTTATTAACTATCAAAGATCAAGCAAACAGCAAGAGAATCCGACAGTGGAATGCACCAATCTTCGTCTCCAACAGGGGATGTGATCATCGCACTCAGCCTTAACCCAAGTCGATGTCTCACTAGTAGGAATTTATACTCGTTAGGGATGTCATCACGATAAGTTTATCCTAACGAGCAATAAGTATTTTCAGAATGTCTGAGAGAATATATAAGTATTGCCACTGCCAGACTGCTTGATCTATGATAGTTTATAAGACTTTCTTGTTTGCGGCGCGTTTGTTCAGTTTTCTAACTGATGACCCCAAATGAGGGCGAAACTCGAGTCTTGGACTTCCGGTGTGTTGGCTTTCGTGGCTGCAATGTTGTCTGGCAGTGAAAACAATTATATATATATATATATATATATATATATATATATATATATATATATATATATATATATATATATATATACAAAAAGTTTACTTTGTTCTTTTTTATATTCTTTCACCTTGATTATTATTAGTTAATCTTGGCTTTATAAAGCGACTGTTGCTATGGGGCATTGAACCGCAAGATGTTTGCTGTCAGGGAGTTTATTCCTCTGCAGCTTAGTGCAGTAAGGAAAGCAGGGAACAGGGAGGAAGTTTCAAAATCTTGCAGTCCGACAGGGACCTAAAAAATATAGGTGTGAACCAAGTCGCTTCTCAGCTACTTTTGTCTTGACGGACTAAACATGCCACCTTCTCGCTATTTTATTAGTCTTTCACAGTGACTACTGGCAAGCTAAATGTGGCTTTATTCTGAGTACATCTAATTTATTCCAAGCAATGAAAAAGTAGTGTACTTTATATAAGGTCAAATAAGATTTCGTATAAAAAAGAACGACGATAGTCCCCCCCCCCTAAAATTTGAAAGGAACTGTTTGTTGCTTACCGGAATTCAGTTGCCAAAACGTGCGTGTATAATTCTTGCAGTTCCTTGCAGCCATACCAGATGTCATTCCCGATCTGCTTTTAATAGAATTGTCTTCCCCTTTTGCTCACATATTTGACACTAAGTGGCGTTTTCTTAGTGTACTATTCAATTAATCGTACTATAAAATAATAGCGTCTTTCCCAAAATCACGTAGCTAGATCCTCCAATTATTGGAGTATGCGTTTATTTGGAAGAAAATAGCAGGCGAACTACACTATACAAATTGCCAACAATTCCAATAATAACAATAATTGCAACAATCGTTTTTTTGTATACATGCAACGAAACAAATAAATAAATAAATTAATAAAAAAATATAACTGAAATAAGGAAGGGAGTAGCTTTGTTGCTTACTGGAATTCAGTTGTCAAAGTTTGCTAGTACAATTCTTGAAGGTAATCTTTTTTTTTCATTCCCGACTTGATTTTAATGGAATTGATCACTCCTTTTTTACATATTTGACGGTAGAAAGCGATTTCTTAGTAGACTTAGTAGCTATATGTGCTAGATGGATGATTTCTGACCTAGAAAAGAGTAATTCTTGTTCAGAAACATGGAATGTGGGAACTATAATAACAAAATAGGGGAGGCGAAAGGTTCGAAATTGCAGAAAGAAAACGCAGCGTTCACTTTCTACTTTGCTATCTTTCTATTCTTCTTCACCTGTCTTCAGCAACTATCTCCGAAGTGTTATTTCCAGATAAATAACTATCAAACGTTCGTGGCATGCAAAACGTTTTCTTAATTATCTGCCTAATATTGCATGATTCTTTCAAAATGTCTTAAATCTTATGATAATGTGTATGTTCTTCTTGACAGAAAATGGTTGAGGAACCTTAAAAAAAATAATGTTAGATCTGTTATATTTGCTGTGATGATAGGTCAGGTCTCATGACATTTCAATAATTAAGTTTTTCATGGTTGAATATCAGAAGCTTTTAAGGAATAATAAATAAAAAAAGTCAAAATATGAGCAAATCTATATCTTTTGAAACAGACATCTTGATATTTGAAAACAGAATTGTAAAAATACAAACGATTCTGATACGCGTCATGTAATGATTGTTTGCTGTGCTATTTGGCTATTTTAACAAGGATTCTGTTGTTTTTCATAACTTTTAAATAAATGTAAACTCTGAGCTTCTTCAGATCCATCTTAGCTTGTAACGTTTCCATTAATTATAAATCCTTGTCACGTGGATATTTACACTAACTTGTTTTATGCGCCTTTCGCGCTTCATTCATTCTTTAGTTCTGTCGTTCATTTTGGTTTATTTAGAATACTCCAGTTTCAATTGTCTGTTGTAGATATATGTGTGTCGGACATACATTTACTGTACTTTCCTTTCTTTCTTTCATTCTTTCTTTCTTTCTTTCATGCTTTCTTTCCTTCTTCTTTCCTTCCTTCTTTCCTTCCTTCTGCCCTTATTTCCTTCTTCTTTCCTTCCTTATTTACTTCCTTCTTCTTTCCTGTCTTTCATTCTTCTTTCCTCCTTCTTTTCTTTCCTTCTTCTTCTTCTTCTTCTTCTTCTTCTTCTTCTTCTTCTTCTTCTTCTTCTTCTTCTAATATACTGTATGGAATGAAATAATCGATGCCCTGATCGACACATTTGTTATGCCAATTTATCATGCAGTTTAGGAACAGCAAAAATTTTATAGAGAACGCAAAGCTAAATACTGGATTTAAATAAACCCAAAATGAGGAAGTGTTAACTCTATTAGCAGGAACGATTTAAAAGACGCCATTTGGGTGTGATAGGGATCTACCCTATAAGACTACTATATGTTCTCTTCTGTTAACACAATGTAATGACTAACCTTCAACGCCGTCCAAAAGCATTAGTTCTGGAATTTGAAATTTTAGACTTCTGTAAATATGCATTGTCATTTTTCTTTGCATTATCTGCTCTTAAAGGTAATACTGGTTTAAAACAAAAAATAAAAATTGTTCTTTGACAGCCAACATAAATTAAATGGCAAAGCTAGATATATTAAAATAGTTAGAATAATCTCGTAGAATAATTAACATTGTTTACTGTATAATGTCTAGTATTAAGATACAGCGCTTATAGGTACGTTTAGTTTACTAACAAGGAGTTAGGGTGTATAAATTGTATGTTCTTAAGTAAAATGCGCCTAAATTGTACACGAATGTAGTTTTGCTCTTTCAATTGTCGGCAGATTAAATAGACTTAAAATTAAAACTACAAACATAAATCTTAATTTCATAATATGTTCATGATAAAATTGTATTTGCCTAGTTTCGCTGACGATGACTAATGCATTGAAGACAAAGGAATCAATGCAAATATCACTAGATGAAACTGTGACGTCAGCAATATAAAAAATAAATAAAAAGTAGAAAAGGAAGAAAGAAAAAGAAAAAGGTCTAACAATACGAAATACGTGTGTCCACCCACACCCATATATCTCAAATGAACCATGGAGGCTGTCGCTTTAAAATCTAGCAAAAATAAATTAAATGAATTAGAAACGAATGAAACGCGAAAGAGTCCTAAACAAATGTATAAAGATCGTTAAGTAAATGAAACGTTACACATTGGTGTATAAAAATACAATATGTCTTTATTGTCGTTAGCAGTGAACAATCTAGTGTAAATAAGAAATGTGGAGACGAGCCGTTTGCCGGAGGCGGATCATCAGTCGGCATCAGTTTTGGATTACGGTTACATAATAACTTGTTACACCTACGCATTCATCTTCTGGAATTTCACTTTCGATGTCAATATGCCCTCGTCCATACACTGTTTTAGTAGCAACATGGCCTTCTGCAGCTAACTTTTATGGATAAGGTAATCTTTGCAATGGGTTCGAATCAATCAAGACATTTCATTTTTGACAATCAAACGTATTTTTTAAAATTTCGGCCAGGTGTGTGTTTAAATCAAGTGGGTTTTATTTCTGACAGTGGACTTTTTAAGTACACCTGGCATGATATCCAAAACTGGACTAATACACGAAATACAATATGGACACATATCTAGTGTGAATGAACACTGTGATAGGGCCAATGCGTATGCTCAAATTTAGGAGTAGTTTTGTAAATGTTACTACTTTTCAGGCCTTTAAATTATACAGTAATCATTGAAGAAAACTGGTAGCAATGGCAAACAGTAGAAAAAGAAAACAAAGAGAAAAACTATGTCCCACATACTATCTATATAATAACCGATTGAGACTATCGTGTTTCTGAGTTTTTGAGATGAGAGTTGTATTCTTCTGAACTCTGTTCTTAACGAGTATTACCTTACTAATATTTTGATCGATGTAAGGTCAGAGGTTACATCGACCGAAACCTTAAAAAAAACACTCAAAATAGGGGAAATAATCCGAGAAATCCAAATAATACGAAACTCTCGCATTTAATTAAACGAAAACCTTGCAAAGAGCTATAAAACAAATAAAACGCGTCAGACGTGTAAAAATGTCCGCAAATACCAATGCAAAATGAAACTTTTTTATTAATGAAAACGTTACACGACAAAAGCATACCTAAAAAAGGAGAGAATGTACATCGGCTGAACGTTGTTTATATTGCTAGTTATTAAGGATTGCCATCGTTAGCATTTTCCGGCAGTTTGTGGAAAATGGCGTACGAAATTTCCCAGATTTTTTCTTATTTTTTCGCAAAAGCTGCCCATGTTTATGAAGCAGTTTCTATTATTACGAAGATATTTGAAGAAAACATTAATTAAAATATGAAAACAAACTTCTTTGTTGTACAAAAATAATGCGATAATTATTGAACAATTTTAAGAAGCATTAAGAAAATTCAATTTCCAATAAAAAATAATCACTGTAAGGTAAGTTTCCTTAAAAAATATTTATATTTAATAACAAACAATTAAAAGACACAGATTAAATACACATATATATGTGCGTTGCTTCTTGTTTAAGAAATTTTGATGCAAAATAAGATTTTTTTTTTTAATATTTAGTGTTCTTTATAATAATTAACGAATGGCAGCAAAAATATATTTTAAAGACTACTCTGTTTAGATTTACTCTCTGTAACTGCCAGTGGAATTCCGACGATAGCGCGACGTTTATGCTGCATAAGTAGGTTACAAAATTTCAAAATATTCGTCGTCGTCAGCGCCGGTGACGGTGGCCTACACTCGTGTCGGAGCAACGGGTTTTATCATGAATCCCCTCTTTGCGATTAATGTTTTTTCTTTTTTTTTTTTTACAGAGACGTCACCACTTATCAAGGCCGATAGGCCACTCAAGGATAAGGGTTACAGAGTGTAGAGTAGTCAAAAGGACAATATAGTAAATCGATAGTAATGGAAGTTCGGTAAATTTGTTAACCCAAGTGGAACGGCTCATCAGAAACTTGTTCACGTTGGACTTGAAGACAACCATATTATAGAAAGCTGGAAAGCAGGAAAACGGAAGACAATTCCACAGGCGTGCAGTTCTAAGGAAGAAACTTTGATCATGGAATCTATGTTTAGGTTTAGGTACAGATAAAGAGTGGGGAAAATTATTGATAATGTTTTCAGCTAGTCAAGTGTTTCTTGTGAAAGTTTGGCGAGGGGGGGATCATAGATTGAAGCTCAGTCGAACACTTTCCATGAAAATAACGATAAAGCAGAGACAAACTCGCAACATCTCTTCTGTGAGACAGAGGTTGCAGCGAAGAGAAAAGGACATCTCCCACCAAGCCCCGAAGTCTATTTTGAACTCTATCAAGGCAGGACAAGTCTTTTCTAGCAGCTCCTGCCCATATGTGGCAACAGTACTCCATCCTTGGACGTATCTGGCTCTTATATAGATAGAGAATTGCATCAGCAGTGAGATATCTACTGGATCGATAGAAGGATCCGACCATTTTTCCAGCGGCCTTGGCAACAGATTTGATGTACGTATTCCATTTAAGATCAGGAGTAAAGATCAAGCCCAGAAGCCTGTCAAAACTTGAGGCCTCCCCAAGACGAGAGCCATTCATTTCAATTGATGCCAGATGGAGATCAGAACGTTGATGATGTAAAGATAGAAGCTTGGTTTTAGATGCATTAAAAGTAATCAGCCACTCCTTTCCCCATTGTACAACGTGATCAAGATCAGAGGAGAGAGAATCGGAGAGAACTTGGTCGTTTACTGTCTTAGATGTGCTACCATAGATGGTAGTGTCATCAGCAAAAATGTCTACGAATGATGTAAGGATGTGATTTGGAAGATCATTAATGTAGATCAGGAAAAGAGTTGGGCCCAGGATCGACCCCTGAGGGACTCCAGCATTTATACTGTGAGCTTCTGATTTTTGCCCCTCAACTACTACTCTTATGAACCTATCAGAGAGAAATGATTTAATAATTGAGAAGACATTTCCAGCAATACCATAGCTGGAGATCTTGTGAAGTAAACCTTTATGCCATACCCTATCAAAGGCCTTTGATATGTCAAGAGCAATTGCCCTAAAAAGGTTGCCTCTGTCGAGAGATTCGCTAATCCTATGAGATATAACTGTAAGCACATCTGCTGTAGATCTAGCAGAACGGAAACCATATTGTGTGTCACTAAGAAGGTTATTTTTGCTGAGATGGTTGATTAATTCTCTATTTAACACAGATTCCAGCAACTTACTCATGACGCACATGAGACTTATTGGCCTGTATTGAGAGGGGGATGAACGATCACCTGAATACAGGGCATACTGATGAGATTTTCCAGGGTGATGGGAAGCAATTCTCCTTAAGACAACGTTTAAACAGTTTTGTAAGTATGGGTGCTAGTTCTGGTTGAAGTTTTTTGAGTACTATAATTGGAATATCGTCAGGGCCGGTTGCTTTACTGGAATCAAGGTTTTTGATTAGCTTGCCAACATCACATACATATATTTGTATATCACATAGTGTATTTTCTGATACAGGAGGAAATATTGGGGGTTGGCAGCCTTGGTCGCAAAGGGTCGAATTAGCTGCAAAGTTCTTGGCAAAGAGTTTGGCTTTGTCTGATGCTGACGAGATTAACTCAGGTCCATTGATGATAGTTGGGATGGAGCACACACTTCTGTTCAAGATTCTGTTTGCAATTTGCCAAAACTGGTGGGAACCAAGCCGATGCTCAGCTACTTTGGACTTGACGGACTGAGCATACAACTCTCTTACGTTCTTTATTACTTTCTTACAATGGTTGCTGGCAGTCCTGAAAGCGGCTTTAGTTTCCATACATCTATTACGTTGGAAGCAGTGGAAAAAGTGATTTCTGTGCGCAATAGCAGCAGCACATTCTGGAGAAAACCATAGCTGGCTGTTAGGTTTTTGCTGGAACTTTTTCGAGGGTATGAAATGGTCTATACCTACAATTAACCATTCTGTCAGGTCTGATACTATAGAGGGCACATCCTTTTTAAACATGGAACGCAGAGGAAGATCCGATATAAATGTACGGAAACTATCCCAGTCAGCCATAGTGTATCGATATACTGTACGATGGAGAGGTACGCCAGAGGACTTATTACATTTCATTTTTATCTTAATTGATACCACTGAGTCGTCAGAAGATCCAAGAGGGGACAGAACGGAAACTGAACATAGTTCAGGGCAAGTTGTGAGAAAGAGGTCTAGGAGACTTGCATACTGGCCGTCATTGTCGGGCACACGGGTGGGTTCGTGAACAATCTGAGTGAGGTCATATGCAATGGAGAAATCATGACAGAATCTCCCCTCATCATCGGTCTTGTTTGAGTGGGTCAACCATTCCACGTTGTGAACATTGAAATCTCCACATACGTGAATGTTAGCTGATGGATATGCTAATAGAACTTGGTCAATTTTCTCAGATATGCTTTTAAAGATAGTAACTCCGCTGTTATGGGGGCGATAGAGAGTAAATATAAATGCCGTAGTGTAAGCTAGTGCTACTCGGAAGCACATATAGGGCAAGTTAGGATCTTCTCTGGAGATGTCCCTACCACATGGAAAGCCATCTTTTATATCGGCACATATTCCATGCCCATGGCGATCTTGGGGGTCAGTTTTGGAAGTTAGGTTAGAGTATCCTTTAATTACGAAATCATTTAGGGAAATAGTCTGTCCAATTCCAGTTTCACATAAAAAGAAAAGGTTTGGCTTAGTCTCCTGTAATTGGGCTTCAACCTCTGGAAGGTTAGAACGTAGACCCCTGATTTTGGAGAAGGAGACATGGTAGTGGGGGTCTACGTTGGAAGTTTCAGATCCGGGTTTAATCGTGTATTTGTTATTGAAACTTGTCATGATGGAATTTTGGAGTTTGTGGACTAGGTCGTCAGATTTGCTTAGAGCAGGACAGAGAGGGGAAAACAAAGAGAGAAAAGTAACGAATAATTTTTTTTTTGTAGCACATGATAAGATAAAGCCGTAACAATTACCCACTAATATGGCATCGAGAGGCCCCACCAGAGACTACTGCATGGTCCAGAATCCATTCACCAAATGGCAATACAGCAGCCCCAGTACTTTGCACCTGCTGATAGGACAGCCTCCTTAGTGGTTAATCCAAGGTTCGGGTCCCTGACTATCAGGCGGATAACGTCAGCCCAGATAAAACGTTTACCTCCAGCACCCTTACTAGTGACATGGCTACAAGGATAGACATAGAAACGAAATATTTCCGCCATCTTTGCCGACTGTTCACGCAAAATACTGCCAACCTAGAATACAGCTTTTTCTTCTCCCTTTGTCAGAAAAATCACTCATTAAAATTTGTTTATATTTGATTTTACTTGTGAGACACGTTCGTATTTGGAATAGCAGCCTACACTGCTCACAGAGGAGAATAGAGTCAAGGCAAGGTTGTTCAAAGCGCCTCTTCACTTTTTCACTTTGCCTCTCATCTTCTTTTCCTGGAATCCACAGTGCCATTGCGTATTGATCTTCTTAACGCCGTTCGATTCCTGAAAATGTCTCACCACAATGATGTTGGTAATTGTCAAGGTACGTTTTAGTTGGTCCTTACTACGTATTTTAAATGCGTTTCCTGGTTCCGATGGCCAACTCGCCATAGAGGATATTCTAGAAGTGCCTAGAAGTATCCATCGTATGGGCGTGTGCTGCTCACTGGGAGTTGTGGTGAATGATGGTGGCCTCGAAGCTGCTCACTGAAGCTATCACTAATACAGACGAGCTCTACAGATTATCAGTGAGCAACGTCCGGACAAGCGCCATCCACCACCACCTCGGTTGGACAGGACATGTAAACTGAAGTATTCTTGCAGGCTCTACCAATGTTGGGCAAAATATCCAAATAAGATAATTAAAAAAACGAATGTAGTTAAATGGCGTGTATCTGAATCCTTTGTATTTTTAAGAATCTGATATTAAATATCAAGATGTCTTTTTCACATGATATAAATCATTTGATATTCGAATTTTTGCTTCTATAGTTCTTTTTTTATTTCTGAATTCTACAATAAGAACGTCAATATATATGTAGATCTATATATATATATATATATATATATATATATATATATATATAATTATATATATATATTTATATATATATATATATATAATAGTAGTATTTTAAACGAAAGAAAAAGAATAAACATAAAAGTCATATATTGGCTTGCAGGTTATCCAATATCACTGAACCCCTTCAGTTGACGGAAACTTGTTCAAAAATCCATCAATGTACACCGAGTACGGAGAAACAGTTTTGCTTCTTTAAGCTTTTTTGTATTCATTGAAAAATTTGAAAATAATATTTTCTTTTTTAAAACTGAACTACGCAGAGCAGTGCGCATGATGTAAGTCGAGCAGGAAGTCGCAAAGAGAAAACGAAGAAAAACAAAAAGAAGAGCATTCGTTTAGCCGAACAGAAGTAAATCTTTACAATGAAAGTAAGATCATAAACGAACGCAGAACAGAAATATGAAATTTGAAAAAACAGAAGCCTCAAATAAAGAATTCAATATTCTCTTCTCTGCTTCCCTATCCTCCCCGTTATCTGTCTCCATCCTCCCGAGGTATTACTTTATTAGTATTAAATGTTTCAAAATATAACCGCAGATTTGAAAAAACATTAAAACAAAACACAATATTTGGCCATTAGCAAAACTCTCTGTGAAGTCAACTTATATGGAACTTTTTTCAATTTACATACACACACAAACACACAAAAAACACACATATGTATGTATATACACGCACGTAAATATATAAATATATATTAATGCATGTATGTGTATGAAAATGTATATATATATATATATATATATATATATATATATATATATATATATTTATGTAAGTTTAAATAAAAGATCACATATATGTTTATATTTAGCGCGCGTTTGATACTGAAATATAAGTCACAAATTAATACTAAGAAATTCCTTAATCTGAGAAAATTTATTGGCACGAATATCATTATCCCGCTATATTTTGTCGTAGGTATATCAAGAATTTATGTATCGATTAAAATACATACAATTAATGATCAAAATACACTTTACTGTATTTATTTGCTTCCCCACCAAAGCAAATTAGGCACAAGGCCGTTTTTAATGTGGGGTAAAAAAAAAAATCAGCTCCCCTAAAAGTAGGCAAAAAGGGGGCACTTTGGTTACCAAAAATAATAATTGTCCCAGTATAGAGGGTTTCCCCTCCATTGACTGGTATAAATTATCTTAAGTGCAGCATCTGGACAACAGATACTACACTTTGATCCCGGCCCGAAGGCCAACTTTCCGAAAAAAAACATTTACGATATTTATGTACGCCCTATAAAAACAACACTACAGTTTTATTTTAAAACATTTATTGAAGAGATAAAATCTGGCAACTTCATTATGTAGTAGAGCTGACATCTATTCAAGGTAGCTGCCTTCAGCCTCAATCCCCGCCTCGACAAGTGTCCCAAACTGGAAGCATGCTTTTTCCACAAGCGCTGGCGGAAGCCCAGCAAATATTCGGCAGATGCCGGTGATCAGGCTGGCTTTGGTGTTGTAAGATATCATATTCGTAATGTTCTCGACGAATGACCAAACGAAGTAGTCCAGTGGGTTCACGTTGGGGTAGAAGGGAGGCAGTGAGAGAGGGGTACAAATCGTAGCACTCATTCTAAAACTAAGCCTGGGTCTCTTTGAACTTGTGGGTTAGCGTCAAGTCCTGCTGCTACACCAAGTATCTCCCAGCTGCTACTTGATTGCACCAAGGAATCACCACATTCTTCAGTAAATCCAGGACGCTTTATTGTTGACTTTCAAACTGACTTCGAAGATATGAGGTGGGCCTCAATATGAACCACACCAAACACTATAACCGTGGCCCAAAACTTTATTGAGCTGTAATCTCAATCGGTGAACATCCGAATTTGATTTTGTAGGTGCTGACAGTGGCCCTGTTTTCATTGATTGGACCAGTAGAGAGAATGAGTTGTACAGTGGCATAGCTCCGATGTCGCTCCTTGAATATTGTGTCACTATCACACATGAAAGGACGCTTCTATCCCTGTGGGCATTTGCACACAACTAGCAGATTGTCTGAAAAGAAAAAGAAAAAAGAAAATCGGTTTTCATCAAACGGATATAAAATTGTCGGGTTTTCTGGGTTGACAATTCTATCGTCCCACCCTGTATATCTATTGTATTTATAAATCTATCTCTCGATGTAGAGTAAATTGAAACCATTAAAATGAACAAATCATCATTATAATTTGTAGAATTCAATTACATAAAAAATCTGGCGTATTCTTGTTTCCAATATGATTTATATACATTTATATATATATATATATATATATATATATATATATATATATATGTATGTATGTATATATATAAATGTATACATATATATATGTATATATAAAGTAACATATCAAATTTCTTACCTATTACAAATTGAAATCAAGAAAAAAACAAAACGACTTATATATATATATATATATATATATATATATATATATATATATATATATATATATATATATGTATCTGCGTGTGTATGTGTGTGTGTGTGCGTTCGTGCGTTCGTGCGTTCGTGTGTGTGTGTAATTTTAAAAGCCGAGAGCACTGTGGAAAGACCAGAACAACACATGAAATGGAAGGGGAAGAAAAACAAACAAACTATATAATACTCAGCCAACCAACTTGCTGGCAAGTCCGGAGTACTTAAAGGCCGTTGGTTGTATGCCACTTTGATTAATTTCGGGAGAAAATATCTCCCCTATTCAAAAAGAAAACAAGAGTAATATCCAAGGTGGTGAAAAGACCAGGACCGTAACAAGAGGTTAATATCGCCGTCAGAAGTAATTAACAGATGGTGTAGGTAACTGGGGATATATTTAATTATTTGTTATTTGAATGCTATATTTTTGTGATGGTATTTTTTCTTTATTTAATTATTTTTGTTTTTTTTTTTAATTAGAAAATATGCTATTGGTTAAATTCATTATCATATTATGATAATATATTTTGTTTATTTATTCATGTGTTTATTAATACTAGCGATGCAACCAAGATGTTTATATGTTTTTTTATTCATTATAGTACCACAGCCAAATTTGGGTAATTTGTGGTGTAAGAGAGAAAAGTCTACTTAACTTTATTATTTATTTATTTATTTTCTACTTTTAACTTGTTATAAATATATTTCATTATTTACATCTTATTTCTTTATATTAAGGTATAATGGAGGGAGTGTGCATGAAGCTGTTAGTGTGTAGGGTTTTGTTGCGTATACGTAAGATCTCTGCATGTTAAGACCTCAGTTTATCTTTGTGGGGTAAGACAGATCTTAAGTGGACGTACAGATACCTACAGATTGGTTTCCTGTAGAACTATGTACATATAGAACAGTCTTCGGTGATGTTGAGTTTTAAGTCAAGGAGTAAGAGAGTGAATCGGTGGCGTTTGGGGGCTCTAATGGTGAACTGCAGCTGGGTGGTCAGTAGTGTTGAATGTGTTGAAGATTAGTAGCTTCATCACGGGAGCATGTAAGTATGAGTATGTGAAGAGAAGGTAGGGATGGAGGGTGCTGAGTGATTGTCTCTCGAGTCTAGCTATGTAAGCAATCGATAGGATGCCGGAGAGACCCATGGGTAGACCAGATACTTGCTTATAAATAAGAGAAGCCAAGAGATCTTATAGAGGAGGCTGTTGATGCTGGAAACTATAAATTTCATTTGTGTGTGTGCTGCTTTTATGAGTTTTGATGAGGTGGTAGAAAGTGGGACGTTTGTTGTTTTTGGTGGTAAAGTTTATGCTGTTATAGATTTATATGGTAGCAAATCTGTGACCAGGTGCTCTTAATAGTGTTCTGTATTTCGGTGGCAGTGATATTATCAGCTGGGGTGTGAAATTAATATTACTAAGATGACCTTGGGCCAGGGAGTCATAAGAGCCTTAGAGATGACACAAGATTCTTTACCTTTGTCGAAGGGTAGGTAGACGAGTATTTTTTTCCTTAAAATTTAAAGGTTGAGGTGTTGAGTTCTTGATAATGATGCGGAGCTGGACATGCTCTAGTATGGTGAAAATCTTATATCTATGTCTTGTAAGCTTCAATACTAGAGTGTGGTAAACCGTGATCAAGCTGGAATACAGGAAAAGAGGTGTTATGGCTGTCCGAATGGTTGTGGCTGGTGTCATTAGAGAAGGTGAGGACAGATAGCCATTTGAGGTGATATGCGATCTGTAAAATTGAGTTTCTATGTTGAGTCTTACTTTGTCCGTAAGTTTCTGTGTGGTGATAGACTTGGGACCGAGGGACAGAAGATCAGTTTCGATCGTGGAGAGGGAATCAGTGATGTCAGTGACAAGAGGTTTGGGTGTAGGTGGGTTGTCTGAGATTGACTCGCGTGTGTTATCCTTGCGAAGCTGAAGCACCCTTTATCGCCAAACACAAGCCTTCGCTTAATAACAGACTGGAACTGAGCTCTCCCTTTAATCTTTTTACCCCTAATAGCAAGAGAACTCATAATAATAACGATAGACATAATATATAAAACTAAAAACTAGAAAAATATTATTTAATAGAATAAGATATTACAGCATTAAGAGTTGATTATATGATGCTATAAATTGAATTAAAATATCTTAATGCTGCAATATTTAAAGTTATAAATGTATGGTATATTTTACTAGAATATCTCGTCCTTTCCTTTTCCAGTTTAAACAACTAGTCCTTTATTTTTCCATGGCTAAACTAAACCATATTTCTTTTCATGTTCCCATTTTTTTTATTGTAATCTATGTTTTTTCAAGGCTTCCAGTAAATTAATTTTTCTTTAAATTTCAGTCTTATTTTTTTACCCATAAACATAACATACACATACGTAATAACAATGTATGACACTCGTCTGCTTTCAATAAAATCACCCAATTATCTCCCTTTCATTCTTCCATTCTCTCTGTTTCACTTGTTACTTCTCTTTTGCGAGAGCGGTGAATTAGTAGTAGCAGTTCTTGCTGGAGCAAGTGGTTGCTATGGAAACTAGTCATGAAAAGACGTCGCTCATCTCCTTACGTTTTTTTTTCACGATTTCTAACACCACTAAATTCATCATGACTTTTGATATACTGAACGAAAATTGTTTGTTTTTTCACTATATAGCTAAGCAGGTGGTCTTATAAACTGTAATAATTGTTTAAAATTTGGTCGAAAGTGCTCGTGTGTGTGACTACGCATGTGTTTTACTCCCTAGTTCTATGTTCTAGTAATAAACGCCCCATAATAAGATACATTAAATGAAATGGTCATTTATTTGTCCGCGCGAACAATCTTTCCGCTGACGTCGATATTTCGGTCTCGAATTTGCCTGCTGCAATCGAATACGTATTTCTCTTGTAATTTACCTGCCTACATATACATATATCTTGTAATAACACATATTCCCATATTGACACTTTATATATATATATATATATATATATATATATATATATATATATATGTATACATATACACACACACACATATATATATATATATATATATATATATATATATATATATAGTGTAAAATTTTGTTGAAAATTCAAAGACTCACTTTTTATTTTTATAACCTTCGTTTATTTCCTGTTTTTTTTCCATTATAGTTGTTTCATTAATCGGTAGGCAATTTTACGATTTATGTGTCAATAAAAATATCCTGTCCCCACCAACTTCTTCAGATGTTTATCCATTATATTTTTACAACAAAAGGTATATTTTTAACATGCTGAACATCGTATTCGGGTAAAAAGATTTCCAAAGCAATGCCTCCTCACTTCCTCCATCTTTTGGTGTTATGTGAAGATAGTTTTCCGTTTTAACCCGTAATTTCGTATTTTTATTTTTTATTTATTTTTTATTTATTAATTATTTATTTTTGTTTTAATTCCCCCTTTTTTCTATTTGTTTTTTCCAATTATCATATAATTTTATATAATATTATTTCTACATTTATGCGTGTTTATCTTAATATTTCTGCATTGCTTGGTGTTGATCTCCAAAGTTAAGCGACGTTCAGCCTGGTATTCACCTCCTTGCAATTGGACTTAAAACACACACACGCATATATATATATATATATGCATATATTTATAATAGGTGTGAGAATTATTTTATGTTTCCACATAAAATGTTATATGTTATATATATATATGCACACACACACACACACACACACACACACACACACACACACACACACATATATATATATATATATATATATATATATATATATGTTAATTTCGAATTTTCAGTGTTTACCTCACCAAGGCTCAGTAAGACAAAATGTATACTATGAAAAAAATAACAATTTTACAAAAATAATTTTCTGCGTTTCACTCTCTTGGGTAATCGTCCGTCTAAATGCATGAACTTTCATTTATACTCGTGTTTTTTTTTAGTTTAGGGAGCTAATCAATCACATTCATTATTATTATCTCGTGAATCTTATGATTTCATCGAACTATGGTTGGTCATTACAATTATAAGGTCTGTCTGACTGTTACTTCCTGTTCTATTGTTCTGTGTTTTAATATCCTCACACGACGTTTTTTTTAATGTTTCAGATTTTGAACATATTTAAACACATGCGTAAGTGGAGTATTTTTTTCATTAATTTAATCAATAATATCATGTTTCTAATGCATTGTTATAGAAATCAAAGTTTATTATGTATGTTTTTTTTTACTATTTTTTTTACAGATTTCTGAGTTTAACATTAATATCTCCGCGTTCACCAAGCTGCACCTAAACAATTTAAAAAAAGGGATACCAACATTTTTCAAAGCAAACCAACGTTCGGCAAGAGTCGAATTTAGACTAATACAACAACGATTTAAAAGTCTTTAAAGTTTAGAAACTCAAATTTTCTTGTCATTTAATAATCTACACATGACATCTAAAATCTAATTTATAAAACTTACTATGTCTGTCCGTCTGTGTGTCTCCATATTTTTACACTTTATCTCTTCTGAAAGTAAAAGTCGTGGAGAGACGCTAGTGGTCTAAAATAATTAGATATTTTATGGACCATTCTTTTATGGGTCTTTAGCCGGTTAAAATAGATTTTAAGAGATCAAAAAAGGCCAAATTTGAAAAAAAATCGTTATACATTCTCTACATTCATCTTAAATTTAATCAGTTCATATGTGTGTCACGTTGGCTCAGTGACAACGTCAACAGATTTGAATGCTATACTTTTCCTTTCGGTTTCGATTCTGACTGATGACACCAGAATACTTTTTTTCTACTTTTGCAATCACGACTTTATAATAATATATATAAAATTTTGACAAATTAAAATATCATATTTAAGCGTATTTAACGACTAGGCAAAGCCGGGCGCCTCTACCGCTAGTACTATATGTACTAGCCTGCCGTATTATTCTCTATTCAACTATTTGCGAACGTTCCTTTGCTTTGACCTCCCAGTAATGGGTTTATATTTCGTTTTTATTCGACATTGTTTAGGTGTAGCTTAGTTTACACGGATATATTAATGCTAAACTCGGAAATTTGTATGGAATTTCGAACGAAACCCTTTATTTGATCTACACAGGTCATTTGCTTTTTATCCGTTAGCCTGATCCAATACTTTATAATTACGTTCTTAGTATCGTTCGCAGTAAAGATTGAACATTTACCATCCAAATGCCTGTTAACTCATTACGAGGATTATATAAGGGCTAGGCATATTTAATCTTGTTGGAAGAAACGTACTTTTATATCGTTCGCGCTCGATATTCATAAAAACACATTCGATATTATTTTCGTTAATTTAGAACATATACTCTTTCGTCAGAATTTTAAAAACAAATGCAGTTAATATCTTATTTTCTAATTATTTGAGTGTACCTTTATATATTTATTATTATTATTATTATTATTATTATTATTATTATTATTATTATTATTATTTTGGTAGTACAAGATGAAATTTAACTACAGGGTGAACAGAAAGTCCTTGGACCAATTCAAAAGTGGTTTATTAATAGAAAATTACAAAAATATAAATTAAACATGAATGAAAATTATAAGTTAGGAAACCAAGAATAAATTCAAATTATTTATTTTCAATTTTTCGATTAGACGTTCAATTCACTGTCTGAAGTTACCAACCGAGGCACGCAGCAGCAGTATTTTAGCCCATTCACTCAGAAGAGATGTCTTCAAAGCATCAACACTTGGATGAGCAACAGAACAGACCTTTGCCTCCAACAAAGACCACACCGAAAAATCCATGGGATTCAAATCAGGCGATGCAGGAGGCCACATCTCCTTACTCCAGAATCTTGGAAAATGACATTGGCACCAGTCCTGAGTTTTTCTGTTTTTCTGGAGGTGTGAGATGGTGCTCCATCTTGTTGGAAGGTGAAAGGCTGATCTTTGAAGTGTTTCTTCATCTCTTCAAATGCTGGAACCAAAATATCGTTAATGTAGCGATCTGTGTTGATCTTAACCCCCTGCTCCACGAAAACCAGAGGTGACTTCCAAGATTTGGAGACTGCAGCCCACACCATGAGGGAAGACGGCTTTTGTCGGCGGAAAACTATTCTCACGGAGTCATCAATGTCTGCTGAAGATTTTGCGTAAACTCTGTCGTTCTGATTGTTAACAGTCGCTTCAATTAGGAAGAGTTTTTCATCAGAAAAAACGATCTCTCGCTCTGCCGTGCCAGCCTTCAGTTCTCCAAGAAGAAGCTTTGCTCTTTCAAGTCTCTTGTGCTTTTGGGCAGGTGTGAGGTACTGTCTCTTTCTCATCTTGTAGGGGGACAACTGGAGATCGTTTTTTTACCATGGTTCTCATCGAGGTCACGCTCACATTCATGTCTTTAGCCATTTGTCTAGCAGATCTCTTCGGGTTCCTCCTAACCCTCTCACGGACAGCTTTAATCACCTTCTTTGTTCGAGCAGTGCGAGGTCTTCCACTCCTAGGACGGTCTTCAGATGTACCAAGTTCCTTAAATCTGTTTACAACATGGTACACGGTGGATTTAGCCACTTTCAAGAGCTTAATAATCTCTGAGTTTGTCCTTCCCGCGCAATGAAGCTGAATTATGGCCTCTTGTTTGCTCATTTTTCTGAAAGTTTAAACAAAATTATTTTAATATTTTTGTTGAAAATAATTAGATCAATAGTTAGACTAAATACTTACTTTATTCGAAAAGAGAAAAAGTGCTTTTAACAATATTTAATTTTAAAACTAAAAATGGTCCAAGGACTTTCTGTTCACCCTGTAGTTACAAACTGAGCACGTGCTAACGACAAATGAATAAGAAACTGTGTTCTTTAAAAAATAAGATAAAGCTCAATTGCGTTGTATAGCTTTTTAATGGCTTATCACTTGTAATAATTCAAATGTCCGATATAAGCAGTTTCTAAAACAAAACTACTTTTCCTTAAGATCTTTTAGGTTTTGTTTTTCGTAATTTAAACATTATTGAAATTGAAAAGGTGTTATGTTGTCGTATCATAAAATGATCGTTTGTTGTATTGTCTATTTATAAAAGATTGATTGTTTGATTATCTTATCAGAGTTAATGTCGTTGTGTGTGTGATCAGCTAGTGGTCTTTCTATTATATATGTTCATATGCTGTTAAGTGTGAACATGTGTGTGACATGTCATGTATCTTCAACATACCTTCTGCCATTTCGTTGGTCCATCTGGAAATTCTCGTCTGGGAGCGAGATTTGATACCTGTTTTTGGGGACGAAGATTTATTTCACTCCAAGACAAGAAATTGGTTCTATAGTTTTTTTTATTTACCTTCCAGTTTGTTCGCAGAAGTAAGGAAAGTGAATTTGGCCTGTGTTGTTTTTTCCTCTAGGTCTTATTTCTACCACGTCAGCCTTCATCCCCACCTCCAGCGAAGAGGGGGGAGACAACTGCGAAGCCGTCCGCTCTCTTCGAAGTCCCAAACAAATCTCCTCGATTCAGCTAACCTGATCACATAACTTACACGCAATCCAATCAGCTGATCTTGACTTCCGGTCAACGTGTCTACACTATAATTCACACTCTCCCTCTCTCTCCCATTCCCTCTCTCTCTCTCTCTCTCTATCCATTCTCTAACAAAGGTAAGTATAGAAATGGTAATATGGGTTTCGGAGATTGGAGTAGATATACGTAGGATTGGAATTACTTTCAGAGAGACGCCAGATGTGACTCAATAAATTCCAAAAATTATATTTCAATAACTTTCACTGCACTTGCACTCTCTTTCTACCAATGAATGCTGAGTACCTATTGTCCCTTTCCTCTGTCATAAAAAATGAATATTATTGTAATGGTCATTAAAAAAAAGTGCAGTGGTATAATTAACAAAAAACTGTATTAACGAAAGTCTGTTATAGAATTACACGTCGTGATTCTATGCCTAAAACTGCCACTAATCGCTGCCACTACTTTTTAGATGAAACTATTTTGTCTGGATAACCCCATTAATCATTGAAATAAGTTTTGCAGTTTCCTTTTTTACAAGGAGTCAGAACTTATGAAGACCCAAAGGCCACTCGTGGACAAGGGTTAATTAGTGTACGGAGATCACCGGGACAACAGCATAATGACTGTTAGTGGTGAAAAATGTGTAAAATTTTATTTTTTTAAAGTTGCGACTCTGCATGAACTTATTTCCATTAGAGTTGAAGACGGCCTTATTGTACTCAGCTGGAAAGCAGACCAGCGGAACCGAGTTCCATAGACGGAAGCTCTTTTCGCGATTAGATTTAGACACAAATACTGAATAGGGGAAATTATGATAGTGTTTGTAGCTGTAAAGGTGTTTTGTATAAATTTGGCAAGGAAGACTAAATACTGAAGCTAAACCGAGTATTTTTCATGGAAATACGATAGAACAATGCGGGATAGACTGCTCTGAGAGGCTCATCCCCAGATATAGCAACGTTATTAAAATTTAGGATGTATCTGGTTCTTATATAGGTAGAATATTACAAAATGTGGAAATTAAGTATCTAAGTGTTATATTGGTTGAATGGAGAAAGATCCAGTATCCCTTTCATAAATGTTATACTAGTCATTCCTAAGCATGGTGTCGGTTGTTTAAGTATATAAAGCGACACCTGCAATAATTAATCTCTTTTTGGAAATATAAGTTCTAATCCTGCAAAGGTCTAATTTTTATAATTGTCTATTTTATTTAGATAAAACATTGTTTATTTAAAAGTATTTTCAATATAACCAGGTAGCACCAATAAAAGAATGGTACATAAAATATGATCGAAAAAAATCTAATGTTATTCTATAAAATCTAGTTAACCCCTTAAATGCCTACTTATCAATCACAAGATTTATGTCCTCCAATATGGGTGTGAAATCGTGTCATTAAAAGCTTTCAACCACGCTATAAAATCATCCGGTAATAGGGTTAATCCATCCGTGATGAAATGTCATCTGAATGCCATATTAGATAGGAGTAAGCTGCGCAGACCTATTAAATAACTCGACAGCAACTACAGGGAAATGACGATGGCCAAGCGTTTAACGTCACAGACTGACAAACTGGTGGTGCCAGTTTCAAATCCACTTCGTTTCACAAAAGCACCTTTACTAAAAAAATGTTATCAACTTTCATGTAGTCGTACCTGGTGTCTTTCTAGAAGGAATTGTATTTAGAGACTCTGGAAACGAATAACTAATAGAATCAGTTGATTCATAGAAACTCTCTACTATTATATTAACGGAACATTTTCTGTACGTGTAAGTTCGTTTCCTATAGACTCGAAAACTGCTAGGTCGATTTTTATGAAATTTCACACGAAGGTACATTATGTGCCTCGCAGTGTTCTTAGGTAGGTTTTGTATCGAAATGGCTTCGATAAGTATCGAAAATCGAAATAATTTGATGAAAAAAAGAATATGTGATTTTGACCAAAGTTACACCTTCTACAGTTTATCTAAACAAGTTCATTTAATTGCTTAATACTAACATCGGTATGACGACGACAGCGACATATGATCAGGGAAGTATAGAGATGCTAATTTCGAGCTGTGCATTAATCTAAAATCAAGTACTATGAAGAAAGCTTGAACACTGTTTCACTTCCGCACCTGACTACAATATGTCCGTTTTCAAGTCTAATGTAAACAAGTTATTATTTCGCGATCCTTTTAATTTTTATAATGTCATGAATCAAGGTGCGGCGGGCTAAAATACTTGTATGCCCACTACCGTAAAAATGTTACATAGTCTTTTTGCTCATCCGAATGTTGGATATTTTAAAAGGAAGTAGAATGGCTGAGGATTGATAGATTATTATTTTTTTTTTCTAAAAACCTGATATATTGTAACCATTTTCAGATCAGTTACACGTCATCAAACATTCTAAATAAAGTCAGAAGACAGCCTTACTAAAAATAAGAAGATAATATAACAAGAGAGGTCAGAACTCTACTCGAAAACGAATAGCCTATGCAAGAATATAGAACAGAGCTAGGACCAACTTTCTTACTACTATAGAAGGCAGAAGATTAACCTAAATAAAAAAATAAAAAAGAATAAAGAATAAAAGGGAAAAAGAAAAAAAAAAAAAAGTAAAATTACCATACACATGTGCGCACTAAACTATAAATAGATATAAAATCCGGGGAAAGGAAGTGAAGCCGACACACTAAGCAGGGTTCGCTCGCTGACAGACGCGAAAATTTTGAAAATGGGCAAACAATATAAGCTAAGTTTAATTTAACAAATCCTAATATTACCAAAATGGCAACTGCTTTTTTTTTTTTTTTTTTTCTAAAATTTTGACTAATGTATTTTAACTATATGCGCATATATTGTCTTTAACTCTTTGCTTCCATGCGAGTCGTTTCTTATTACTTTATTTTTTATTTATTTATTCACTTTGTTTGTTTATTTCTCGTTTTGCTTTTACCAACTGTGTATACCTTCTCTTTAAATGTATTTATTTAATGCATTTTAATTACATATGCGTAAAAATGGTCTCTAACACTTAGTCCGACGCGAGCCGTTTTTAAGGTCAGAACTCTACTCGAAAACGAATAGCCTATGCAAGAATATAGAACAGAGCTAGGACCAACTTTCTTACTACTATAGAAGGCAGAAGATTAACCTAAATAAAAAAATAAAAAAGAATAAAGAATAAAAGGGAAAAAGAAAAAAAAAAAAGTAAAATTACCATACACATGTGCGCACTAAACTATAAATAGATATAAAATCCGGGGAAAGGAAGTGAAGCCGACACACTAAGCAGGGTTCGCTCGCTGACAGACGCGAAAATTTTGAAAATGGGCAAACAATATAAGCTAAGTTTAATTTAACAAATCCTAATATTACCAAAATGGCAACTGCTTTTTTTTTTTTTTTTTCTAAAATTTTGACTAATGTATTTTAACTATATGCGCATATATTGTCTTTAACTCTTTGCTTCCATGCGAGTCGTTTCTTATTACTTTATTTTTTATTTATTTATTCACTTTGTTTGTTTATTTCTCGTTTTGCTTTTACCAACTGTGTATACCTTCTCTTTAAATGTATTTATTTAATGCATTTTAATTACATATGCGTAAAAATGGTCTCTAACACTTAGTCCGACGCGAGCCGTTTTTAAGGTCAGAACTCTACTCGAAAACGAATAGCCTATGCAAGAATATAGAACAGAGCTAGGACCAACTTTCTTACTACTATAGAAGGCAGAAGAACTTATTTAAGTAGTATACTTAATATATGCAATCACCGTACGCTTGCTTGTATGTAAGTGTCCTCCATGATACCCATACCATACCAAACCACTGCACGTGGCTCATAATTTGACTGGCACTATATTTTTAACTGCAATACACATAATCCCAGCTGTGATACTAGGGCTAATTTTCTGAATAGATGCACCACTCTGCGCCTGACCTTAATGACTACAATCCCAAATCCCAACGAATTAGCTGTCCCTATAACTGGGAGGGAAAAACCCAATAGCTAGCTACGAAATCCTATACATTTTACCTCCAAGACGATTGCGTTTGTCTTACCTGCATGCATAAAAAAAAAAAAAAAAAAAAAAAAAAAAAAATCTCCTCCCTTCTTCAGACTAAACCTTACCTGTAACTCAAAAATCCTAATGGAAATCCATCTGTAAATAAATAACCCCTCTGCTCTTGAACGCTAACAATCTACTCCTTCCAACCTATCCGCCACTAAACTCCCACATTGCTCCGGTGCTCCGCATCTGTAGTTGAATCGCTAACTTCCAGCCCCTAATCCCTCACATGCAAACTGTTTTAATAACCATCACTAAACATCTATACATTTCTACCTCTAAGGCATGCATTACAGCTCATTCCTATCCAGTAAGGGACTTAACAGCCTATGCACACAAAGGCAGGTACTTAACAGCCAAAGTACCCAGAAACAAAGCGATATGCACTACACAACTGTCTCCTCGAGTTTTGCAACGATTAATTACGATATTGAAACGACACTCCTTGTTATGCAAAACGCCCCATGACTCTTACTAAAAAATACCTACAACTCCAACTCTATTCGCACCTACTGAAAACCTGCCCATATATATCTATTCACCTAATTACGCATGACTCAATACTTGCTGTCTTATCCATGCTATATTGCACTTACATCTTAACCCTCCTATCATCTAAAATAGCTCGGGCACAACTCGTAGCTCAATTCTTAATACCTACTCATACTGTAACACTATACTAGACCTAAGCTAACATTAATAAAATAAAAAAAGGGTACGACTAAAATCACATTATCTCCTCCCTAACAAGCCCTCTTACAAACATAGACGCTTACACTGCATGAACTTCACCCACCCCCTTTATCCATTAACAAGTAAATAGCATGTCCCTAAATCACTTTGAGGAGTGTAACTAATCAGTAGATATAATCCCCAACAAACTAACCCAGTAACACTAACAACGCGGGGTCGCAGAAATACCTGGATTAGAACCTAGGCGCGGAGAAAACCCTCTCAGGGCTGACGGACCCAGTAGATCTTCCCAGATCATCCGTCTAGGAGAAGGAAAACTCTGAAACTAAACCAAAGGGGAGAGAGGCCTCTTCAGTCTTGGATGACAACCTTCCTAGAGCTGGTGACTCAAACAAATTCACCGGTTTGCAAACCTAAATTGCTTAAGGAGTAGATAGGCTCTGTCTATCGCCCGGCTTCCATACTCCTTCTTTGCCTATTAGTCAAGCGCAGAGACACTATCTCAGTGATTCGACAGAAACACCCAGCGGTAGATCTTGTTTCCTGGCTAGGGCAATGAACGCCGTTCTTCCCCATTCCCAGCATGCCCCACCCCTAAAACTGAACATTTGGGAGTGCTTGAGTATAAGATATGCCTGAGCAGTTAGATTGGGTTGACCTTCTCCTAAAGGGTTGAGGGTACCGGATTGACAGTTCCTGGCTGCTGTTCCCGACTGGTAGTACAGGAGCCCTAACTCTTTGGTAGCGCTTAGAGCGGCTGCTCCATCAACAGTTGAATAATATCGGGTTGTTTGCAGTGCCATGACGCGCATGGAAAGGGACCCTGCACTCATCCCCGGTGGGCTTTCCTGAGGCCACAATCCTAATTGGAGAAAGGTCAGCTGATGGTCTACTTGTGATGCATGTCTGAAGCTCCGCATAACCTCTTGCTTAGCTCCCCCTTACCGAAACTCTTAAAAAAAAAATATGACGACAGTACAATCTAAAAATAAGCTTAAACCAGGATTAGGGACAAACAAATTCAACTTGCCTCCTCCCTTGAGGCTCTCATTCACAAATATCCGTGGGCTTAGAACTAACTTAGCTGATGTTGAAGCATTTCTCTTAACAAATACCCCGGATATCTTAGCACTAAGTGAGACTAACCTACACTCCTCCATTCCCTCTAACCACTTTAACATGCCTGGATATCTCCCACTCTGCCGTAAGGACTCTGACAGACATATGCACGGACTTGGAGTTTACATTCGTAATACCCTTCCCTTGACTAGAGAAACAAACCTAGAAACAGATGATCAAGCCTTTATGTGCTTTAGACTAAACGTGCAACACAGTATTAGCTACTATTATTTTCTCTACCGCTCTCCCTCGACTCAGGACTGCTCCATAATAAACAAAGTATCTGACAGCATAGACACGGCACTGTCCCTCGACACTAGCGCACAAATACATGTGTTTGGTGACTTTAATGTCCACCACAAAAACTGGCTTGGATTCTCTACTCACACAGATGCAGCGGGCAGCACAACCCATAGCTTCGCTATATCTCACTCCCTATCACAAATTGTTACGTTTCCAACCCGTTTCCCTGACCAGGAAGAACAACACGCATCACTTCTAGATCTGTTTTTGACCACAGTTCCCGATGACTGCATAGCGAAGGCCCACAGCCCACTCGGGAACGCTGATCATGCAGTGATAATGGTTGAAATCGCCCTAAACTCTAGACCCAAAACTGAAGAGCCAGTGCTCAAAACAACGAGATATTATAATAAGGCTGACTGGGAAGCCATCAGGGAACTAATTAGAGATGCTCCATGGAAAAATATTTTCTCTCTCCCTGCTGAACAGTGTGCAAACGAGACCACTGACTGGTTCAAAACTGCAATCGAAGCGCATGTTCCCATGCGGAAATTTTATAGTAAGCCCCACTCTCCCCAATGGTTTACGTCGACTTGTGCAACTGCCATTACTCAAAAGCAGCATGCATACCGTAGGTTTAACCGACATAAGTCCAGTTCAAACAGACTGAAGTATATAGAAGCTAGAAATAACGTTAAGAAAGAAATAGCGACAGCTAAGAGAGAATTTACGGAAACCACTAAAAAGCGCATCGAAGCACAAAAACTAGGAACTCGAGACTTCTGGAAAATCTACAACAGTGTAGTAAATAATGGGCAATCGACAATTCCCCCACTAACCAACAATCACGAGGTTGTCTCCTCAGCAACCGACAAGGCTAACATGCTTGCCAGTCGGTTTGCCTCAAACTCCACACTGGACCCTTCCAACCACCCCCTACCTGACTTTCCTATGCGGACAGACGCCACACTAGACGATCTGAAAACCACCCCTGCTCAGGTGCATGCTATCATAAAAAACCTTGACACCTCAAAAGCATGTGGACCCGATCTTATCCCAGCTGTGCTATTAAAAAAGTGCTCAGCCGAAGTAGCTCCAGTTCTCTCCAAACTCTACAACAAATGTCTTAATGAAGCTTGCTTTCCGGGCTGTTGGAAAACTGCTTCTGTTGTACCAGTATTCAAGAATTCTGGTGAAAGGACAGACCCATCAAATTATCGCCCCATTAGCCTCCTTCCACTTTTTGCCAAAATATTTGAGACCATAATTAACCACGCTCTAATCCATCATCTTACAGATGCTAAACTACTGACTGACAAACAATATGGATTTAGACAAGCCCGTTCCACAGCAGACATCCTCACCGTGATCTCTGAACGTATATACCAATCACTGGACAAAGCGGGGGAAGGCAGAGCGGTAGCTCTAGATATATCTAAGGCTTTTGACAGGGTATGGCATGAGGGTCTCCTCAGTAAAATCAGATCATACGGTATCACTGGTAGAATACTTAACATAATTAAATCCTTCTTAGATAAGAGAAAAATCCAGGTAGTCCTCGACGGTCGCACGTCTAAACAATATGATATAAATGCGGGAGTGCCCCAGGGTTCTATCCTTGGACCTCTATTGTTCCTGATATTCATAAATGACCTCCCCGACAACATTGCCTCTGAGATGGGTATATATGCTGATGACACTACACTCTATGGCAGACACGACAGGAAGACGAATGAACACATTTCTAAAGAAATGGCAGAAACACTAGAGGAAGACCTCCAATCTGTAGTGGAATGGGGACAAAAGTGGTTGGTCGCGTTCAATGCTGCCAAGACTAAACTAGTTTCATTCAATAATTACAAGAAACCCTCTCTACCACCAATAGCAATGGCCAACGACTCTTTATCTGAGAGTCCATCTTTCAAACTCCTTGGCCTAACGTTCACAGGAAACATGAGTTGGAACAATTACATTGAAGGCATTGCCAGGGCCGCTGCAAGAAAGGTGGGCTCTCTCTACCGTGCTAGAAAACTACTAACACCCGAAAGTATCCTGTACCTCTATAAGGCCACCATTCGCCCATGTATGGAGTATTGCTGCCACATCTGGGCTGGTGCATCTGCTACTAGTCTCTCGCTCCTTGACAAGGTTCAAAAGAGAGTCGCAAATCTGATAGGCCCTGAACTGGCATCTAAGCTTCAGCCTCTGTCCCATCGACGAAATGTTGCATCCCTCTGCCTGTTCTACAAGTATTTTAGTGGTGAATGCTCTGATGAACTGCAATCACTTGTGCCCCCACGACGCGAGCACCCTCGACAAACCCGACAGGCTACTAGATCCCACCCCCACACTGTAGAGGTCCCTAGATGTAAAAGATCTTTTTACTCCAATAGTTTCTTCCCCAGAACCGCAAGACTCTGGAATTCCATTCCAGGTCCCTGCTTCCCCAACAGTACTGACGTGCAGAAGTTCAAGTGTAACGTGAACCGACACCTTGCTGCCCAAATCCCTACATAGTACCCCAGTAGTTGTTGCCCCTGATAGTAGCCCCCTACACCAAAGTGGCAATTTGCCTTGTTTGGGGTGAAAATGTAATAAAAAAAAAAAAAAAAAAAAAAGAGAATACTCGGGCGCGAAAGTCTGCTCTTCTCCTGGTAGTAGTTTTCTGATCCCTCTCTTTTACCAGCCATAATCTACAGAAATTTATCTAAAGTACTGAAATTTATAGTTTTAATTTAAAAAGCAAAACAAAAACAAAACAAAAAAACACAAGTAATGAAGAAATATTTTAATCATTTGTGTTTATTTTTACTAGAAGGACACCCGTCGTTGCCCGGTCATAAAATACGCATGGATATTATATTTTAATAAATGCAGAATTCTTATTTATTAGGAACATAAATAATGTAGGTATTAAACATAACTTTAAATCTAGAAATATAAAAGCGAAAATGTATGTATGTATGTATGTATGTATGTATGTATGTGTGTTCGCTTTTTCTGTATGTTTTTTTTTTTTTTTTACACAGTGATCACCACTTATCAAGGCCCGGAAGCCACTCAGGGATAAGGGTTATTGCAAGTACATCACGTTAGTGAGGAGATTTTATAAAGTGTTTAATTAGGGGGGCGGTTCATTAGGAATTTGTTAACATTAGACTTGAAGACATCCAAATTGTAGTCCGGAGGGAAGCAGGCAGACGGAACAGAGTTCCACAGGCGTGCAGTTCTAAGAAAGAAGCTTTGCTCATGAAATCCGCGTTTTGATTAAGGCACAGATATAGAGTGGGGGAAATTTTTCACAGTGGATTCAGCTAGACGGGTGATTTTCGTGAAAGTTTGGCGAGGGGGGACCAGGGATTGGAGTTCAGACCAGCACCTGCCATGAAAATAACGATAAAACAAGGATAGGCTCGCAACGTCTCTTCTGTGGGAGAGGGGTTGCAGGGTAGAGAAAAGGGCATCCCCCACTAAACCACGAAGTCTATTTTGTACTCTGTCAAGGCATGATAGGCTGTTTTTGGCAGCTCCTGCCCAGATATGGCAACAGTATTCCATCCTTGGCCGTACTTGGCTTTTATATAGATAGAGAATTGAATCAGTAGTGAGATATCTTCTGGAGCGGTAGAAGGATCCCACCATCTTTCCTGCGACCTTGGCAACAGACTTGATGTACGTGTTCCATTTCAGATCAGGAGTAAAGGTCAAACCCAGAAGCTTATCAAAACACGGGGCCTCACCCAGACGAGAGCCATCCATCACAATTGATGCCAGCTGGGGATCAGAGCGTTGATGATGTAAGGATAGGAGTTTGGTTTTAGATGCAATAAAGGTAACTAGCCACATCTTCCCCCACTGAACCACGCGCTCGAGATCAGAGGAGAGAGAATCCGAGAGAACTTCGTCATTTACAGCCTTTGATGTGTTGCCGTAGATGGTCGTATCATCAGCATAGATGTCAACGAATGATTTAAGTATGTGTTTAGGGAGGTCATTGATGTAGATCAGGAAGAGAGTTGGGCCGAGGATTGACCCCTGAGGGACTCCAGCATTTATATTGCAGGCCTCCGATTTTTGTCCATCTACCACTACTCTTATGAGCCTATCGGAGAGAAATGATTTAATGATTGAGAAAACATTTCCAGTTATACCGTAGCTGGAAATCTTGTGAAGTAGACCCTTATGCCATACTTTGTCAAAGGCCTTTGATATGTCAAGAGCAATTGCCCTAGAAAGGAAGCCTTTGTCAAGAGATTCACTAATCCTGTGGGATATAACCGTCAGCACATCTGCGGTAGATCTTGCAGAGCGGAAACCATATTGTGTGTCACTAAGAAGGTTGTTTCTGCTGAGGTGGTTGACTATTTCTCTATTTAATATTGATTCCAGTAACTTACTCATAACACAGAGAAGACTTATTGGTCTGTATTGAGAGGGAGATGACTTATCACCTGAATTCTTAAATACAGGGCAAACTGATGAGGTTTCCAGGGGGTCGGAAAGCACTTCTCCTTAAGGCAGCGCTTAAATAGTTTCGTAAGTATGGGAGCACGTTCTGGTTGAAGCTTTTTTAACACTATAATTGGGATGCCATCAGGGCCAGTTGCTTTACTGGAATCTAGGTTTTTTATTAGCTTGGCGACCTCATGCACGGATATTTGTATATTACCTAGCTTGTTCTGTGTTATAGGAGGAAATATGGGGAGTTGATGGCCTTCGTCGCATAGGGTAGAATTAGCTGCAAAGTTCTTTGCAAATAGTTTGGCCTTGTCTGACGCTGACGAGATAACCTCTGGTCCATTGATAATGGTTGGGATAGAACGCACACTTCTGTTCAGGATCCTATTTGTTATTTGCCAAAACTGGTGGGAACCAAGCCGCTGATCAGCTACCTTGGATTTAACAGACTGGGCATATAGCTCTCTTGCATTTTTTATTACTCTTTTACAGTGGTTGCTGGCAGTCCTGAAAGCAGCTTTAGTCTCAGTGCATCTATTACGTTGGTAGTTATGGAAAAAGTGATTTCTGTGCGCGATAGCAGCAGCACATTCTGGGGAGAACCATGGCTGGCTGTTAGGTTTTTGTTGGAATTTTTTTGATGGTATGAATTGGTCTATGCCTACAATTAACCATTCGGTCAGATCTGATACTATAGAGGACACTTCCTTTTTAAACATGGAGTGCAGAGGTAAATCAGATATGAATGTACGGAAGCTATCCCAGTCAGCCATAGAGTATCGGTATACAGTACGGTGGAGGGGTACGTCTGATGGCTTCTTACATTTTGTTTTTATCTTAACTGATACGACGGAGTGGTCGGAGGATCCTAAAGGAGAATGAACGGTACATGAACATAGCTCAGGGGAAGTTGAAAGAAAAAGGTCTAAGAGGCTTGCATATTGATCGGGTGTATCGGGCACACGGGTGGGTTCGCGAACAATCTGAGTGAGGTCATAAGCAATGGCAAAATCATGACAAAACCTCCCCTCATCATCTGTCTTATTTGAATGGGTCAGCCATTCCACGTTATGGACGTTGAAGTCACCACAGATGTGGATGTTAGCCGAGGGATGTGAAGACAGTATGTGGTCTATTTTCTCAGATATGCTCTTAAAGATAGTAACTCCGCTGTTGTGGGGCCTATGTATGTCTACAAAAGGCTTTTTTCAGAGAAGCGGTCGGTTGGTCCACAACTTTTTAAAACTTTTTATATCACATATAAATCGTAATATCTCACAGCTAACAACGAAGCTCGCCTGTCTATTTAATTTGCTCGATTTCGGGAAGATAAATATTCAACATCTGTCGCTCGCCGCATGTGGGTTAGTCTTTTACCTATAACATCTTGGGAAAATACTATCCCGCAGTCAAACTTGACCTCATTAACTTATTAAAACGGGCACCTGCCAAATCCAAGTAATTAAATAAATTCAAACGTGTTTCCGTTAGCATCTCGTGGTGGGGCAATTGTTAACGCCGCACGTTTTTTTCACACTTTAATTTACAACTTTGCCTCAAGGGTTCGGGTTCGATCCTCATACTTACTTTCTTTTTACCCCCCCCGGAGTTTCCACACACACCTCCAAACACCTGGGCAACGCCGGGTACCCCTCGCGAGTTCCTTTATAAAAAAAAGCAACAAAGTGAGACGGTGCATGCGACTGTTATGCTTTTCTAAACAGTTCACTTCTTGTAAGTAAAAAAATACTTGGGATTGAAAGCAAAGCCTAAAAACAGTGATACAAGTCCGAAAACCATTCTACCAGCTTACTACGATCTTTAAAAAGCCTTTTCAGACCTACTTATTTTTTTATATTATATGAACCATTTACGCATGTGCATTCGTAAAAACGTTAACAAACGCATGTACTAATTTTTCAATTTTGAACCCTTATCAGGTTGTTGTTCCAAATGAAAACTGATTAAAAAGTTTCCCACGTGTTTGAATATCCTATATTCCAAATTCTAAGTCTGTAAATCAAAGACTCGTTGAGTATACAAAGTGAGACGTGTCCTCACACACACATTCACACTTTTAGAGATGTGCCCGGCGTTGTTACAAAATTGAATTAAAAAAAACGACAAGAAACTAAGATATACGAATGCGTATTATGTTTTTCTAAACAGTTAAAGTCTTGTAAGAAAAAAAAAAAACTCGATCTGAGATTTAAACCCAAACCTAAAGACAGTGAGTTAAGTTTGATGACTATTATATCGGCTTGTCATGATCTTAAAAAAGTGTTTTTAAACTTCGTGATACAGTTGACAAACTAGATAAAAAGTTAACCAATTGTTAAATTTTTATCCTTTAGCAGCCCTTTTTCTAGATGAAAACTGATTAAAAAGTTTTCCACGTGTCTCATTACACTATATACTCAATTTCAAGTCCGTAGATCCAAAATCATATAAGTGTATAGGTTAAGAAGTGTCCTCACACTCACATTTTCACTTTTATTGATATACTGGCAGGTGTCCCAGCGTTGTCCGGTATAAAATGTAACATTAAATTTCTTTAAATAAAAATGAAGTTAACAAAAACTAAAGAAACGGAGACATGTTCATTCGAGTATTACTTTTTTTTTTAAAGTTTACTTCCTTTAATAAAAAAAAACCCAAAATACTGGAGCTGAGGCCAAACTAAAAAGCTAAAAACAGTGAGTAAAGTACGATAACCATTTCCGCGATCTTTAAAAATGTTTTTAAACCTACTTATACCTAACATAAGGAAGTTATCATATGAACGATTCACGCATGCGCTGTCGAAAAACAATTGACCAACATAAAAATCTAATTCCTCTCAAGTACGCATTTTTCAATTTTGACCTCTTAGAAGCGTTTTTCCTTCCGGATGAAAACCGATTAAAAAGTTTTTTTCATGCATGAATATCCCATATACTAAATTTCAAGTATAGATCAAACATTCGTTGAGTATATAGGTGTAGAAATGTCCTCACACACAAAGTCTCATTTTTATAGATATATAAATCGACAGATTTCGTTATTTCAAACTATATGTTATGATACGTTAAATTATATCTTGGTTATCCCAGCATTTTTTCAACACTTTTTTTTTATCGGGCTTAAACAGCAGAAATTTACATCGAAAATACATAAATACGTAGTTTTATTTTAAAACGTGAAAAAAGGCTATATGCATCCTTCTGTCTGTTTTTCAAGTACTTTAATGATAGGTGCTCCGACGAACTACAAGAGCTTGTACCCCCTCGACATAAATATCCACGATAAAAGCGACAAGTAGTAGAACCCCACCTCATACACTGTAGCAATTCTTAGATTAAAAAAAAAGCCTTCTACTCTGATAGTTTCTTCCCTAGGGCCGCTAGACTTTGGAATTTTTTCATTTTTTTTACAGGGGATCACCACTTGTCAAGGCCCGAAGGCCACTCAGGGATAAGGGTTATTGCGTGTACAGTAATCAATGAGATAGTATTGTAGTAATCATTAGTAATGGGGGATTTGATGGAGCGTCTTACCTAAGGGGGCGGTTTGTCAGGAGTTTGTTTATGTTGGACTTGAAGACATCCAAGTTGTAGCCAGGTGGGAAACAGGCAAGCGGCAGAGAGTTCCACTGGCGTGCAGTTCTAAGAAAGAAGCTTTGCTCATGGAATCTACGTTTGGATTTAGGCACAGATAAAGAGTGGGGTGAATTATTGACAGTAGTTTCCGCCAGATGAGTGTTTCTCGTGAAAGATTGGCGAGGGGGGGACGAGGGATTGGAGCTCAGACGTGCACCTGCCATGGAAATAACGATAAAACAAAGACAGGCTCGCAACGTCTCTTCTGTGGGAGAGAGGTTGCAGGGAAGAGAAAAGGGCATCCCCCACTAAACCACGAAGTCTATTTTGTACTCTGCCAAGGTAGGATAGGCTGTTTTCAGCAGCTCCTGCGCAGATGTGGCAGCAGTACTCCATCCTTGGTTCATGTTTCACCAACTCTACTGATATGCAGAAGTTCAAGTGTAACGTAAACGGATATCCTTCTGTTCAACTCCTTACATAGTACCCTTTCAAATTATGTGCTTGATAGTAGCTCCCTACATCAAAGTGGTACTGTGCCTTGTTTGGGGTGAATATGCAATACAAAGTGTGTTTTTTTTTTATTTCGTTTTTTTTTTCAAACTGTATGTTATAATATTTTCGATTATATCATTGTACTCTCTGCTTTATAACAGGACCATTATATAGCAATTATACCCAATCCAGCGTTTAAAATATATCTTCGAACCTAATTTCCAGTTTAATTCGGCAATAAAAAGATTACTAAAAAAGGAATGCTAAAAAGGGTCGTATTAAAACGATGCGTATGAACTATTATTACTAAATAGTTATTCATGTGAACAAGCATTTGTAGATGTGTGTGAAGGAACGGGCGAATGCATGCACATAGGAAAAGTCGTGCTTGTTTTTATGGGCGTGTGTGTGGTGGTAGGAGGAGAGATTCGAATAAAAACCTCGGAGACAGTACGTACGCACATGTTTGTTTGTGTCAATATTTACGTATACAAGTCTCTACATACGATCGCATCGAGGCGTTTCTTTTGACTGGAACTTTGAAAAATGTTTTCACTAACTCCTCTTTTACAATTTTATCCTAAATATTCGAATATATAAAAAAAAAGATTAAAAATATTATCCCATACTTTATTTGCATTTATTTTTTCGTTATTCTTCTGTTTTTTTTTTTTTTTTCGGAATAACTTTAAAGAGAAAATCGTGCTCTTCGACTGACACTGAAATTACTCGAAGCAATGAGACATTTTCATCGAGTTTTACAGAAACTTAAAAAATAAAAATGAAAAAAGATTTTAAATAACAAAGGGCACGGGTGGCAAGAATAGAAATTTACGTTTTTTTTTTTTTGTTTGTTTCTTTTAAATTTTCTATTTCATCTTTTTCTTTAAGTTCTTTCTTTCTCCTTCCAAATAAATCAATTGTTGATCTGTCTTTCATTTTTCTCTTCAATATTTATGCTTAGGGTTAAGTGTAATATGACGTTATTATATGAGTTTATGTGTCTTTTAATGTATACGAGTCTTTTGATGTTTTCTACATGTGTGGTTATTTTGTTTTCATAGTCAAGTCTTAAGGATTTGATTTGATAATTAAGAGAAGGCTATACCATCAATATAACAACAGTCACATTGTATTATTTAGATTATACGGACTACCACTCTCTCATTTTAACTGTTATTCTCTAAACCTTTCAAACAATGTATCCTCCAATCCGTGACGTAACAGAAAAAGTACTAATTACATTTAATTTTAACTGACAATTAACTGGAGGATGAAGGTTCAATCTTCATTAGGGGCGTTACTAATTGCGAAGTATTCCATTACGAATTGCTTCAGTTAAAGAATGTTCTGATATATATATTATTTCTTTAGATAAGCAAACCGATAGAAATTTGGAGGATTAAGGTCCGCTGCATGTGGGACCTGGTCCGCATCCACCCATTCCCTGCCGATGTATAACTTCATATTCTTGAACATTATAAAAACAGTTACTTTGTATTATTCGAATTATTGTGACTAGTGTAATATTAAATTTTATTCTAACAATGTTTTCGATTATGTAATCTCGATCTTATTTACCCGTGTCTTGTCGAACTCGGGAATCTTTCGTTTGAACGTCAAAATCTTCACTATTTCGAACCTTAAGCTTTTTCTTTAATCACAGAAAACATTAATGCAGAATAAGGGACACGATGAGTAGTATACGAATAAATAAGATAACTAATAAACCGGTAAAATTTCATATATATATATATATTTATATATATATATATATATATATATATATATATATATATATATATATATAGAATTTAATAATATAAATAAGATCGAGATAACACAATGGAAAACGTTGTTAAATTAAAATTTAATATTACACTAGTCACGATAATTTGAATAATAAAATTAATTTAAAATTAAAATGTTTAAAGTCGACGTTATTTCTCGCGGTTAATGGTAGCCGAATGGATTAGGTCTTCGCTAAACCGAGCCAGAAATGTCTCGTGATGCGGGGTTCGAATCGTTCGACTGGTATTAATCGTGACACCCTGCACTGAAGATTCCCGAAAGGATGAAACACTAGTGTCTGTAGGTATTTAATAATTATTATAGTAAAAAAATAATTATATATATATATATATATATATATATATATATATATGTTCAATCTATCAGCACCTCATAGCACACCACACCCCTAAAACTGAATTTAGAGACATATTAATAAAAAAAACGCGGCCATTTTAACTGTCCCATATTGCATGTTGCGCCTCCCAATCTTTGAGGCATTGTTAATCCACATTAATAAACCAACGATTAACCAGATTTAAAATGAAACGGGCGCGCTCAAGTGATTTTAAGCGATTTTAATTATCTTTTAATCGTCTTTTCATTTCGTCTCTCTATTTTTATTTTTCAATTTCATTTTTTATTTTTTTTACTACTCGCCTGAGGATGACCAATGGAGGCCGAAAACGTTTGCAATTACGGGAAATTTCTTTTTTCACTCGAAAAAAACGTTCGGAAAGTGGTCCGACAGAGAGAAAAGGGGGATTACAAGAAAAACAAGTAAGAGTTATCTGTGCTATTTAATGAAACCGGCATATATATATATATATATATATATATATATATATATATATATATATATATATATACGAGTAAACAGTTAATAAAATATGCTAAAAAACACTTTGAAAAAGAGTTAAAAACATATTTAATCTGAAAAGGAAACACTTGATAAGTGGATAGTCCTTAATCCGCGGAGTTTCGAAGAAATACTTTCCTTCGCATCAGAGGGTAGGTATTAGCAAAATGCGGGATCGGATTTTGCATATAAAATATTTATATATATATATATATATATATATATATACTTGTTTATTGTTATATAAACATGCTCACATCCCGCTGCTACAAATAGCCACTTGTTTCAATCAAACAACAGATATCATCAGGCAGCGACTTGACTATTCAAAAGTTCATTATTCATTGAACTTTTGAATAGTCAAGTCGCTGCCTGATGATATCTGTTGTTTGATTGAAACAAGTGGCTATTTGTAGCAGCGGGATGTGAGCATGTTTATATAACAATAAACAAGTATTATCAGCTCTTTTTATTGAGCACTATCTAACAACCTCGTTGAATTCATTAGTCCATTACTTTTGAATATAAAAAAACCCCGAGTATATATATATATATATATATATGTGTGTGTGTGTGTGTGTGTGTGTGTTATTTTTTTATCACCGCTTTATCTGTTCAGTTACATATATTTCGTATGTTGAAACATGTTTACGATCCAGCAGCCTCGTCAGACCTTACAGAAATGGTTGTTAGTATTTGGAAGAAGTGTTTTAGAGGAAATACGAGAAAAAAAGGTGGTAAGAGATAATAAGGGGGAGGGAGACGCGTAGATAAGTTTTAAAGGTTAAAGTACATTAGATTGTAGTGTGTGGTGGGTAGCAGATTTAGGTAGGCGTGAGTGAAGATATATGGATATAGGGAGGGGACGAAGGAAAGAGGGGGTAAAAAGGGGTAGGAGGAGGAGAGGGGGAGGAATTTCAATTTAAGGTTTTCAGATTTTGCTGCTTTTGGTTGTTTAGGCCTGCACTGGAGTATATGAAATAGAAGAGAGAGAGATAGGGAGAGAGGGAGAGAGAGAAGAGTAGAGAGAGAGAGAGGGAGAGAGAAAGAACTTGTGTACGTGTCATAGACGCTTGACAAGTAAAAGATTCCATATCGAATGTTCGTAGTATCTAAACTTACCTGACTTTCAGGACTTCTGAGTCATTATAACTTAACCCCTACCCAATGAAGCCTTATATCCGATCACTCATACAGACTCCACAATATTAAACCAGCGATATTTTTAGGAACATACTTTATCATACATCTGCCTAATCTCGCCTAATTAATAATACTTACTTATGTATATTTTACTTTTATTCTTTATTTTGCTATTTTATACTTACTGTATTTATACAATTACTTAGCGAATCTTATTCCATATCCTTTGTCTATTATTATTATTATTATTATTATTATTATTATTATTGTTATTATTATTATTGTCAATACTTCATTATTATAATAATAATAAGATCTTTCACAGAGGTCATCAAAGATCTCTCCTTGAAAACAGCATGTGGTGTGCCCAGGAATATGAGTAAAAGCAAGTCTCCCAAAATTTCCAGTACTCTCCACCTCTTTCGATAACATTTGCAGATAAATTTGCATTATCGCAACAACTGCAGGTTGGTAGCGGCTATTGGTTTTCACTGAAATTCTCTTCTTATCCGACGGAGGCTTAGTTCCTCGGTCTGTCTTTCCACGTTCAGTCTACATGGTTATTGGGTCTCACGCTTTGGTGGGGAGAGGACACTTAGGTGGCAATAGAGGGATGGGGTGGGGGTAAAGAACTTATAGATATGCGACTTCAGTGCTCTTGGTTTCATGTAGCGCTTCATGTTTTTCCTTTGTAGCAGTTTGTCTGGCCCGCGGTTTTGCTCTTGTGTGTCAGTTTCCATATTCTAGGAATTTTCCTAATATTTCAGCTGTTATTATCGTTCGTAGTATTTTTGCGATCATTCTTGATTTCAATTTTTCCCCTTCTTTTTTCAAAGTTGTTCGCGATTGCTCCTAGTGCTCCTTCTGTTGCGTAGCAGGGGACTCATATTACAGAGAGACAGCGGGGACATATATATAACAATGATGAGGGAGAGAGGGCATGGTTCTTCTTCTAAGATGCTTGGGACTTCATATATATATATATATATACTGTTGGAGATGTATACAAGTTCTTTACACAGAGGAGGGGATATACATATTCTTGGAAGGGTTACACAATGTTTATTACAAATGATTAACACATTACCTTTTGGGTATTGAAAGATGACACACGACAAGTTTTACAAAAACACAAAGATGATTATTTATTCATTGGACAGGTCGAATGCTAATGACCTAAGGAATTCAAATTTTGATCTACATGGTAGATTTTCTACCCTTCGCTTCCAAAGGGTCAGCTGACCACTGACTGCCAACTCACTGACTCTCAACTTTCTCTCTTTCTCTGACTGACTCCCGACTGACTCTCGACTCTTCTCATCTGACTAACTATAGCTCCTATATTGAGAATCCCCCTTCGTTATGACGTCAGAAGTGTGTTTTCCAAACGTGACCAATTCACATGGCTATGCACACGCTTTTTACAACAAGAGAACTCTCAACATATGACTCTAACCTATTTTTAACAATATATTTTTAATTTGTATTGTTCATTCTTTTTGGCTGACCTTTTTAACATTTCGATTCCAAAGAGAATGAACACTCAATTCTCTTTACGATATAAACAATATCTAACTATTTCTAATAGAATTTATCAATAGACTAAATTGTTTGACTACCAGCATTCGAACCCATACGAAACAACTGTACACGTTTGAAACATTGGTAATTTATACGAATTAACTGTCTTATGTTTAAAATATCATCGTATTTATCATATAGCACCGGTCGAGTATGAAATAGGATCAAAGAAGAATCAGAATTGCACTGAAATCAATAAAATAAAACAAGGGTCAAGAAAACAAATATGTAGAAAATACGTGTAACCAAGAGCAGTAAAATTGCATTCTACTTGAATAAAAGTGATATTAAAAATACTAAGCGAAATGTTTCATCACTACGCATGCGCATGTTCTCATTATGTAAACAATAACATTTTTTGGACATCGTGTTCAGTTGTGCTAATGATTATCGTACTTGGTTGGCTGGTTGGTTGTTTTTGTTTTACGGCATATCAACCCTTTTCAGGTTATTTATATTGTTCAGCTGATTTTAATAATGGGCGGAAAAGTAAGCCAATGAAACTCCTGTATTATTATCGGTATGCGCTTAATCGTTTCTTTTTTCGGGACGACTCATATTAACTGCAGAAGTTGCCATAATTTGAGGTACACAATTTTACGAACACGCATCGAACCCCAGGCAGTACAAATGACGCTGCACATTGTGTCGTATGTGCAGATCATAAATTGACACGCAAAATGCAAAAATAATTCTGTAAAAGGTCAAACGATATCAATTAAAATTCTTGCAAAATTCTTTTCACCCCGGGTTAAAAGCAGCAAATTAATTTCTAACATCAATTTTAATTTATTGAATAGATTTGCACACGGCATTATTTCACACAATGGCGCCTTTGAAGACAGCGATCATTGGAGATATTTGTTTCGTATGCATTCATTAATTCATGACAATTTTGTCGTCTTTCGTGAATTCCTATCGCTGTCGAATTCAACAACTTTTGAAATATTCGTCACGATTAGAGTACGCGTTAGTCTATTTCGATCTTCTGGGTTTAAGGCTGAACATATAAGAAGCAGTCCTCACGATTACTATTTCGATTAGCATTGCTTTCATATATTCACATAGACATTACAGAAATATACGCGAGTATATGTTTATTTAAAATTAAAATATACACGAGTATATGTTTATTTAAAATTATTAATGAGCATCGTCCTAGATGTGAAGGATATAAAAGGAATAAAATTATGCTTCGTAAGTGTTCGAACTCGCGATTTATCGATTGAGTTATCGTTAGCACGTCCGATGGGTATCTCTTGAATTTAATATACATCCCTGCTGTTCCCTTACTCTCCGTTCCTTTTTGGTGTGGTTATGGATGCTGCACTCCTTTATTTGCTATATAAATGATCCCTACTTTGTGGACTTACAAAAGATTTTGGTGCGAACACATTTTTCTATATTAAAGGAGTAGGAATACGCAAGTTTTAAAATCATCTCTGATAATTTCAATTCTATTACTCCCTTGTAATATTCCTGCTATGTTTTTGTTGAAGTGTTTTCTTATTTCAGTTTATCAGGTAATTATTTCTTACTCACTAAGAATTCTCATGTAAAAAAATTGGCCCACAAGTTAAACAAAATAGAGCCGACATCAAAGCGTGAATTGATCTTGCCTTCAGCAAATAAAATTACCCGTTCTAGTCAAGATCTGAGAAAATGTGCAGCACCCAAATTAAAGATATACCAATCGCTGATGCAACCGATCCTTCTTTTTAGCAATGATTTCTGGCCAATAAAAATGAAAGCCGTTCGAAGATTAGAAATATTTGATCACCATGGCCTGCGTTGCATATTCCGTAATCGATGTCATGATTCCTTACAAACAACACAGTGAGTTTATTCTATAAATCAACTTCTCATCCTAAGACAAGTCACACTCGCTAGACATATAGGCTGGCTTGGTCACAACTTTATTTGTCAACCAAAATGTTTCATATACAGAACAATTGATGCAGATCTTCAAATAAAAAAGCGATGTTGTGGCAAAAAAACCTCTGGTTACTGAAAGATAAATTTGATCTAACTTTAGACCCCAAACACCAGAATTCGGAGTTGGAACAACGACTACCTAGCAATCACGCCATCTTTGACTTCAAATAGTAAGGCTTGATCAGCCTTTGTGAGGAAAATATGTTATGTGTGTGTAACGTTGTTGGTCTCTCTAACTGACGGCCTCGTTAATCGGAATTTAATGCACATCACTAGACTAACTAGTGTCGGTAATCTCTCTGACACGACGACAAATTTTCACAAATTCCGACTCTCGAAAGACGTAATAGCAGAGAGAAGACTCGCATGTTCTTTCATCGTAACGCCCATCGCTGTGCGTCTATTTATTTTTCTTCTCTTTCTTCTCTCTTCCTTACAATCTCTATTCCTTTTATATACGTGTGAGTTTTTGACGTCACCCTTCTGTTACGCCGAAAAATGCTGACGCGACTACATTAGATGCGGCAAATAAATCCAGGTGAATGCTCTTTCAAGTTTTAGTACTATTACACAAGTAATTATCAGATTCTGCTCACTGGTACTAAGCGACAACAAGTCTCCATTAATTTTCAACATTATCTTTTTATTTCCATATTCATTGTATATAATTCTGCCACATACAAAGTGAGAATTGGGTTAAGCTTTGAGGACCCTTCTTAGACTTATTATTATAATAATTATTATTATTATTATTATTATTATTATTATTATTATTATTATTATTATTATTTGTGCCCGCTAGAAGATCTCACACAAGTCATTATCAGAGATCAGGCACATACAACAACTGTTGGTGTTCCCTTACGTCTGTGCATTAACAAGTACTCTCAACATCTTTCGATAAAATTCTTGTTGCAACAATTGCTCGTCAGTGATTCCTTGCTGTCCATCTGTCTTTACTGGTACCTGGATGGCAATTAGTCTAATCAAGGTTCCGGTGGATGTCTGATTAATGTTTTCTTATCAAAGTTTCTCCATTTTGCTTGAGCATTTTCGACTTTTTGGTGTATATATATATAACTTGAGTTCTTTCAGTTATAATCGAACCGAAACCAAAACTTATGAAGAATTCTTGGTAAAATTATTTATTAAAAGAATTGGAAGATCATAACAATTAAATGGCAGTCACTCGGAAGAAAAAAATTATTAATATACATTGTTTCTCTTGTCTTATTCGACAACTAATGTAAGTGTTGACATCAACAAATTCAGTATATTCTGAACTAATAAAAAATATGCTGTGTGATAAAATAATTACAAAAACAACATCCTTAAAGACTTGTTCACGAAATACACCTTAATCGTTCATGTAAATGAATAATATAAAAAGTGCATAAAACTTATCCACAAAAGATGAAAAACACATGTTTAGATTCCCAGTCAGTTTCCCCTAATTCGGTGAGATTTTTTAAATATATTTTATACAAGGGTATTTCAAAAAATCTCAAATATTTTTTAAAACTCAAGAACAAAAGTGACTTCATTAAAATGAGTAACGTTTTCTGCTTCAGAATTAACTGTTCTACCGAGTCACTGTCATTTGCCAGGAATTCAGATGTCTGCTTCTGACGCACGTCCGTGACAGTTGCTGCTTTCTTATAGTCTCAAACCGTCATTATCTTTAACAGAGAGCTGAAATTTTTTAAATCATTATTGTATAAGTCATAACAATATAATTTGCAATGCCCCATATTCCATTTTCGAACGTTTAACAATCCATCTACCAATAAATTGTAGCACATAACACTCCCAAAAACGAAGTTAAAAACATGTTAATAGAAACACTACCATTTAAGCCATCTCACATTGTAACCTGCGCCTCCAAATATAGGAAGTCCTATTCATTCGCATAAACAACCCGCCTATCAATTAGACTTTATATAAGGGAGGTAAACACGCTTATGTGTTTTTAACGATTTTAAACGGATTAATCCACTTTTAAATAAATTCTCGGAACGCAATTTATAAATCATCACTCGCCTGAAAATGACTCATGCAAGTCGAAAATATTCGCGACTATAGCTAATTTGTTTTTACACTAGAACAGAACAGTTGCACACTAAACATACCCCTTTCTTTAATAAATAGGGTTTTCTTAAGTCAAAATCTTATACCCCATGTTCTAAGTCTTGTCAATTTTGCATATCTGAAGTTATAAGTATAATTACTTCTCCCAAAGTATCAACATAATCAATTCAAACATCGACCTTATTTCCTAATGTAAACACAAAAAATTCCAATATAACTAATTTGAAATTACTAAGTTTGCTTCCTAAACTTTGGGCTACATTTAGTTTATATGAAAGATTTCTTTTATTCTCCTCATTAATTTTTGTGAGACTAGAGAAGCTATTATAGACTACCCCTGGCGTATTATCTGCGTATATGTATGTTTCTGTGTGTAAATATATATGTGTTAGTGTATGTATGTGTGTATATATGTGTATTTGTATATGCGTATATATGTATATATATATATATGTATGCATATATGTATATGTATGTATGCATGTATGTTTGTGTATGATTACATGCGCAGATGCCATTTGATTGTAAGTGAGTTGGCTCCCGTAGTCTCATTTCTTTTCTTATATTATTCATTTTGTATATGTGTGCATATGAAATTATACATTTGTATATCGACATATGTGTATACCGAGCATTGCACATTTAATTATTAAACTGTAACTTATGATCTGTCAATTTTTCTACTCATTAAAACTTTCCTTCAAATTTTAAATAAATTTGGATTATCCCTTCCATAAAATTATCTTTCAGACTGGGTCACAATAACTTCACCTGGCCTATATTTATCTGTTCTCTAAATAGATTGACAACGTTTGTTTTCAATTAGCATATTTCCCTTTTTCTTTCTTTTCTATCCAATATCATATGTGAGAGTGTTTAGTTACTGATCCGTGCTTCAGCCTTACAAAGTAAGAAAAAAATATCGTAAAACATGAATTTACTCTCTAAAAACTATTTAAGAATTGCGCGTTGGTGTCGCACCCTGCTATCATATGCATCCGAGATCAATATCTACTTGAAAATTGTTTGCTTATGCATTTTTGGTACCGCGCTATTTGCTATCAGTGTTTCCAGGTTAAATTGAACGTTCACGCTAATGTTTTAATTCAATCCTTAGGTGGAAGAATATTTACAAAAGACCCACCCCTCCCAATGAGGATGGATATTTACAAAAACCGCCCTCCTCCCCTAATGTAAAAATAATTACCCAGAAATTGGACTGTGTATTGTTCAACGCTTTTGCTTATAAATTAAAAAACAACATACGTTTACTCATTGTAAAACTTTATCTTGCATTATTTATTTATTTTGGTAAATATGAAGAATCTTTCCATCCTCGAAAAATCCTTTAAAATTACCACTTTAAAAGGTTTTCGAGTTGGCTGAAAATGAGAATAAAGTATAAAATCCGACATACGACTAGATTTCAAGGTATGAATAAATGTTAGTTCTAAAAAGTGGGGAGATCACTCTTCTAAAATAATATCACGCAAAATGAGCACTCACTTTATGGCCATAGCTTTCTCCGGTGGAGGGGGCGACAATGAGTATAATGACCAGAATATAATTTAACATGAGTTCCATTTTTTTTGTTCGGAGTTGGTACACGTCAAATCGATGATAAATACCTGGTAGCACCCCTATAAAATGCGAGTGCTCAGTTTACGTGACATTAGGTTCATTGTACGCTGCCACCCTCAATAAAAGGTAGGCATAAAATGAGTGCTAATTGTACTTTAAATTATTGTATACAAGTGATCCCCTACTTTTTTTAAACTAACATTTTTTATTATTACTGAAACTACTTGTTTGCTGGAATTTTAAACGTTATTTTCGTTTTCAACACAACCGGAAACCTTTTTGGAAAGTAACATTACTTCATATATTTTGAACTAGTTGTTAGACGGAATTTTAACGTGACTTTTGCTTTCAGTGCCCTAGAAACACTATAAAAGTGGTAATCTTAAAGAATTGGTCGAAATGGAAAGAATCTTCATACTTACCCTTTTTTATTTGTTAAATAACGTGGTTAAGCTAAATTAAACTTTAACCACATCCTCACATGTGCAATAATAGCGTGATGTAATTTTATCCATTTATAGTTTGTGTATATAAACAATCATGCAAACTTATAAATCGAATTGGAAATTCGAAAACGAAATGAAACGCAATATTATCCCATGCGGCCCTATAAAAACGAAATACTATTGCGGTATCTTTATTACTAAAATAAAAGGTTACTTTAAAGTAATTGTTAACTACATGTAAACATGTGAAACATTAGCGTGATGTAGGTAGTGAAGCATTTATAATATAAACATATTGTAAACTAAAAAAGTTAATCGGCAACGCGTAAACAAAATTAGACGAAATATTTTTTTTTCTGAAGCGTCAGTAATAACCCTTTAATAAAAACAAATTACTGTCCTGTTATCTTTACTATTAAAATAAACTATTATTAATAATGATTTGTCGCTTTAACTTAATTACAGAAATAAAATATAATTAATAATTATTTCTCACTGTAAATGAAAATATGAAATTCCAATTTCTGTTTGGTAAAATAACACGACAAATAAGCAGTAAACCAAGTAATTTATTTCCTAGTGATCTTAGTAAGATATTAACGAAAATAGTACTGTTAATAATTTAAATGTAGTGCAAAACATTTTTTTTCGAGATTCAGTAGTTGATAATCGGGCTATTTTATATATAATGATTCTATTAAGGGAGTCTATGATTGTAGTAGTCTCTGAAGTGTTCACTATTGAATGATGCTTCCTTCATTCCGGAATGTCCAAATATGTAGATCGCAACAAATGAGATTTTCAGGGATGGGAAGAGGGAGAAATCATTATTTGTGTAGGGGAAAAGCGTGAAGTGTAGGCGATGTGTATGACAAAACTAGCCAGTTAATGACCGATAAGACTCAGTAAAGTAGAAAAAAGTTTAATTGCAAGCGGTGTAGAATGGGGTCGTAAGAGATCTTTTCGAAGAGGGGGTAAAAATTGAGCTTATTCCTAGGTTATGACGATGCTGAAGATGGCGATCCTACTTATAAATGTAATGTTTTAATATTACAGAATAATGTGACTATAATGGAGGTCTATAGTTATATAAGGTAATGCCTAATAGCGTTAACATAATAAATTTTTATGTACCATCTGTTAGTGTAAGCCTACGGCATTTTGGTCCATGGGGGGGGAAACTGCGCCTCTTTTATTATATACATGAAAAGATGAAATATCAAAAGCAATTAAAAACACACAACTACTACAATGGTTCTAAAAGCAAGGATTCTTATTTCTTAACTAAAGACGGGAATGGAACCATTAAAACGAGTTATTTTTTGGCCCTCCAGATTTGTTTCTACATAGTCACCATCATTCTCAATGCACTTTTGCCAGTGATGAAGGATAGCTGAACATAGGCGTCTGAAGCTGTCTTTGTCATAGTAGGATCACCCCACTGGTAAGGCCCCTATTTTTGCTATAAAACTAAAAGGCAAAAGAGTCACGAAGATGGAAGTGGTACCATTAAAACCAGCGATCTTTTGTATCCCTAAATTTGTTTTTTCTCCTCCATTCTCAATGTATATTTGCGAGCCTTTTTTGATGATTCGGTCGGAAATGTCCGGAGCACGCTTCATCGCTCATATGTCTGTCGTTTCCTAATTTGTTGACATTTACTGCATCGGCTTCGTTAATGCTCAACTGGTGCTAAAGAATGTTGATCGTTTCAATTTGTTTGGATATGGAGGATTTCAATAACGCAGGTCAATTACAGGTGCCAGTTTTCTTAGTCTCACACTATTAATATCTGCAACAGAGTGATGAAACTTTCAGGTTATGCGTGCATTAGGTCAGTCATCATATCACGGCAACTCTCAATCTGCTCTTATCTATTCGAACGCGATAAAAGACTAGCAAGCAACTTATGATACATACGTAGTACATATTAAATAAAAAGATACATACGTAAGAAATAAAGCTGATAAAAATACAGAAATGATGATACGAGGAGCGTTTCAAAAGTACATGTTTTATTCTGTCCAAATGGATCATAGGTGATAATTATTACATTACTTATATGATAAACTTATGAATTCCAGACCTGATAGTTTTATATTTCTGTTGTCCATATTGACAATGTAAAACAACAAGAATGAACACTTGGGCGTATCATGGACGTATGTCAAAATCATGGACGTATGTCAAAATCATGGACGTATGTCAAAATCATGGACGTATGTCAAAATCATGGACGTATGTCAAAATCATGGACGTATGCCAAAATCATGGACGTATGTCAAAATCATGGACGTGTGCCAAAATCATGGACGTATCTCAAAATCATGGACGTATGTCAAAATCATGGACGTATGTCAAAAGCAGAAATACGCCATCGAATTTCTAGCAAACTGCATTGAAAATCCTGGTAACTAAATAAAAAACATTACTTCTCGACCATAAAAAGTAGCGCATTTTACGAGTATCACGCCTTCCTTTGTATATCTACACTATTTTAGTTTCAAATTGGAATACTTTATTTTTGTATGACGCAAGGCACTTTCGACACCAAGTAAAAGTGCATTAAGAATTGTTGTGACTATGTAGAAAAATAAATTCTGAAACACATAAAGTTGCTTGTTGGCGTGGTACCACTCCTGTCAGCGGAGCGTTGAATTCTTTTGACTTAAAAATATAAAATGTTTTACATTTTTAACGATCCTTGCAGAGAGATGATGTTTTATTAAAGAGAAATAACACTGAAAAATAAAATAAAATGAAAATAATTTTAAAAAAGTAACGATAAAGAAATTAATAAAATACAACTAAATAATGATAATAGAAAATAAAATAAAATTATAAAATAATTAAATAAAAAGTAAAATATAAAATATGACGAAGACTATGCAAATAAAATATATTTCTTAAGTAATATGTGATGGAATAGAAAGAAAATAATATATTTCTTTAGTAATATGTTATGGAATAGAAAGAAAATTATATATTTCTTAAGTAATATATAATGGAATAGATAGAAAATTATATATTTCTTAAGTAATATATAATGGAATAGATAGAAAATTAGAAACAATACTTTTGGATAAACAAAATATTAATAAAAGCAAAAAAAAAAACAATTAAATGGTTTAAAAGTATTTAACAAAAAAAATAATTGAAAATATAGAAAATTATGAAATAAGGGATGGTTTTAAAAATAATACAAAACTGAAAATGAATAGAATGTGTAATGCAACGAAAATTAGATAAAAACAAGAACACAAAAGTAATATAAACGAGAAATAAATATTATGATTAATATTAAAATACATATTAAATTAAATAAGTAATATTAAATCAAAATGTTTTTGATTAGAAAAGGAAATACCGAAATAAATAAGTAAATAAATAAATGAACGCAGAAAATAAGTAAAGGATGGAAATCTTACACACGATAAATAGAAATACGTAAACGCATATACAGTAAAAAAACAAACAAACATGAAAAGGGTAATGAATAATGGTATGAAATATGAAAAAAAAAACACTTTGATTTAAGACAAAGTAAATAAATGGAAAAGAAATAAAACATGATGAAACTAACAAAACATTTAAAACAAAAAACGATATAAAGCCAAAGATAAAACTTAGAAGATAGAGATAAAAAGAATTATATGTAAAAGGGTTATTATTAATAATAAAGATATAAGCAAAATCCATAAAAATATAAAATAAAGGCTGAATAAAAAGAAAGTAAAAATAAAGAAAATAAAAAATAAAAAATGACTAATAATAATGATAAAAATCATATAGAAAAATTACAACATATATATGTGTGTGTGTGTGTGTGCGTGCATGTGTGTATGCATGTGTGTGTTCGTGTGTGTGTGCATGTGTGTGTGTGTGTGTGTGTGAAAGAGGGAGAAAATAACAAATGGCTCACAAAATAATAGATTTCCGAACAAAAAAAAAACAAAAACGAATACTCAAACGTTGACGCCCAAAATAGTAATCTGTCGTGAGGTTTTCGCCAACGCTTGCAAGAAGTCTCAGATGAAAAAGGAATCGTCTTTTCAATGTGGTCATCTTCGAAGTAGTGGTGATTAGTCGCAGTTAGTCGCAATTTCCAAAAATTCCATCGTAATTCTGCGCCGACCGATTCCCTCGACACGAGTCTCAACGAAGCCTCGGTTTGATTTGATTCTTTTGTCGTGCTGTCCATGAGCGCGGCGTTTAGACGTCTTCTATTTTTCTTGCTCGTCATTCACGGAACCGCACAAACTCTTATAATTGCGATTGGCAGCATCTCAAGGTTTAAAATTAGACCAAAGAGACGCTTATCTTAGTCATCGATTCCACAGACGCTGTAATCGTGATAGGAGCAATAGATCGGAGCGTTTTTCTTTTTCTTTTCTTTTTTTTTTTTTTGGCTGTGGACACTAACACAAATTTTCTCTCAATTACAACCGTAACACATATTGACTACAATCGTATATGCTTGATTCCTTAATACTTATTTACTGCGTCTAACTTTCTAGTTAAACTGCTAGCAAAAACCAAAACGAAACATGCTTGGGTAGTTTTAAGGTTTTACACGCGAAGAGATGTAGAGCAGAAAAAATGTGTTTAATCAAGTTAAGCATATTTTTCAACGATATTAAAATATGTTACAGCATATTTCAATAGTAAAATCATCATATAATATGATTTACGATGTGGAGCAGATAAGCTTCATGTTCATTTATATATGGAAATGTTTATCCTTACATATAAATTATATGGAAATTTAAATATTGTAGGCATATTAATTATTACATATGAACTATATGGTGGGTGAAACACATAATTTCCCGCGGCAAAAAAACCCCGTCTGTATTTATTTGTTTTCTATACAGTAAAGTTCAATTAAGTAAAATTAAATAAATAATACAATTCGGTCTATAGGAATGAATTTTGCTCACCCATTTTTACTACACACATATAATAATACCAGTGGCCATCATTGATGTGTGATATTTTAAGACGCTTTTAGTTTATGATTCATCTTCTGTTGTTAAATAACAAAATAAAACTTAGTAATTGAGTAAAGAATAAGTAACCATGCTCATGCTTATAGTTTATAAAAAAACACATTAATAATTTTATAATCTATTCTAGGTTTTAATACTTAATATATCATACACACGCGCGCACACACACATATATCTACTAAAACCTTTAAAAAACAAAACCACAAACGCACACGTATATATATATATACTTTTTTTTTTTACACAGTGATCACCACTTATCAAGGCCCGGAAGCCACTCAGGGATAAGGGTTATTGCAAGTACATTACGTTAGTGTGGAGATTTGATGAAGTGTTTACTTAAGGGGGCGGTTCATTACGAATTTGTTAACATTGGACTTGAAGACATCCAAGTTGTAGTCCGGTGGGAAGCAGGCAGACGGGACAGAGTTCCACAGGCGTGCAGTTCTAAGAAAGAAGCTTTGTTCATGGAATCCACGTTTTGATTTAGGCACAGATAAAGAGTGGGGGAAATCTTTCACAGTAGATTCGGCTAGACGGGTGTTTTTCGTGAAAGATTGGCGAGGGGGGACCAGAGATTGGAGTTCAGACGAGCAGCTGCCATGGAAATAACGATAAAACAAGGATAGGATCGCAACGTCTCTTCTGTGGGAGAGAGGTTGCAGGGTAGAGAAAAGGACATCCCCCACTAAGCCACGAAGTCTATTTTGTATTCTGTCAAGGCAGGATAGGCTGTTTTTAGCAGCTCCTGCCCAGATATGGCAACAGTATTCCATCCTTGGACGTACTTGGCTTTTATATATATATGTATGTGTATATATCCATATATAAATATATATATGCTTGTATATGCATACATATATATATGTGTATATATATACATATATGTATATTAAAAGGCATTCCTAAAAATACAAACACATGCACGCATAAATATACGTACAAATATACATATACATATAAGGAATGAAAAAATACCAGCGGTGGTTGACGTTATGTTTAAAGAAAAATAGAAAATCCGAATGAAATTATTAAAAAATCAACGTTTCGTCCTTATTTCAGAGGACATCTTCGGGATAATTGAAATAAAAATGTAAGAAAAGAAAATATGTATGCATAAACCCTCAATTAAAATTTAATCCTTCCTTAACTCTTATAAGTCATTAAAAATGTCAATAGAATTCTCCAATTCTTTATATAAATTCCTCATCGCAAAAAACTTACAGACCCCCAATATTTTATTATTTTTGCTTCAACCTCATCAACTCCTGCTCGTAATTTCACCAAACCGTATTCACATCCCTATTCTATCTCGCCTCCTTACTGTCCAAATTGCTATTTTTGCAGCAATGTTGTCTAACAGCCAGATCATCACCCCCTCACTCTACAACGTTAAACTGCTTAAGTTACTAGTTCAATGTCCTCCCTTGACCTATAAATACTCAGTTCACTGCATGATAATTCTCTCTACTTTCTCACATTTTCATCAAATCGCATTTTTTGGTGAACTTATAGACGGGATATTTTGTAATAATTTAAACTGGACATACGTAAACATATCCATGAAAATAAAGAAACACTTTGCATTTGTTTCTTAAACCGCTTAGCACAAAAGCTAATATATAATAACTCTAATTTATATTGTATATATTACTTTTGGATGAATTGAACTTCAACGTGACAATTTGAATTTAAAAATTATATAAAGAAACATACTTCTGCTACAAATAATGAAACCGATTAATTTTCGCAAAAGATTGCTGCGTGTTTGCCTTGGATATATTTACCAGAAACTTGCTTTTTACCAACACTACACCATTCTTACAATATGGATCTTTTTCAAGGATAAATTCTACATTTGGATACCAATGATCATATCATTTTTATGCTTTCAACACTAATTCCCTTCCTCTATTCCCTTAAAGGCATTTAATCTTTAATGTTTATTCTGTATGTGAAATTCATCAACACAATTGCGAACCAATATATTATTACATTGGAAATCTATGGGTTAAGAACATTGATTTAAACATTGCATTTATTGGTTAAAACATTAAATGTTAAATGTTAATTTGATAATTGACTTTTCTTGATTGGAATTGGAACATATAACGTCTATTTTTATTTGATCTGTCTAGTTTATTAAGCCATTTTACTTGACTGGGATTGTCTTGTATGAATATTTCCTTCCTGTAATCGATAAGAACCAACTAAATTCACCAACTTTTAATTTAATTCATTTTAATACCTTAAGGTATATATACAGGGTGACCTCAAAAAACGGGCCCCAACTCTAATTAGGCCCCGTGCTTTTTCAGAATAAAATAAAATTTTGGTCATAACTAGTTTATTATATTCAAAACATAACTTCAAAACACTAGGGTCTTTGGCATTTTTTTCTCCGTTCTACAGCATATGTTCTAGATGGCCTCCATTTAGCTTTTGTTTTTTTTTGGGGGGGTCACCCTGTATATACACATATATACGTATATATATATATATATATATATATATATATATATATATATATATACACGCATGAATGCATATATATACATTAATACATATATATACATATATATACATATATATATATATATACAGAGGCCCTACAATATTTTTGAACACTTTGAAAACAGTACTTAAAGGTGATTACTAGTGCCAAACATTTTTGAGATTGTAAGTACGTAGTTGATGAGTGCAAATCTACATCTAGTGTAATCAGTTTTTTTTTTTAGTTTGGCTTTGATAATGTTAATTTCTTGTAATTTTGCGAAAACTTGCGCAACACTATTTTTTATTAAAAGATATATTTATGTATATGTTGCTGTATTGACATGAAGACATCCAGGTTGTAGTCACGTGGGAAGCAGGCAGACGGAACAGAGTTCCACAGGCGTGCAGTTCTAAGAAAGAAGCTTTGTTCATGGAACCTACGTTTTCATTTAGGCACATATAAAGAGTGGGGCAAATTCTTGACAGTGGTTTAAGCTAGACGGTTGTTTTTCGTGAAAAAATGGCGAGGGTTGACCAGCGAGTGGAGCTCGGACGAGCACCTGCCATGGAAAAAACGATAAAACAAGGATAGGCTCGCAACGTCTCTTCTGTGGGAAGGAGGTTGCAGGGAAAAGAGAAGGGCATCCTCCACTAAGCCACGAAGTCTATTTTGTACTCTGTCAAGGCAGGATAGGCTGTTTTTAGCAGCTCCTGCCCAGATATGGCAGCAGTATTCCATCCTTGGACGTACTTGGGTTTTATATAGATAGAGAATTGCATCAGTAGTGAGATATCTTCTTGAGCGGTAGAAGGACCCCACCATCTCTCCAGCGACCTTGGCAACAGACTTGATGTACGTGTTCCATTTCAGATCAGAAGTAAAGGTCAAACCCAGAAGCTTGTCCAAACACGGGGCCTCTCCCAGACGAGAGCCATCCATCCCAATTGATGCCAGATGGGGGATCAGAGCGTTGATGATGTAAAGATAGGAGTTTGGTTTTAGATGCATTAAGGTAACCAGCCACGTCTTCCCCCACTGAACCACGCGCTCGAGATCAGAGGAGAGAGAATCAGAGAGAACTTTGTCATTTACAGCCTTTGATGTGTTGCCGTAGATGGTCGTGTCATAAGCATAGATGTCAACGAATGATTTAAGTATGTGTTTAGGAAGATCATTGATGTAGATCAGGAAGAGAGTTAGGCCCAGGATTGACTCCTGAGGGACTCCAGCATTAATAATGCAGGGCTCTGATGTTTTGTCCATCGACCACTACTCTGATGAACCTATTAGAGAGAAATGATTTAATGATTGATAAAATATTTCCATTTATAACGTAGCTGGAAATCTTGTGAAGTAGGACTTTATGCCATACCTTGTCGAAGGCCTTTGACCTCAAGAGCAATTGCCCTAGAAAGGAAGCCTTTGTCAAGAGATTCGCTAATTCTATGAGATATAACCGTTAGCACATCTGCGGTAGATCTTGCAGAACGGAAATCATATTGCGTGTCACTAAGAAGGTTATTTCTGCAGAGGTGGTTGACTATTTCTCTATTTAATATGGATTCCAGTAACTTATTCATGACATGCAGGAGGCTTATTGGTCTGTACTGAGAGGGAGATGACTTATCACCTGAATTCTTAAATACAGGGCATACTGATGAGCTTTTCTAAGGTGTTGGAAAGCACTTCTCCTTTAGGCAACTCTTAAACAGCTTCGTAAGTATGGGAGCAAGTTTTGGTTTAAGTTTTTTTAACACTATAATTGGGATGCCGTCAGATATTTGTATGTTACCTTTGGATAGAACGCACACTTCTGTTCAAGCTCCTATTTGTTATTTGACAAAACTGATGTGAACCAAGCCGCTGCTCAGCTACTTCAGATTTAACGAACTAAGCATATAGCTCTCTTGCATTTTTTATTACTCTTTTACAGATGTTGCTGGCGTTCCTGAAAGCAGCTTTAGTCTCAGTGCATCTATTACGTTGGTAGCTATGGAAAAAATAATTTCTGTGCGCGATGGCAGCAGCACCTTTTAGGGAGAACCATGGCTGGTTGTTAGGTTTTTGTTGGAATTTTTTAGATGGTATGAATCGGCGGTCTATGCCTAAAATTAACCATTCAGTCAGGTCTTATACTATAGAGGACACGTCCTTTTTAAACATGGAATGCAGAGGTAGATCAGATATAAATGTACGGAAGCTATCCCAGTCAGCCATGGAATATCAGTATACAGTACGGTGGAGGAGTACGTCTGGGGACTTATTACATTTCATTTTTATTTTAACTGATACGACGGAGTGGTCGGAGGATCCTAGAGAAAAAAGAACGGAACATGAACATAGCCTTGGAGAAGTTGAGAGAAAAAGGTCTAGAAGGCTTGCATACTGACCTGTAGTATCGGGCACCCGGGTGGGCTCGCGGACAATCTGAGTGAGGTCATAAGGAATGATAAAATCATGACAGAACCACCCCTCATCGTCTGTCTTATTTGAGTGGGTCAGCTATTCCACGTTATGGACGTTGGAGTCACCACAAATGTGAATGTTAGCCGAGGGATATGCAGACAGGATGTGGTCTATTTTCTCAGATATACTCTTAAAGATAGTAACTTCGCTGTTATGAGACCGATAGAGGGCCAATATAATTTTAAGGGACATGATACGGGAACATACTCCTAATCGAAAATTCGAATATTTCAGATTTGAATTTAATTGGATCTTTAGTCATTAATCACCAATTAAGCAAGATTCCCTGATTTTCAATTTTTAAACCCACATAAAACTATGACTTTAGAAATTTTCTTAGATGAAAATCATCTAATGAACTTTGATATAACTGAGTAAGGATTCTAGACATAAAGTTTAGCCGCATTGTATCTTGATTTTTATATTAGTAAGAAAGTATTGAAGTGGTGCAAAATTCTTGTACGAGAATTAATTTTCTTCATTCAAAGATATATATTGTTCTAGAACAAACATATATATACACGATAAAAGAAAAACATCTTACTTTCCCTTATGCTAGATCTACAGCAGAGGTGCTAACGGTTATATCACATACGATACGTGTATCTCTCGAAAAAGGCCTCCTTTCTAGGGCAATTGCTCTTGACATATCAAAGGCCTTTGATAGGGTATGGTATAAAGGCTTACTTTACAAAACATCTACGGTATAGCTGGAAATGTCCTCCCAATTATTAAACTATTTCTCTCTGATAGGCTCATAAGTGTAGTGGTTGATGGGCAGAAATCAGAATCTCACAGTATTAACACTGGAGTCACTCAGGGGTCTATCCTGGGCCCAAGTCTCTTCCTGATCTACATAATTGATATCCCAAAACACATACTTAGATCATTCTTTGGCATTTATGCTGACGACACTACCATTTATGGCAACACATCAAAGGCTGTAAATGATCAATTTCTTTCTGATTCTTTCTTCTCTGATCTTGAGAGCGTGGTACAAGGGAGGGAGATGTGGCTAGTTAATTTTAATGCATCTAAAATCAAGCTCCTTTCTTTACATCATCATTTGTTGCCAAGGTCGCTGGAAAAATGGCGGGGTCCTTCTATCGCTCCCGGAGATATCTCACTGATATCTCTGATGCAATTCTCTATCTTTATAAAAGCCAAGTACGTCCAAGGATGAAGTACTGTTGCCATATCTGGGTTGGGGCTGCTAGAAGCGGCTTATTCTGCCTTGACAGAGTTCAAAATTGATTTCGTATCCTCGTATGGGATTCCCTTTTCTTTTCTCTGCTACCTCTTTCCCACAGAAGAGACGTTGCGAGCTGGTCTTTGTTTTATCGTTATTTCAATGGTAAGTGTTCGTCTGAGCTTCAATCTCTGACCCCCCTCGCCAAATTTTCATGAAATCACCTTTCTAGCTGAAACCACTGTTAATAATTTCCCCACCCTTTATCTATGCCTAAATCAAAAGGCAGATTCCAACCTTATTTCTTAGAACTGCACGCCCGTGAGACCTTCTTCCATTTTGTCGCTTCTCAGCTGACTACAACTTGGATGTCTTCAAGTCCAATATAAACAAATTCTTGAAGAACCGCCCCTTAAGTAAACTAATTGACCAAATACTCATTACTAACTAATACAATATTATCCCAATTACGAGTTTACACTTAATAATCTTTATCCTCAGATAATAATCTTTATTATCAGAGCCTTGATAAGTGGTGACTCCTATGTAAAAATATATATGCATCTATATATATATATATATATATATATATATATATATATTTAAAGTTTTGATACTGTGTATTTTATGACAATTACTAACCTTATATACGGAATGAATTTTGATCTACAAACTTTATAGTTGGTATATAGGGTATTAAGGCAATGTTTTAATAGATTTTCATCTGAAAAGGGCTGCTAAAGAGTCAAAATTGCAGAATTGGTACGTGGGTTCACTTTTTATTGGTTTGTTCACTGTTTCATGAATGCGCGTGCGTGAATCGTCTACATTTGAGAATCCTTATGTTAAGAATAAGTTGTTTTGAACACAATTTGTGAGGATCATATCAAGTTAGTCTAATCATTATCGTACTTGTTTCCAGTGTTTTTTGTTTGTTTGTTTTCTTTTTACTTACAAGAAGTGAACTGTTTAGAAAAAAACATACTCGTATGCACTTGTTTCAGTTTATGTATTAATTATTTATGCATATTTTATGATCGAACAATGCTTGATCATAGTATATATATATATATATATATATATATATATATATACATATATATATAATAAGAGATTGGATTTTTCAGGAAAATAAACATTATTAATATTTATTAAATTTAATAACGTTTATGTCCTGCTACATTGATTCTAATCTCGATTTAATGATTCTTATTTAGTGTAATTCTGATTTTTTTCAACAGAAAAATAATGGTGATATACTGCCATGTACAAGTCTTTTAAAACATTCTTAATTAAATTCTCTTCTGTCGCTATAAACACCTCTCACTTTTTTTTTTAAATACTTTTTTGCAGATAACTAAATAAACCATAATGTCGCTCATATTTGGACATTTACACACAGTAACTGCATTCTAATATACATAATAGTCGATTAAATGAGGATTTTATCCTGTACATACGCACGCACGCACACACACACGCACACACACACACACCCACACATATATATATATATATATATATATATATATATATGTGTGTGTGTGTATTACTGTCTTACATTTATTAAGATACGAGAAGCATACATGTCTGAGGCATGTAAACTTATTTCACGGAATAAAAGTGTTTGGAACCAACGTAAACAGATCACAATCAATATATTATAATGCTTGTGTCTAGAGTCCTTATTCTGATGTTTATTAAAATTATATTTATTTTTATATACAATAATGGGTCTAAAATCTAAGGATTAAGCTTAATGAATCTAAAGAAAGTACTTAAGCTAAAAGTAATATTGCGTAATTACTCGTACCATACCGAATCTCATTCAATTTAGGCAGGATGAATCGGCTTTCTCCTGGGAACATGACATTCTCGTTATAACGATGTTAACGTATAGAATCGATTATATGATGTTATGAATTGATTTTTTTTTAAATAGTATTAATGCTGTAATATTTTAAGTTATAAATTCATTATATTTTTATTATAATATCTTGTCCATTTCTCTTCCAGTTGAAACAACCAATCCTTTACTTTTCGTGTTTAATCTTAACAATATTACTTTTCATTCTCGCATTTTTCCATTGTAATTTATGATTTTTCCAGGTTTCCTATAAATTTACTTGTTCTTTGTTTAATTTCAGTCTTCCTTTTTCCCCCATAAACGCATATATAATAAAAATGTACGTCACTATCTGCTCTCAATAAAACCCCTCTAATTATCTCCCTTTCATGTTTTCATTCTTTGTTTCACTTGATACTTCTCTTTTCCAGACGGCAGTAAATTAGTAGCTAAAGCGACATGGTTGCTATGGAAACCAGTCATAAAAAGCGTCGCTTACCTCTTTAAATGTGTTTACGATTTTGAACACCAGAAAATGCATAACTTATGTTTTACTGAACGATAACTGAAAATATTTTCACAATATAATTGAGAAAGTCATCTATAAACTGTAATAATTGTTTGAAGTTTGGTCAAAATATGAGTGAGTGGGGAAGCTTTAAATCAGTTCTAGATAACTGAAATTTCAACTCAACAGTATATTCAAACACTACCGTGTTTGCATGAATGTATACACACACACTATATATATATATATATATATATATATATATATATATATATATATATGTATGTGTGTGTGTATGTGTGTGTGGTCCAGTACATCATTTGTATGTATATACATGAGATGCAGGCGTATATATATTTATATATATATATGTGTGTGTGTGTGTGTGTGTGTGCGCGCGCACGCGCGTGTGCCCGTAATCATTTGTATGTATATAATGAGATACAGGTATTTAAAAGTGTTGTAGACTCTTAAAACTCCGTATGCTATTGCTACACATTTTATGAGATGACTGACTAATTTTTATGATTTCACGTTCAAAAATACCGCTACAACAGGAATTGAAATACACCCTACTTAAACCTTCTTGTCATAGCTTGTGAATTTCAAAAATACAATCTGGGCGTGAGGACACTTTAGAATAATATTATGAAATAAAATTCTGCTTTAAAGGGAAGTGTGAGTCTGTGAGGTATTAAGAGAAGTGTGGGAGTGTATTGGCCAAATAATGAATTTCATGAAAAGGACTGTCGTGTGTCCAAAGGCAATAAGTGCATGTAAGTTTATTGTCATTGAGGGGACTGTGTAGTACTATCGCTCCCCGGGAGGGTTACTTGGTTGATGAACGTCTTGGGATTGCAACCAGCTCCACGGAGAATGAACGATATCCAACGATATCTAAACGATAGGCACATGCTGGAAACACAACGAAAACGGGTCGAACCGTCGCCGGCTATAACTGTTTGGTACGGGTCGCATTATGTGTGGTCATTGCAGCCATCTTCCCATCGTCGCTTTTTGCGTGTTCATTGCAGCCTTCTGTCGTCGGCATTAATGGTATGCTTAAATCGAACACTTGTATGAAAACAGCGACAAAATATATTTTTATAAAAATATATATAATTTATTAAACAGTTAACAAGTTATGAAACATATTTAGTCGACCCATCGCGTACAGCGAGCAAACCTCAACTGTCTTTACAACAATCAAATTATATTTCATTTCTCTCTTTCTTCATTGAAAGAGAGAGGAAGAGAGTAAAAGACAGAAATAGAGAAAGAGAGAGAGAGAGAGAGAGAGTGAGAGAACGATGCGTTTCACGCAATGTTTTTTTTTCAATTTCTGTCAGCATTGTTTTTACTTTTATTATGTACTGAATTATAAACATATGTCAACCTGGCTTAAGTCATCACAGTACATTTTCAAAATCACAAACACCTGTTTTACACAATTGCACCGCACAAGTTAGGCACAAGATTCATTAATGTAGAAGCCGTTAGCCCCCTTAAAAGGGGCTACGTCATTGTGCCACAACTGTACATGAAATTATTCGCGACAAACTGAAGATGCGAAATATTTGTGCGAATGCACATCTACAACTCTATCCTTGTCACAGACTATTTTACCAAGAGTGACATCATTACCTTCCTAGAGTCGAGACCTATCTCTATGAGATTCTTTGTTATTCGCTAAGCTTTACAAAAATCTTAGTGACTGTCGTTATGGGATAATTGGTCAAATGAAAGAGGGTGTGCAAAAATCCATGATACGCTCACACAAAAGGACTTTCATGGGGCCTTTCAGATATTGAGTGAATGGCACAAGTGTATTGCAATTGGAGGAGATTACTTTGAAGGGGACTAGAGTTTCATAATCAATAAAAGTACCCATACGAAAACTGTCTGCAAACTTATTAATACACACACACACACCCACACACACACACACACACACACACACATATATATATATATATATTTAGGTAGCATTTTCTCATTTAGACAAATATTGTTGAATAGCACGGAATTATTCTGTTTTACAATTTTCCTTTTTATCTTATCCAATCTTCGAATAGTCCTGATAGAAGTACTTCTGTCGAAAGCGCTCGCGATTATGGATCCAACATATACAATTTCGAGAAGAACACAAAAAGGACTATTCGGAGATTGGAGAAGATAAAAAGGAAAATTGTAAAACAGAATAATCCCGTGCTATTCAATAATATTTATGTTATATATATATATATATATATATATATATATATATATATATATATATATATATATATATATATCCTTTATCTAAATAAAATTAAAAAAGGAAAAAATGTAGGGAAAATTCGATCTTCAAAATTCGCGCACAATATCATTTACAGAATAACATAAAAACAATAGATATTGTTTACAAAGTCACAATGTTCTTATATTAAATTAACATTTCTATAAATGTTTAGACGGCTAGAGTGATCTTATGATTATAACATTATGATCTGCCCATGCGAGCTTAATTGACCGAATTTAATTTCAACTTAAAGTGCTGAACAATAAGAACCGGGTTCTAAAAACCGCTCACACACCCACCCACACACGCACACACATGCACACACACACACACACACACACATATATATATATATATATATATATATATATATATATATATATATTAAAGCGGCAGGGAAATTATGAGCAAGTGAAGTGTCAAAATAACCGTTGAGTTGTCCTCTGAATGAACGTTCAAATTTCCATTTAAATTGGATCTAATGATTAACTTCCTTTGCTGGGCATCAATGTATTTTTGCAACTCTAACGGAAAAAGCACCGATTACATGTGTGATATAAGAAGAAAACAACCCTTAAAAAAATAAAGAAAACTACAAGAAAATAATAACTCACATAAATGTACATGCAGCAATAACAATATATAAATATGGTTATACATAAACTAAATAACTCAGTTGAAAATATACGATAACAGTATAAAAAATATACGCTAAGAGTATAAAAAATTGGATCTAATGATTAACTTCTAACAGTATAAAAAATATACGATAACAGTATAAAAAATATACGCTAAGAGTATAAAAAAATATCCTGTGATCACTGAATACCGCAGAATATAAAATCAGGCTTGGATATTTTTTGCCATTCTTCCACCAGCTTCAGTGTTGACCCCTAGAACTCGAGTTCCCCACGCCCATCGATGAGCCAGAGCCTGACAATCTGCCAAGACAAATCAATTGCTTTCGCCAGTAATCAACATGGCGTCAGATGAGCAATTGGGACGAGCGTGGCTAGTCTTGAACGAAAAGAATAATTAGAAAACCGAAGATATCCGGTACTTTGCTTTTAGGGATTGGGACAAGACGAGTGAGCAGCGTAAATCACATCTGAAATGCCTTGTGTGTTGGCCGGTGAATGATGAGACTCTGGTGTTTCGTGATTTTCGGATGGGAAAGTGGCGAACAAGAATTATGCCCGTTCGCATAAAAAGAATCATCTGACTGAGGGTAGGTGCTTGGCAGAATACTGCCATTCCACAACGACGTGTGTTGGGAAGGATGTATTTATTATTTACGTGTGTGTGGCTTCTCATGTCAAACAGAACCTGCTAGAAACGGGGATTTGTATAATGTTATAAAAATGCTGAGGAACAAATAGTAGAAAGTAAATCCGTTATGCTTAGAAATTCTTTAAGGGATGTTTTAATTGATTGAACTATTTGGACTAACATTTTCGTATTTGTAAATATATTCACAAAATCCGGACGGGTGTACTCTCTTACATTCTCCAAGTGCATCCTACGACTGTGGAACGCCTTAACTTACTTGGATAGGTTTATATTAAAATCGTCAATCCGTGTTTAATGAATTGTCGATTATTCTGATTCCATTAGCTATATTCGGCCAAAATAATGCTAATATATATTATTTGAAATCAGTAAAAAAAATTTCATCAGGATTTTACATGAAAAAGGAGCATATTTTTGAACTAATAGTAAAATACTTTTAATTATCTGTGCCTAAACCCAAACGTAGATTCCATGAACAAAGTTTCTTTCTTAGAACTGCACGCTGTGGAACTGTCTTCCGTTTGTCTGCTTTCCATCTGATTATAATATGGTTGTCTTCAAATCCAACGTAAACAACTTCTTCATGAGCCGTTCCACTAAAGTTAAACATTTACTGAATTCCCATTACTAACGGTTACTACTATATGGTCCAAATCCTCAAGTGGCCTCTTGGCCTAAATAAGCGGTGATGCCTATATACAAAAAAAATTACCCGTTGCACCACGGATTAAGTTAGGCAATTATGTTATGTCAGAAGACGCTAAATAGTATATTAAACCACTAAAAATAAAACATTTTTGTCCAAAATTAAGCATGCTTAGTTTTAATATACGAGGGTATATTTTCTCATGTGAATCGGAATTGGTTAGCAGTAGTTATTTATTTGATATTGAAAGAAGAGAGACAAATAATAGAAAACGCATACATTATTCTTCATGTTAGATGTATTTAATTGATTAGTAATATTTCCATCATATTATGGACAAACGCACACTGCTTTGTTATCTCAGTTATCCTTTCAATAATATTGTTTTAACCCTATATGTTCTCTTATTGAATATGATCTTGTGATGATAATGTCCTGCCTTGAATTTAGTATGGTATCTCCGATGCATATTTTTTTGTTATTCGAGTTTTAATATAAGAACATTGTGGCTTCGTAAACAATATATTTAGTTAAGGAGTTATTCGGTAAAGGATATTGTGCGCGAATTTTGAAGTTAGCGTTTTTCCTACACTTTTGACTTTCTTTTATTCTATTTTGATGAAATACATAAGTATATATGTAAAGTATTTTATCAAAAATACATAAGTATATATGTAAAGGCATGCATATCGTATGCAATGGATGTTATAAAGTGATTATTGCTATGCATGATTAACGTTGGAGTAATCGCACAGATGAAAATATGAGTGTTATAACGTTAACTTATGTGACCATCACCAATCTGTCTCCTGACTAACACTAAAAAGATGATGAAACATAGACTATTCAACGTCCATCAGTGAAGCTTAGTGAGTGAATTAACCAAACATTGCAGATTACTTAAGACAATATAGATAAAATTTGGTCGCATTGATGTAGCAGTTAAAACGTCTGAACTCAAAACAGTGTGATGAAAAATACGTTAAGACTTGATACTGACCTTTTCTATGTAAAACGTTTTATCAAAAATAAATGACTTTTTTCTTTGTTTTATGGTAATCGCTCCAGACAGAGCATGAGCCTACTGGATTACTTGTAGGTCAAAAATTGCAAACAATAAATGTTGATAGAATAAATTCTTACAAAAGAAAACAGCAACACTTTCGTCTTTGTCAGAAATATGTGTCACGGAATATAAGGATTTAATGGAAAAATGAGGAAGCGGGAGTTACGCGGGAGTTATTCTCATCTTAACACGCGTCGCTATTATAACCTCAAGCCATCAGTATTTGAACTATGCCTTTTGACACGATCAAACATATTTATTACTAAAGGAGACTTATATATTACTACAAAGAGACTTGTATATCTATAAAAGTGAAAAAACAATGTCTACTATATATGATAAAGATATCCCCCGTCGCACATTTATGTTTTCAAATAAAATAATATCATTTTACTCCTATTTACGCCAAAGAAGCGCCAATGTCAGTTGGACGTAAGGGCCTACTATTTTGAATGAAATTTTCAGGGATACTGCGCAGGGAGTTGAGCAGCGCGATATATGTCCACATTACGCTTGAATTTCTGCATGTGAGTACAGTCAGGGAAACAGGAAACTGGGATGGAACTCCAAAGTCTAATAATTCGAGGAAAAGAAGTTTTTTCGGCATCCAGAACTATTTACAGTAAAGGGTGGGATTTTGCTACTTCTTAGGTTCATCGTTTTAAATTTGTCAGAGAACATTCCATTGTAATACTTGTAAAATAGTCACAGAAATGCAACATTTCATCGATGGGACAGAGGTTTGAGTTTTGTTGATAGTGAGGAACTTATTAAGTTGGAGACGCTTTTTTCTGACTCTGTCTAAGATGAACACTATAGAAGTAGATGCATTATCTCTGATGTGACAACAGTAGCCTTTGTATGGGTGAATAGTGATTTTGTAGAGATATAGCATCATCTACATAAAAAAAATCTCATGGAATTTATACAGATTATTGTGTAAATTTAGAACGGATTATACATTCGATTATCAACGCGTGGCACGTTTTGTGGACTGTCCAGTTTTATTTACAGAAAGTCTATAAATTTAATATGTGTAAGACAGTATAAAATAATGAAAATAAACTATATTTCATTTAAATCTAACAATGCTCACACTTGGAAGTTTAGTGAGATGGCGTTTGCGCAAACATTTGAAACATCAAAAAGAAAAGTTTTGTTTGGTTTCGAATTTCGAATGAAAATAAATCAAGAATTTGGTTGACATGAATTATTTATTGAAGAAAAAAGTATCTGCTAATTAGTGTAGAGTCAAATATATCTTCAAATAACGCCATCAAAAAGCAATAATCGTAGACGATACTGTTTTGTATCTTCCTACAGTTTTGGATAGTTTTTAGGATATTTTCTAAAAACCAGATGCTAAAATATTTGGATCTTCCTCAAAAAAAAAAAAAAAAAAAAAAAAAAAATGCGAAGTGTAATAAAAAACAAAAAACAAAAAAAAACTTATCCGTTGATCTAGCAGATAGTGTCCATTCATCTTATTGAGTATTTTCACACAAAAAAATGTTTCTTTTATCTTCCTGCATCACACCCTTCTCCACAGTTGCATTCATTCCAAATTCTACAGAAGTTTACTCTAATCATAATCCTCGCACTCTATTAACCGTAGTTGTTATTTAACCTAAAAAGAACTAACCAAAATATATTAAGGTTGTATGACTTACAGTGTTACTTCCTTCAACAAAACTCATTTTATCAGTTCTTGACACTGTAAGAAAAAAAAGCGTAGTTTTAAAAATGCAATTATTTTATTCCATATTGCATTAAGACAGCGCTATTTTCATTTCGTCTTTCCTTTGAAAACTTTGCTTCTTTCATACAATAATTGGTTCAGCTTTGTCCAATGTTAGTGATTATATCTTTATATGAAAACAAATACAGTATAGAATTGTTTACATTTTCAACAGGTCAAATCAACTTATAATTATTTGTTTTATCAACAGGATTTGCATGGTATCATTCCGTCAACCACGATTAGTATCTTAAGAAATTTGCGACTATATTCTTAGTACCGCCGACACTAAGGTTTAAGGCTACAGCCTTCAGAAAAGGATCAGTTAGAACTTCGTACTTCATTCCTTATACGGACGGTCCTTGCGTAACGGATACAGAATTCATCCTAATTATGGCTGACGGAACGAGAGCATTCCACCGTTGTGGATTAAGTAAAGAGTTCCGTACGGATTCCCAAGATCAACGTATGCGAAAAAGTACAGCTAAATTTCGGATGTTACATCGGTCGAACTGTTGCAAGAATAACACACAAGATATGAACAGTATTTCGGATGATGATGATGATGATGATGATGATGATGATGATGATGATATAATAATAATAATAATAATAATAGTAATAATAGTAATAATAGTAATAATAATAATAATAATAATAATAATAATAATAATAATAATAATAATAATAATAATAATAATAATAATAAAAAAGAAGTACGATAGGTAATTTGTTTTACTATCGCAACGATGTGGACTTCGTATGGTAACTAATGCTACTATGCGCTTTTTCTTCCTTTTTAAAGTATTACTAAATGTAACGAATCGCTGTACGATGCGAGAAGACCGTACTAATAACACGCCTTAATAAGTGGGCGGCCTTAACATGAAGCTAGAGTCAGCTTAAAAATTAATGAACTGGAAGGACGGGGACATGATTTGGGTGCGTTTGGAAGAAGTCGGCCGAGTGGGAGGATCCAGTTATGCAAAAAGTGGGCAAAATATGTTTAAACGGGTCAGTGGTTGTTATAGCCCTTCCATTGCCGTTTGCCTCGCTGCCTGTCACTGCAAAAGTGACACCGGGCGATGACGGTTCCAATTTGTTCCAAGATGCGGGTATCATTTGTTTCTCGCCATTTTTAACAATGTTGACGACATAAAAAGGACGGATAGGGGAAGAAAGTGACACGAAACAGTAAAGGGATGAAATAGTCTTTATCATTTATTTAATCGACGCTCGCCATGTCTTTTAACAAGGCGCTCTTGTATACTCAAAGCCGCAAACAACGAAAAGTCGCGCCGAAGAGAAGTATATTAAATAATCTTTAGGGGTTAATTAAGTAGGCATATTAGTTCTAATTTTTAATGCCCTTATCTTTATCGTTTTAACATCGAATATATTGCAAGTGGGTGCCTGTGGGCAGTAGAAAAGAAGGATTCGCTAAATGAAGTAAAATAGGAGGGGCAATAAAATAGTTAGCAAAAAATCTCTGTCAAACGAATTCGTTGAGTATATGAAATAGATCTCTATGTTAAACAAAATGGCGCTTTGTAATATATAAAAAAGTAATATAAATTAATAACAGAAGACAGTAGTGAGATCGCACCGTGATGATTGGTGAATTAATAAAAATTTAGTTATTTACTGGAGAGGTTCAACAAGAATTTGTTTACATGAACTAGTAAACGGCTATGTTGTGACCAGTTAGGAAGCAGTACCATGGCACCGTGTTCTAAAACAAACAATTCTAGAAAATAAATATCTACTAAATCGCTTTCATTCATATTCGAAACCATATTTGAGCTCATCAGTTGAACTCGGAATACGAAACCTGAATCTCTTGCATGCGACGAGAGTATCCTGTTACCTAGGCAACTTCGCCACCTGCAGAGATTCGGGTTTCAAATTTCGAATTCGGAGGTGTTCAGTTGATGAATCCAAATGATGTAAAACTCGAGTGTTAGAATTTTTGTTTCTTGGCTTTCATAGCTCGTGTATGCTGCGATATTGTTTGATTATGGAAATAAATATATCATCTCTCACATTCTTAAAATTCTAATCTCTATAATATATCTCTATCTATACTCCTATAAATTCGTTTTTCTTTTGTGTGTATTGATATTCATATTAAAACCCCTCTTTTCTAAATATTTAAAAAGAAAATACAATTTTCTTATATATAGGTTGTAGAATTGCATTCACTAGAAAAAGATCTAGCTAATTTGTTTATTATTTTAAACATTCATTTTAATTAATTCCCTATTAGTTGCCTCGTTTCTCTAATGGTATAATCATCTTTAGTTAACTATTACGTGTAATTATATTCATGAAGATATTCTACATTATTTATACTTGCATAATATTTGCGTAAAAAGTTTTTATAAACACAAAATTGTTTCCATATATATTTATGTATACGTATATATTTTTGTTGAACAAATTTTGCCTACCAAACTCTTCCTAGAGTTTTTGGTCTACAGACATGAAACTTCATATATAAGGTATTTGAATCCATGCAAAACTTTATATTTGGGTTTTAGCCGGGAGAAATCGGTGCAAAAGTATGAAAATTAAAAACAAATGAAATTTGCCAGGTGAAGGTCGAAAGCTGGCATTATGAATACATAACACAGTAGCTATTGGTGCATGTTTTAATATTTAGCCTTGCAGTAAACATCTTTTCATAGCCCAGTCATTGACGATAGAGGCAAAATAAATCGTGCGCTGAACGTTTTAGTTTCGATTCTCGGTGGTGGCGCATGAGTCTTTTTTGTATATTTTTTATATTTTTTAAATCATTACTATATATTGCATCTAATCTATCTATCTATATATCTATAAAAGTGAAAATGTCTGTCTGTCTTTTCCATATGGTAGTTAAGGAAGACTATTATACACAAAGGCATTACTTTACATATTCACACCTTCTAATATATACATATGCACATAACTTTATGAACAATACATAGGGCCCGAGCAAAGCCGGGAAGAACTGCTAGTATATATATATATATATATATATATATATATATATATATATATATATATATATATATATATATATATATATATATATATATATACTAGCATGCTGTTCTGCATTGCTCGGACGTAAAACACGCTTAAATATGATATTTTGATTAATGCAGATTCTGTATTCATAATGTTATTGTATTGGACCAATTATAATGATGATTTAAAAAGTAAAAAAAAAAAAAAAATAACTCGTACACCACAACCAAGATTTGAAACCAAAACATTTAGCTTACAATTTACTTTTTCCTTTGACGTTAATATCTGGGCTATGAAGATTGTCTGCTACAAAGCTAAAATATAAAATATGAAGCAATAGCTATTACGTTACGCATGCATATTCACAATGCCGTTCTTCGAGCTTCACCTGACAAATTCCAAACGTTTTTTTGAATCTATCTATATATCTATAAAAGTGAAAGTTTCTGTGTGTGTCTGTCTGTGTACATTTCCCTACACAATATCTCTGTCAATTTTAAGTCTACAGACTCGAAATTTGAAATACACGGTACTGAGATTTGGAAAAATCTTTGTAATTGGTGTTCGACTAGAAATTTGGCTCTTAAGGAGTCACAGTTCTACAGTTAGACCCTTGAGAACTCTACCAAACGCATCCGTCAATTTTGAGTCGAAACGCTTGAGAATTTAAATATAGGTTCCTTGGACGTGAATCTAACTTAATAACTTGATTATAACCCCAAAACAATAAACGTTAAGGAGTCATAATATGGGTAAAAGTTAAAAACATTGACCTTTTATTTTTTCAACAGACACCTCCAAACAACCTGGCAACGCCGCGCTCCCAGGCTAGTATATCTATAAAAGTGAAAGTGTCTGTGTGTGCGTGTCTGTTTGTGTATATTTCCCTACACAATAATTCTGTCAATTTTCAGTGTGCTGACTGAAAATTTGTTATGCAGTGTATTGAGACGTGGGAAAAATTTTTGTAATACGTTTTCGGCCAGAAATTTGGCTGGTAAGGGGTCAAAGATCAATGATTTGACCTTTGAGAACTTTACCAAACTTCTCCGCCAATTTTGGGTATAAAAACTTGAAATTTTAGATATAGGTTCCTTGGGCATGGATCTACCTTAATACTTTGATTTGAGCCAAAAACAATTAATGTTAAGAGTTCATAAAAGGGTCAAAGTTAAAAAAAAAAAATGATCTCTGCGATCTCTACCAAATTACTCAGACAATTTCTGGTCTAAGCATTTGAAATTTGTAATAAAGAGTCTTCGGAGATAGGGCAAGCTTTTTAATCGGTTTGGGTCGAAAATTATAGCTACCAATATATAAATGTATGCATATATTTTTGCATGTCTGCCTAAAACTTTTGACAGGGCGGCGGATTTTCACAAGATCAGTATCGTTGTGAAGCTAGACCCTTCAGACGACAAATACCAAAAAAATGGCTAAAACCATTAAATGCTTCACCCTCAACTGGGTACTTTTCTACGGGGAGGGGTAGCTTTTTTGCTGATATTTTCGAAATTTATCACCTTTTCGATTGTCTAGCCTTAATTTAAACATACACCACTTCCGGTTTGACAGTAGTCGTAACAGTAGGGACGTCACGTTTTTCCCCCGTTCTTTTCCTCCTTCACGGTACGGGTTCGAGTCTGCCTTCTTACTACTACTTTTTTTATTTTGCCCAACACACCTCCAAAAACCCAGGCAACGCTTGATACCCATGCTAGTAAATATATAAACGCATACATAAATATATATATATATAGAGAGAGAAAAAAGGTTTGGTTTACTATAACCGTTTTACATAAATGTTACGCAAATTTAAATCATGTAGAAAACCTGCATGCGTATAATTACACGTAATAGTTAACTAAAGATGATCTCTTCCCCAAAAAAAACAACAAGGAATTACTTAAAATGTATGTTTCAAAGAATACGCAAATTAGCGAGATATTTTGCAGATAAATGCAATTCCACGACCCATATATAACAAAATTGTATTTTCTTTTTAAATATATAGAAGAAACTGTTTCTAATATGAATATAAAAACATGAATACACACAAATTTATCTATCTATCTATCTATTTATCTATCTATATATATACATATATATACATATATATATATATATATATATATATATATATATATATATATATCAGTGATGGCAGGATTTAACTATTTTTCGGATTTCTACAAAATTACCGATTAACTTTCAAATTATCGATACAGAGAGAGTTATCGATTCCGATTTCGATCCTTTAAAACTTGTAAATATTTAGCTATATTCTTAGGGGGTGTCGTATAAAGCTATATAAATATCTTCTCTTCCTGGGCATGGGGTGAACTCCATATCGATGTCTGACGTAGTTGCTACTGACACCGAGCGAAGCATTCGTTTCTTGTTCAGAATCTCTTCTACAAAAAAAAATTAAGGAACATATGTATGATGTATGTATGTGTGACAAAACGAAAATATTATATTCCATATATTATATTCGTAAATTGATCAATTAGTTCTATTTAGTAAATTAAAAACCTCAGGTATTAAGCGAATAATAGAAATTCGCAAACATTATAACGAAAGGCTTACAATTTTAATTATTGTCGAGCTCTGTCCATTGTTTTTTGGGGATTACTTTTAAGATGACAATGCATATTTTGTTAAGTGAGAGAAGCGGAAGAGAAAGAGCAACACACTAGTTTTTAAACATACGATTATTTAATATTTATTTTAAATCGTAATTCACAGTCATTTACTTAGCACATGACCAGAGATAGTACTTAGAAAAAAAAACTTGAATGCCTACTGGACAGAACTTGATCGCCTATTGGGCAATCCTCGGTGTCTAAAGTACAAAGGTGTGTCTTGCTAACATGGGATGAGGATACCACTTCGTCCTACAAGTAAAGCCTGACTAAATATTAAAAATAACATGGTATTCACAGCACAAATAAGACAATTTAAATGTGTTTACTCCACAATAACATACGATAAATGGTGCGCCTTTTCCAAGTGATAATGTCATATAATTACACCACTAAGCTGAATCCAGAGTAGATGCGTTCTTGTCAGGGAATCCGAAGACCAAGATTATACAAGAAATATATACTAAAAATAATATAGCTGGCCAATTAATGATATGAAGATTAATGTTCTTTAACGTCTCAACGTACTTAATGTTTGCAGAGTAAATGAATAACTTTAATAGAATATTTGAATATCTTTTTTTCTTTTTACTATGGAGTCACCATTTATCAAGGTCTAAAGGCAACCCAAGGATAAAGTTTATGAGTATAAGTTGATCCATGAGAATACAGTCTAGTGATCGGAACTGATGTGTTGTATTTTATTATTTAAGGAAGGCCGCTTAACAGGAATTTGTTTACATTGAACTTGAAGACAATTATCCTGTAGTTAATTGGGAATCAGGCCAATTGTAAAGAGTTCCACGGGTGAGCAATTTTAAGAAAAGATAGATAAATTGTTGATAGTGTCTATAGCTGGACGAGTGCTTGTTGCAAATATCTTGCGCGAGGCGGGGGACGTAAATTGTAGGTCATTCGAGCACTTGACATGAAAATAACGGTATACTAGTGATAGTCACGTAACATCGCTTCTGTGAAGTTGCAAGGAGAAAAAAGACATAACCTCCTTGGTTTTGAAGCCGGTATTGAACCCTGTCAAGATAAGGGCAGGTGCTTCAAACATGTTTCCCTCCACAAAATGTGGCAGCGGTGCTACATTTTAGTCTATTGCACACGTAAAGTAAGATACTTTCTGGAGCGGTACAATGATATAAACACTGTTTCTACTGGCTTTGGCAACATTTCTCTTAGATTTCATGTAACAGTTAGTCTTAGAAGTTTTTTAAAGAAGTGTGTTTCCTCGAGGTGAAAGCCATTCATTTCAGTTGGCGCTAATCACGTTGACACACCGATTCCCGCTGGATCACCAGTTAAGCAACGTTGAGCTTAATCAGTATTAAATGGGTGACTATTTGGTACTTCGAAGTGTTGTATTTGCTCTCCGCTTATCTCGGCATTGTTTCCAGTCGTCCTGGTCTTCTCCTTGCCACTGGACCCAAACAGTGTCGATTCAGGGGAGGTGTGGTTAGAGATTGCGCAACCCTAGCCTCACAATTACACGCGCAACTGCCCCTACAGGGGTAACCTTTGTCTTTCGAGACTGAACGAGGGCATCGAAGTGAAGATCAGAGCGCTGGTGTTGGAAAGATAGAAGCTTATATTTTGGATGTATCTCAAATATAGATAATGTGTTCGCCTATAAGAAAGTTGCCTGCTTGATTTCTAAGACCTTCAATCGACGTAAAATAAACAATTGCTTTTATCTAATATTTCTCGTTAGATGCAACTTGGATTCTATAAGTTAGCAAACAACTTTGTACTATTTCCATATTTTATTTTGCTTTATTTTCATCTACTATTTAAACTCTCATTTTTTTCACAAGTAAATAATACACGAATAAATAGCTGACGAACTGTTTGCAAGAGAATTATAGTGTTTTTAAGACGGTTACATAATTGTTATTATGCAAAAGGACATTTCAGAATTCCTCAGCCCAGTGCATTAACTTCAGCAAGAAAAGTAGCTGCCCGACTTATGTCACCTCTTTCTTTATAATGTTATATTTTCTTCTTCTTCCCAACGCCTTTTCTGGGCGCTTAGCGATGGTCATGACTGTCTCGCAAGACACAAAGCATCAACATCCAACATTCATCTAGATGAAACATTCTTTCGCACTCGGAACAATGTATACAAGTTCTGCTGAAAATATGTATATAAAAAACATAAAACAATTACACCAAAAAATCAGGTGGAAGTCATGTAGCGGAAGTCGTGAAACGGAAGTCGTGCGCAGAATGTATCAGCTCGCGCTTCTCGGCTGACGAGCGATCATTTTCGTCGAAGAATGATGATTCTAAAATGAATGATCGCACAGGGTAAAACGAAACTTCTTCATAATTGCGCCTTTGTGGAAAGCGGCACGATAATCAGAAAAATAACAAGTAGAAAGCAAATCATACTGAAAAAAAGTAAAGATAATTTTCCTTTATCCAATCGTCAAGTGACCTAGATGGCTACGATGAGGTACGTGTCGCATAATAGCGATCAGATTATGAAAAAAAGTCAAAGTTTAAGAGTTTGCCAATTTTCTATGATTAATTTTTTGTCAATGGTTTAAAGCCGGCAACTAGCGAAACAATGCAATATAACAATTAATAGCGAATATCGACCTTATCATTTACCAGAAACTTTCTATCAACCTGTTATAAAAAGAAACACACATATGTATATACGTATAATATTAATACACACATAAATATAAGTTGATATATACGTATAAATATATATATATATATATATATATATATATATATATATATATATATATATACCTACATACATATATTAATATATGGAATAAATAAACTTATATATATATATATATATATATATATATATATATATATATATACTTACATGTATGATCATTCATTTGTATAAATATACTAGCGAGGCGTACCCGCCGTTGCCCGGGTGTTTTTGGAGGTATGTGAAAAAACCCGAAAATGTGAAAAAAAAAACGAAGCCTTCACGACGCGCAGTTGGAAAATAGTACAGTGTTTAAAAAAAAAACAGGTGCGCGTTTTTGATTGATGTGACGGCGATAAGTATTCAGCAGTTAGCATTTTGTGCGGGACAGTTTTGAATTAGGTGAATAAATCGGTTTGTTTGTTTTTATAAACCCGCCCCCTGTTTATTAGGAGGAGCGAAATGAAAGCTACAGTCTGATATGACGAAGTCGACATTGAACAAACGTTACTTAGCTCTCTTGAGACAACTGGCTTTCGGCCTGTCATTAGAGTCGACTTTCGCTTTTTTTATACCGAAAACCGAATGTAACGCGTGCCGATGCGGGAAATGTCGAATACTTACCGTTTGAAGTTTGGGTAACTCTGAGATATTACAATTTATAGGTGATATAAAAAGTTTTAAGAAGTTGTGAACCGAGCAAGCGCTTCTCTGAAAGAAGCCTTTTGTGGACATCGAGGAAAAGCGTACATACATACATGATGATGATTGCAACGTCTTGTCAGACGAGTGCCAATCTCTCAGACATTTAAAATCCATGAGCCCAAATGCCTGAGGGAGTATCTATACAAATATGATGTTACAGAGTCTTAGCTTTGTACGACAGCTAAGTCTCTCTCTCGGTTCAAAATGTTGAGATCCGGGTGATGGTCTTCCGCTTTATGGTTTTTTAAATCAGAGATTTGCTACTCCTAGAAAGGTTGCCTTCACCACGGCTTACGGGAGCCCTCTCCACCCCAATACACATATACACAAATATACACAAGTATACACACATACATACATACATTTTCTCATATATATATATATATATATATAGATAGATAGATAGATAGATAATTAGATATATAGATAGATGTATATTAGCAGGGAGCCCCGACAGATAGAATTAGGGTCATCAAATGTTAAATACTTTCAATACTTTTATTGGAATCCATATCGATAAAATTGCCCATTTTTCAATCAAACAATTTGATTGCCCGCTCTAGTTGGGGACCCATCGCGGTGCATTGAGAAGAAGCTTCACGTGCTTACCCGCAGTGAGTTAGTTTACAATACAATGTTGTCTACAGTTTATCTGTTAGGACTCTACGCTTGATTTTATAATTTATTTTATTTGCATATAATGGCTTGAATTTAATTTTTAAAAGTAAAGGCAAGTATCATCGTTCAACTGTGCTCTTAACAAAACCATTCATTTTGAACGCATCCATCTCTTATCCAAGATTTTACTTGATTTAATCTGGCGGACTCTATTGCCCGTGTGTTGATAAAACTTCTAAAATTCGTTTGTGGTTTTCGGCTGTATAAAAATGTTTAGTTGCCAAAATGGGAAATTAGTTTTTTTTAATCAGATCTATTGTCAATACTTATCAGAGGCATTCCAAAACAAAACATATCTAAGATAATTCAGAGAGTCATAAAGCATATTTCTGTGCAATTTAGAATTTAAAAAAAACATCTCAAGCCTTTTAAAGTTTCTACGAAACGAATACACAAGCAACACGCAGACGTACACGAACACACACAGTACGTTTAAAAATTAAGAGGAAAAATTGCGTACACACACGCACACATATATTTATATATAAGAATTTACATGGATAATTACTATGTTAATTGCACAGTGAACGGCACATTCTTCATTCATCTAGGTATTGTCAGGTCATCTAATATTCCAATGTTTCCTAGATATAATAATAATAATAATAATAATAATAATAATAATAATAATAATAATAATAATGTAACACTATTAAAATGATAGTGTGAGAATTCTTTAGGATTTTTAGCTGGCTGAAGGAGAGTTTGCTATCTCCGTGTATTAAATAAAGTGTTCCATGCGAATATTCGAAGATTCCCAAGTTCGTCAGAAGGATTCCCAAGTTCGACAGAAAGATTTCCAAGTTCGACAGAAAGATTCCCAAGTTCGACAGAAAGATTCCCAAGTTCGACAGAAAGATTCCCAAGTTCGTCAGAAAGATTCCCGAGTTCGTCAGAAAGATTCCCAAGTTCGTCAGAAAGATTCCCAAGTTCGACAGAAAGATTCCCAAGTTCGTCAGAAAGATTCCCAAGTTCGACAGAAAGATTCCCAAGTTTGACAGAAAGATTCTTCCCAAGTTCGTCAGAGGGATTCCCGATTTCAGTAGAATACATCTGGGAAAAACCGAACGTGTGTATATATATATATATATATATATATATATATATATATATATATATATATATATGAGCATCAATGAATGAAAATCTAGTTTATTTACGATTAATCTTAAGTCAGCGTGACAAAGTCATCTAATTACGCGAAGTTACCTGAAAGATCGCATGGTTGTACTATCTTGTCACTCCGACATATGGTTAGTGGTTAATACTTGTTAAACTTTATTGATACATACTGTTCAGTTCAGGTGTTATATTCATAGGTTATTCATCGAAATCTGACGAAATGTAGCGTCGTTATCTTCCGGCTCCTTACGGCAGGAAGCTGGGAAAATGTCGACATAAACACTGCCAGAAAAAGAATTCAACTTTTTAAGTTTAAAATTAAGAAGATAAGCCTTACCTAAGCTAAATTAATTGAAATGAAAATTTATAATTTTTTTCAAGAAAAGTATATCAATTTTTTCTAGGCTACAAATGATTCACAACATAAGTTTTTGTTTTGAATAGGACCACTAAGCACAACTATGAACAAAAACGTTTTTACGGATAGTATCTAAGACGTTTATTTGTATAGAAACAACATTGATCGAAAACAAGTTTGTTCTCCTTTTAATTTCAAGCAATCTATAATAAAAAAAGGTAAAATGTGTGTGTTTGTATGCCTGCCAAAATCTTTCGACATACGTGACGAACACTGGCAAAATCAGTATCGTTAAAAAGATTCGACTCACGGACGACAAATATCCAAGAATTGGCCAAAAACATTAATTTATGCTGGTCAACTAAAACGTTTTTGCAATGAAGGGTCAGTTTTTTGCAAAGTCATCATACGCCTTGCAATGATTAACATATTTTGAACGCCAGCAACCTCGTAAGTCGGGGTGGGTGCTCGCATGGGTACCTACTCATATTTTCACTGTTGGGGGGAGGTTGGTTGATATTTTAGGGCTCCATTGCTTAATACCCTAACTATAAAATCTCTCCCCACCCAGGTAACGCCGGGAATCCCCGCTAGTGTATTATAAAAGTTGTTTTGGGTGTATCGTAAGGATGCATGCCCATGTTTTATGTTTTATATTTGTATAGAAGGGAACGATAAAATGGTATCCGTAAAAAGGTGTTGTGATTACATTTCCGTTTGATGAAACTTTTTTCTTCTTCTTATAGACCGTCTACTAGTTAGTCAGCTGTGTACAAATCCCAAGAGCGATAATAAGAGCCTTCTATCATATTTAAAAGTAACAGGATGTTCAACGAGCGAAATCAGAGATGCTCTGCTGTACAACTCATGTTCTCTGCTGATCCAAACCATAACAACAGGACCATTGCCAGCACCCTCTAAAAATGCAAAATGTTCAACACTTGAAGGCACAACGCAACACAGTTTCCGGTCACGGTACGCTTTTAACATGGTTTCAAGTGAGGACCACATCATGGCACCTCACATCTTCGAAGTCGGCTTGCAGGTCAACACCAAAGTGTACTTGGGTGTGCTGAAGTGTGTTCTGCTGGTGCAATCAAATGGCCGCTGGCAGACCTGAGTGTGGCAGCAGAACTCGGCGCTCGCCCACAAGTCCAAAGAGACCCAGGCTTGGCTTCCGGAGGTGTACTACGACTCTGTGTCATTTTCTTACTGGCCCCTTCTTTCCCGGACTTGAACCCGCTGGACTACTTCGTTTAGTCATACGTGGAGAACAGCACCAACATGAACTTTCACAACAGCAAAGCCAGCATGATTGCCGCTGTCAGCCGAGTATTCGCCGAGCTTACGTCAGTGCTTGTGGAAAAGGCATGCTCCTAGTTCTGGACCCGTATCGAGGTGATGATTAAGGCTGAAGGCAGTTACATTGAATAGATATCAGCTTTACTTCATAATTACTGAATTGATTTTTCAATAAAAAAAAATTTTAAATAAAGATGTATTTTTTTTCTTTAGGGCGACAAATTTATCGTTCCACGTAGGCACCTTCATGCAAATTTGTCGATAATAGTGTTTCTTCCAGTTATCTTGAAATAAACTTTTGCGTCTTTTCATTTCTTATTTCTGGTTTTGAGCTTTTCATTTCTGACAGAAAGTGATTACTTTTCCAGCAGGCGGAATAATTTCACACAACGTGCTGTGGTCATCTCCTTTTAAGCATTAGTTTCTTGATACAATAATGATTGAAATCTCTCGTCTTCTGACACCTGATTGCGGTTTGGCTAATCACATGCATTTTTTCAGTCTGCTTACCGTACATTACTGAAAGCCCACGCGAATATGGGCCATCTTCTAGATCAGTACCTCCTATAAAATATGACAATTTACCACCCTAAAATAAATAATAAATCGAGATATTTTCTTATAATAAGTAATAACTACAAATATTCACCCATCTAAGTTGTAACAGGCCTAATCGTCACTTAACCTCAGCCTTTTCAGTAGCCACTCTATAACAATGATAACAGAATATTACAAAAAAATGCATAGTCAAATTAGTTTCGTGACCAAGACATATTGCTGCCTAGGGTGAATGTTCGACTTCCGGTAACGAACAGGATATCAAACGCTGATTTTCTTGGCTGGTAAACTCAGTTATTTCCTTCATATCACCTGCGGTTGTTTGTAGCCCCTTATTAAGGGATAACGATATACGGAAATTAATAAAATAAAAAAAGGTGATGGTCGAATTTTCTGGCCAATAGTTACTTGTTTATTTTTTAAATACCCGAGGTCGGGTGTTTATTAAGCATAATAGCCTGAAAACAACATAGACATTGCCAGAATAATTTTACATCGCAAAGAAAAAAGACATCCCAGCAGATTAGATTACATGTTTCGGAAACTCGAGTCATTGAATCCGCCAGATTGCTAACGAACTAATGCAGAGTGCTTGCATAAAACCATGATTTAGAGCGTTAACTATTGTCATTAAAGATTTATGCACGACTATAAGAGCTACCTGGTCTCGCCGGGACAAGCAGATAATTTAATTGCGTGATAATAAAATGTGTAACCTATTCCCCTCCTCTCTCTCTCTCTCTCATACTCGTATATATATATATATATATATATATATATATATATATATATATATATATATAAAGCTGAATGTGTGTGTCTGGTCACAAATAGGCTCCTATATGGTTGACTATTTAAAAAAAAACTGATTACATATAATGATAGATGATGTATCGAGACACAGGAATAGGTATGTTTGACCGGGCAGAACGGTGGTTCATTAAAATTGTGGGGTGTGCGTTCGCGCCTTGTCCACAAAGTATGGAAATAAAAAAAATTAAAATTAAAAAAAAAAAACGTTTACAAGTGTTTTTGATATAGATGTACATAAGAATACTTTGATAAGTACGTTTTAACTTAAATAGGGATGGTATAATAAAATTTTAGGGTGTGCGTTCGCGCCTGGCTTCCATAGAATGGAAATAGGCACACACTTTAATAAAGACTTTTCATATCTATCTGCGTAAGTATACTTTGATAATTATGTTTCAGTTTGGGTGTTCGTTCGCACCTGACCTCCATAGAATGGAAATATGTCACAAAGTTTAACAAGGTGTTTTAATATAGATCCACAGAATATTGTAATAAGTGTTTCAGTGTGAACAGGTATGGTATAATAAATTATGGGATTTATCTATTTTATTTTTACTTTCGTCATATTTTACTTTGGTTTTGATACCCCCAAATTCGAAGCTATCTCTTTACAACCCTTCCTTTTTATAACCTATCATTCTTTCATAAATCTGACTCCATTTTCTGTAGGCTGTTTTTGAACCCAGTCAACGACGGGTACTTTTGCTAGTGTATATATATATATATATATATATATATATATATATATATATATATGTTGTTTGGGGTTTCTTTTGGGGGGGGTAGCGATATGTTTTGAATGAATTCAATTATTTACGAAAGTGCATTTTTACCTAAATGCGAGTTGGGAATACTTTTCCCTTTAACCAATTTGGTACCCCCACATGGGGAGCGGTACATATATATTACTTTAAAATGTAATTATTTTAAAATAATATATATGTAACGCTCCCCATGTGGGAGTACCATTTTAATTTTTAATATCCTGATACTATTTAATTAAATATATACTTATGTCTGTATAACAGTACCTCTGCATGTAGGTTTATTTTGCTAGACGCCCGTCTGTGTATATTTATTATGTAAATACGTTTGGATGTAGATGTTCATGTAGACGTATTTGCTGATGTATATATATATATATATATATATATATATATATATATATTTATATGTGTGTGGGGGCTTATGTATATATATATATATATGTATATATGTGTATATATATATATGTGTGTGTGTCTGTGTGCGTGTGCTTGTGTTTGTATCTATATCTGTATTTGTATATGTTTATATATATATGTGTATGTGTGTATATATGTATATATATGTATAAGTATATGGATATATATGTGTGTATATTTGTATATGTGTATGTATGTCTGTATATTTGTACGTATCTGTTTAGTTGTATACCTGTGATTATCTGTGTATCTATACATATAGCTGTATTCTTGCGTGTGCGTATGTTCTTTTATGCATATATTCACGTGTGTATGTTTATGTCACTTTCGTACAGGTGTGTATGTATTTGTATATTTGGTACGTAGGTATGTATACAGATATATGCCTAAGCATGAATATGTCTGCATTAGTAAAGCCCCCCCACCCCTAACTTAACACATAACGACACATGACTCCCGAAGTAAAATCACACCCGTGCAAAGTCCTTTTCTTTCCGTGACACGTTCAGTATAAGTAGAACCCCCCCCAGCACACCGCCTTCTTGTACAACTCACAGCCCCAATAAAATTATAACCTATTTTTATTTTTATTTCAAATTTACATTATGTTGTGAAAAGTTTTGAATAATCTTCCAATAGGTCCTAATGCGATCTTTCTCTTTTTTTCTATCCTCTTTTTTAGAGAGCTCGCAATTTTTTTATAAACTCCTTATGAACATTTTATACTTTTTTTTAAGAGCTCCATTTTGCTTTTTTAATTTCTCTCTAATCTATCGCATTTTTCATTTTTTATTTTTGGCGTCGAGAGGTTCCAGGTCGCCTGATTAAGTCTCTTTGACTGAAGCAGATGGCTATTTGTAGCAACCATATGTAACTGTTCACCCCAAATAATAATAATAATAATAATAATAATAATAATAATAATAATAATAATTATATATATATATATATATTTATATATATATATATATATATATATACTGAATAATCTATGAAGCGGTAGTCATCTATTGTGTGAGGGTATAAGAGGATAAAACTCGGCAAAAACTGAATTGTGAACGTCGCTTAAGTAAAAAAAATAAGCCAAGTAGTACGTCTATGTTTCTTTGTCTGTCTTTTTATCTGATTTACCCCTCTCTTTCGCGCTTTCTTACACTCTCTTTCCATTCATATCTATCTCCTTATCTCCAGCTATGTATCTGATAGTATCATAGTATTAGGCACCATTTTCTTTAATTCTCAAAGTTTGCAATTAACTATCACAAACATTTTTGCCTTTTATTTTCAAGAGAGAACGAGAGAACTGCACACACACCGAAACACACACACGCGGGCACGCACACGCACACAAACGCGGGCACACACACATACATATATATATATTACCTCAGTATTAGATTCAAGATACGTGAATTGAGAATCGGAAAATACAAAATGTGTAACTGTCGCAAGTGAGATACATAGAAAATGTATGTAACATTTCCAATAATTTGTCATGAGAATACATGATTCAATGAACTCTATAATATTTCGCTAAGAAGTGTCAACTCCAATCTCAAACAAGTTCTAATCATGAACTTGTTCTTATAAATATGATATAGATGCTATTATGAAAAATCGGATATCATGTATTTTACCACGAGGAAACGCCGGGAGGCTCACCATTATTTATTTATATATATATATATATATATATATATATATATATATATATATATATATATATATATATATATATATATATATATATATATATGTGTGTATGTGTGTGTGTGTGTGTGTGTGTGTGTGTGAATATTTCATTTACTCACACAAACTAATATACAAAGATATAATTTTATGCATAAATTTTCAGTATTTACTTCGTGCTCGATTCATACCTAGAGCTGTATATATATATATATATATATATATATATATATATATATATATATATATATATATACAAAGCCTGCTTGCAGCATTAGATTGTCATGCATTTGTCTTTCTAAACAAAGAATTTTAATATTTTTCAGGAAAGTCTATTCACGAAAAAAGACGCTATTAACATAATAATAATCGTTTATTTCTATATAAGATAACGGAACCCGCACGGAAGTTTCTTAATTTTTTTTTTTTCGTTAACTGGAAAGAATGTTATATCAAATACTTTTATAAAAGAAACAGTTGGTTCTCTAGAGTAAAACATATATAGCATATATTTCGGACTAAGTTACTGCATGGATGCATGTGAAGCTTCCTCCCAGGCGTTCCATGACAATAAAAATATAGCAGTGTGAAACAGTCGTTGATATTCATACAGACCCATGCAATCTCTGCTAGTATATATATATATATATATATATATATATATATATATATATATATATATATATATATATATATATATATATACTATGCTAGTATATATATATATATATATATATATATATATATATATATATATATACTAGCAGAGAGACCCGACGTTGCCCGGGATTGAATGAAGATCACCGACTGTTTCACACTGCTATATTAAAAAAAATATAATAAAAAAGTATATATATATATGTATATATCTATATATATATATATATATATATATATATATATATATATATATATATACGTTTTTATTTGATTTACGTAAACATCTATATCTCGATGCACATTCTTGAGCGTGTTTCGGATAGCCAACGAAAGTAACGAAAGCCCTATTAAGGCGATATTGCTTATGCGAAAATAAAGTCTATAATGAAAATTTTAAAGAAGTTTCCAGCACCAAAGTAATCAGGTCACGTTACGTGATATTTAAATATAAACGAACGACATTTAATATATGTGAAATATTTGGCATTGTCTTCTTACTTTTATCTTCTTCCTCTTCACATATATGAAATGTCGTTTGCTTATTTTATTTTTAAATATCACATGACGCGACCTATTTATTAATTTCGTGCAGGAAATTTCTTAAAAATTTTCTCACGAACTTTGCTTTGTGAAAGCAACATCAGATAAAGGGTAATTTTGTTCGTTATAACTGGCTGACTGGAACGTGCCCATGAATGTGCAGCGACATATAAATGCTTATGTAAAACAAATAAAAGAATGCATACTTCTTCCTTCAATTCATAATTTTTTTTTTTTAAATTGACCTTAATATTTCGATTTATATGTATCATCATATGTCGGTTTAAAATAATGACACAATGGACCTATAATCTGTTCCCTTTACACGACATCCCCTAAACTCTGTTAATAACTGCCTTTCCGAAAGCAGATCTAAACATAGGCAAACAGAAGTTGGAAAACTAATTCCGGAAAAAAAACTAATTCCGGAAAAAAAACGACTTTGTTTTAATTTAAAACCAACGATACTGATGTTATTTTCATTCTTTATTCGTTTCATTTTTCTTCAGTCGTATTTTTAAAAAATTAAGTGGCCCCCTTACATGGGTCAAACGCTTGAACTCTATATGAGATAAATAGATATTCAAATGTTTCATTAAAGTTCTTTATCTCTCAAGCAATAAACTGCTAAAAATGTTGAGAACGTAATCGCCCCCCCCCCATAATTGACCATTTAATATTTTATAGTAGGTCTTTCTTGTAGCCTCTTGGTTTTACCATATTCCAGGACAAGAATTCATCTAGCTTCGTTCTTGAGGTAACACCACTTTGAGAAAGTACACGATTTAAGGTAAAGGCCAGTGTAGATTGGCTATAGGGAAGAGATTTTAATTTGTGTTGCACATACTATGTTAATGTTAAATATTAAATCAGATTTACTGTTAGGGAAACTATCTTTATGCTAGGTTTTCTTGAAAAACTTCTGTACATTGACATTCGAGGATAGTATTTAATAGACATCTAGATTCTGGCCTATCGATCTTCTGTAATATTTGTATGTATATTAATTATTTCGTTTATATAGACATGTACAGACGAGATACTGACATGGCGATGTTTATATCTAAATTATTAAAGTTTGACTTGACATACTGAAGGAACTTAGATGCATACCTGAGAGGACGTGTATGCTTACTGGGAAGAACTTGAATATCTATTAAACACTAGCCTTCTATGTGTAAGATTGCTCTGTACAAGGGTTTGTAAGGATAAACTGACATGAAAATACTTTTCTCTACAAGTACATTCTGACCAAATATTAAATATCACACAGTATTCGCAGCTTAAATATGATCCCCTCATTAAGTCTAACTCACACTGACTTTTAAGTGTGGTACATCTTCTCCGAGTGATGTTACTTGAGGTAACAGTACAAAGCTGACTACTCAACCAGATTAAATGATTCCTTGTAAGACCAATAGATCACAAGGAAGATACATTTAAATAGTCAAATTGAAATAGGGAAGAATTATGTTCTCAACTTCTTTACTAATTCAACATTTTAGATGTAAAGAAGCACTTTAATGGAACATTGGAATATCTATGTATCTCATATCGAGACCAAATATTAGCTTAGGAAAGGGTCAACAGATGTGTATATATATATATATATATATATATATAGAGAGAGAGAGAGAGAGAGAAAGAGAGAGAGAGAAATAAAAAGGAACAAACCGTATTGTGTGTTCATCAACGTTTCGTCTTTATTTCGAGACTTCCTCTGGATGAAAGAAATAGAGAAATAAAAAGGAGCAAACCGTATTATGTGTTCATCAACGTTTCGTCTTTATTTCGAGACGTTCTCTGGATGAAATAAAGACGAAACGTTGATGAACACATAATACGGTTTGTTTCCTTTTTATTTCTCTATTTTGTCGGAATACTATTTCCATTATTTTCATCATCATCATCATATATATATATATATATATATATATATATATATATATATATATATATATATATATATATATATGGGATAGGTCACAGATTAGCGATCAAGTGAATTTTCCTGTCAGATATTGCACTGAGGTAATTCTTTCAGGGCGATTCTATGTTCAATATATATGCTGAAAAGCAAAATATTTATTTATTCATAGCTAGACATGTTGCTAATTGCTTTTCATCTCCTCTGATGACATGGCGCATTATTGAAAATACGTGGATCAAGGAAATTAATATAATTTCTCTCCATATATTCCTTATTTCAAACAAGGAATTCTTAACTTAAATATATTTTTATATGTATTTTAATCTACATAATTTAAATTTAATCATTGAACTCATATATATATATACATATATATATATATATTACATATACAAAAATATTAAGCATTTAATAGAATTTCCATAATTAAGGATTATTATTAAAAAAACGGATAACATATTATAATCTTAAATGTGATAATTTATATATAAATTTAATAAATTTCAATGTATATAAAAATAGACACGTTTATATAATTTAATAAAAGCTCTATCTCTCCTGAATCGAACCTTGATATTAACTAGCGGGACCTGTGGAAATTCCTCAAAGGACTCATTCATATGTAGGTTGGGTGGTGGTTTTTGTTTTACGACATATCAACCCTTTTCGGGTTATTTAATGCCGAATCCAAAGATTTTGAAGAAAATTTTTTTAATAGAATATATTTGTTGTTTTCACGTTGGTTTCTATTCAACCCATAGCTGAGACCCTAACAGGTACTACCACTCCGGGTCAGAGTGGACCTGGGAGCATTGGTAATTAACGGGTGGCTCGACACTCCCCAAAGCCCACAAGCTGGGACCTCACCACTGGATATAGTTTAAGGTCATATCCAGGACCCCCATTGAAGGACTTTTACCCTCTGCAGGGGAGCAGTCGGCGTATTCTAATGCTCCACCGACAGGGCCTCATTCACTAGAGGAAGACCTCCAATCTGTTGTGGAATGGGGACAAAAGTGGTTGGTCGCGTTCAATGCTGCCAAGACTAAACTAGTTTCATTCAATAATTACAAGAAACCCTCTCTACCACCCATAGCAATGGCCAACGACTCTTTATCTGAGAGTCCATCTTTCAAACTCCTTGGCCTAACGTATACAGGAAACATGAGTTGGAACAATTACATTGAAGGCATTGCCAGGGCCGCTGCAAGAAAGGTGGGATCTCTCTACCGTGCTAGAAAACTACTAACACCCGAAAGTATCCTGTACCTCTATAAGGCCACCATTCGCCCATGTATGGAGCATTGCTGCCACATCTGGGCTGGCGCCTCTGCTACTAGTCTCTCGCTCCTTGACAAGGTTCAAAAGAGAGTCGCAAACCTGATAGGCCCTGAACTGGCATCTAAACTTCAGCCTCTGTCCCATCGACGAAATGTTGCATCCCTCTGCCTTTTCTACAAGTATTTTAGTGGTGAATGCTCTGACGAACTGCAATCACGTGTGCCCCCACGACGTGTGCACCCTCGACAAACCCGACAGGCTGCTAAATCCCAACCCCACACTGTAGAGATCCCTAGATGTAAAAGATCTTTTTACTCCAATAGTTTCTTCCCCAGAACCGCTAGATTCTGGAATTCCATTCCAGGTCCCTGCTTCCCCAACAGTACTGACGTGCAGAAGTTCAAGTGTAACGTGAACCGACACCTTGCTGCCCAAATCCCTACATAGTACCCCAGTAAGTGTTGCCCCTGATAGTAGCCCCCTACACCAAAGTGGCAATTTGCCTTGTTTCGGGTGAAAATATAATTTAAAAAAAAATGTAATATATTGATATTGGCATTCTGTAGATGTTCAGTGTAAATAATATCAGAATATTATTGTAGCTGTTTTCTTCAAACTGCAAAAGTATTTATCTAAGCTAGCACCAACGTCCGATAAAGCCCGATCATAAAGTACGCTTAAATATGATATTTTAATCCTTGCAGATTTCGAATCTACTATTATAGAGTTAATGTTCTATCGATTTTTTCATATGCTATAAAGTTGCGATTTCAAAAATAAAAATAAAAAAATATCCATATGACTTGGGTGCATTAGCTTGAATCGAAACCGAAATAAAAACTTTAATTCTTGATAAATTATTTATGACAAGAAATAACACAACACAATTAAACGACCCGGATGTGAGCGTGACACACAAACGAACACACACACGCTATAGTATTAATATATAGATTATCAACAGCAAACATCATATATCGTGAAATCAGCATCGATTAGTTAAATATTCGTATAATTCATCACCAATCGACGTAGACTTGTGCGTACGTAGTTGTAACGTTTTTAACGTATAGAGTGAAAAGCGGTTAAAATTTTTTAGCATTGAAACTGATAAATATAACTCTCTACTAAAGTCGGTTTAGCTCACGCACTGCTAGGAGGCTGGATGTGTTTTTAGAGTCGTCAGTAACCCTTATCGTGACGACTACCTTTATCGCATTAATATCTGTGGGTCGGGCATGTGTTCATTTACCCACTGATTTCTATGACTGACTAAGCTTACCGCGTTCTCGAGCGACGTTCCGACACGTGTCACAGCCAACAACGCCCAGAACAAATGAAAACCCCCACCTTTTATTTTTGTTTTGTGCGCATTTCCTTTCAGCTTCGCCCACTTTTTTTATATACATTTTTTTCAGTTTCGAATTACATTTTTCAGTGGCTGAATTTTCAGGTTAAGCAAAAAAAAAGTTGGTGAGGCTTTATGAGATTATGAGATTGAGAGAGAGAGAGAGAGAAAGAGAGAGAGAGATAGTGAGTGAGAGAGAGAGAAAGAGACGAACTACACGATATGCTCGGGCTAGATTGGGCCTACTAAGTTTTCTGTAATCTATTCGTTTCATGTTTTGTGGCCGGGTTTATGCCGTTCTTCCTATTCATTAAATATGAACACAAACTCGTGTCTATTTTCTTTTTATAATCACACACTTCAACAAAGTCATATCAACTCACACGCAACAAAATAGAGAAACAAACAATAAAAATTACCCTCACGTAGGAAACCTTGCATTTAATCTTTCAGCCACGGAGCAAAGTCGGAAAGAGGGCCAGCACCTCAAAGGAGTAGAAGTCTGCTATACAAAAAGTACTCGGACAGTTTCGTCAGGCGATTAGCAAAAACCAAACCTCTTTCTCAAAGGGAAAATACAAAAACCGGAAAGTTGAACCACCTAGCACTGCATAGGACAAGCAATCCCCACTATAGTCAACAGGGAAAAAAGCTATTTCAGAAAAGTATCTCTAAACCTAACTTTCAGCTGTCAAAATCACTACGCTTGCCAGCGTAGTTCTTAAAAAATTAATGTACTGATTTTAGAGATCATGTTCATATAATCATAAGGTTATAGACACGTCTAAACAAAACAATATAAAAGTAAAGCGTCTTCGTGTCTTTGTTTCATGTTCTTCAGAATCTCCTGCTTCCTTTGTTGCAGCTTGTTTTATTTAGGAATCAACACTTATCAAAGCCCGGAGGCCACTCGAGGATAAGAGTTAATGGGTATGCATTAGTCAATGTTATAGCGTTTTTAACATAGGTATTGGGATTTTTGCAAGTTGGATTATATAGGGGTACAGTTCATCAAGAACTTGTTTGCATTGGACTTGAAGACAATCAGATTGTAGACACCTTGGAAGCAGGCCAAAGGAAGAAAGTTCACAGGCCTGCAGTTCTAAGAAAGAAGCTATACTCATGGAATTCACGTTTAGGTCGAGGCACAGATAAAGAGTGTGGGAAATTATTGGTGGTTGTTCTGGCTAGAAGGTTTTTTTGTGAAAGTTTGTCAAGGAAGGACCATAGATTGAAGCTCAGACCATCACCTGTCATGGAAATAACGATAAAGCAGAGACAGGCTCGCAACGTCTCCTCTGTAGAAAAGAAGTTGCGGGGAAGAGAAAAGGGCATCCGCCACTAAGCTACGAAGTCTATGTTGAATACTGTCAAGGCAGGATAAGCAGCTTCTAGCAGCTCCAGCCCAGATGTGGCAACAGTATTCCATCATTGGTCGTACTTGGCTTTTATATAGGTAGAGAATTGTATCAGGAGTGAGATATCTACTGGAGCGTTAGAAGGATCCTACCAGTTTTCCAACGAACTTGGCAACGGATTTGATATATGTGTTCCATTTTAGATCGGGAGTGAAGGTCAGGCTCAGAAGCTTATTAAAACATGAAGCCTCCCCAAGACGAGAGCCATTCATTTAACTTGATGCCAGATGGGCATCAGAGCGTTGATGATGTAAGGATAGAAGCTTGGTTTTAGATGCGTCCAACAATTAAACAGTTTTCATACCTTATTGTAATTCAGTTTCCTGTTCCAGTAGCGTCTTTTGATGAACTACAAGCTTGTGGTACTCTGTTTTGCTGATTGTTTTCCTCCTACTCATAGTTTTTTTATCTTTAAAAGAGTAAGGTCAATCGATATATTTTGTGTTTTAGAGTAAGCATCTTCCGTTCCTATTAGCGCCATAGCTCTGAGATTTTCCCTGCTTCCTTTGTTTCAGCTTATTTGACACGACGTTCTAGTGGTTTTCATCAATTCGCTGTTTCGATACCTCATTGTAATACACTTTCATATTCTAATAACTTCTCTCCAAGAACTGCAATCTATGCAAATTTTTCCATGCTTAATGTCTCCCTCTTACCAATAGCTTTGGTCTAGGCATCCCATATTTTTGCGACAATTATATCTGGTTCTTATTATAAAAATCGATTTAATTTTGAGCGAGTTCCATGATGAATAAATAAAATAAAATGCAATCCTTTATACAGTTTAACAGTATTTGCAGAAAAAATCGTCTATCTATGTTGGAGATGTAATGAGATTAAAAATTATATGAAAAAGTAAATAAAATTCTAATTTTCGGAAATGCATACTTATATAGACATTATAAATAGATAACCAGATTTTGGGGGAAAAAATCCTGTTGTTATATTGTTATTACCTAAGATAATAATATTTATTTGTCAATTACTTAAATGGCTTAATCATCGCCGTTCTCGTAAGTCGGTTGATTTGCCGGGCGTTAACACTTTTGTGGAAAATGGCAAACTTCTCTAAATCGCAATTGATCTAACGACACAGATTAAAGAATTGGATATTTAAATAGCTATAAACATAGTTGATTAATGTCGATAAAATTTAATTACAGTTTTTAATTTGCACAACAAGTATGGATTTTCTTAAAATTAGACAATTACTTAGGGTGTTTACTTAATTAAGACGCATCATTTACTTAATAAAAAATATCATTTTCAGTTTCTCTAAACTATTATGAATTTTCGTTTGCAAACGTTTAATTACAACAGCATTATTTAATTATTTTTCATCGTTAAACTTCATTTGATTATATTTACTTTATTAATTCGTGAAATAGGTATTTAAGTAGACATATAAAACCGCCATAAACATTTACGGCTTTCATTACACACACACACACACACACACACACACACACACACACACACACACACACATATATATATATATATATATATATATAGTTTCAGATGATTTACAAAAGCGGCTTTTGACAGAAGATATTTGCCATATATAGTGCACTTCAATTACTGTTGTAATTTCTCTGATATTATATTTTCGTCGTACTTTCTTAAAACATGTTTTAAGACAGCAAGATCTACGCGCCGCTCTTCAAAAATCTTATGAAATCATTTGATGTTTTTTTTCCACAGTGATCGATCTTTTGCTTGGGCTTCCCAATTATGTACACTCATCTTAGGTATTTTGATTTTTTTTTCAGAGAATCATTAACCCCTTTTCTTGGTTTTTGTTTTGGTCTTTTACTCTTATCAATCTCTTCATAAAACAGTTGTTTAGGAAGTCTTTTATCTGACATCCTAACTAAGTGGCGAGTTCAGCGCATCGGTTTTTGAATTATTTTCATTTCTATACTGGTTCGATTTGATCGTTCACGAACTACAATATAAGACGTTAGAATCTTTTAGTTTATATTAAGTATTCTCCGAATATAACTTTGATGAAATCTTTCCAATAACTTGGGGTGACTTCTATATGTTGTCCAGGTCTCTTTCCTGTATAGAAGCGTAGTGATAACCGCTGCTTCGTAATACTTAGCTCTGTATTTCATGTGATTCCTTGATTTAACCACACACGTCCCTTAATTTGCCAAAAGCGAAACGGGTTTTCACTATTATGTGATTTATCTCATCATCAAGCGTACATCTTTACTTAGTGCACTCGCGAGATATACAAAATTGTTCTTGATATTTAACTTTTTACCATCAACAATGCTGTTTCGTCCAACATATGCCATTCCTATACGAAAGGAATATATGACATTTTTCTTGGGGCTTGTGGTAAGTCTAAAAGTTTTACAAAACTCTGATAACTTGTCCATAATCATCTGTATGTCCGCATCTGAATGTGAAACAAGGCCTACGTCATCTACGTATAAAAGTTAACGAACAAGGCTCTGAAAGGTTTTCGACTCTGCGTTGAGACATCTAAGGTTAAAAAGTTTACCTAATGTACGACACCAATACTTCAACCCAGTATCGCAATTGTTAAAAGGATGCACCTGCATCACAGTGAAATATATGGAAAATAATGTAGGAGCAAATATATCACTTCGTTTTACGCCGTTTTCAACTGGTATGTGTTCAGAAAAGATCAATTAAAGTTAACTCGGGCTTTCCTATTATGGTGTAACTTCTGAAGCGCCTCTACAAAACTTGTAGGACAGAAGTCCTATCTATCTATCTATCTATCTATCTATCTATCTGTCTGTCTATCTAACTATCTATCTATCAGCATAACAGTATAGTTACATTCTAAGAGATAAATACATACATTTCATTTACATTATACCCCCTAAACATACACACACATACACACACACACACACACACACACACACACACATATATATATATATATATATATATATATATATACTAGCTGGACGCCCAATGATATTTTAATTTACGCAGATTGCGTAGGTTTTATTATAGAATCAATCATGTATTGATTTTTATATCTTACGTGGAATAATTTGCCCGGTGGACTAATTCGCAGAAAACGTTAAAATAAAAAATGATAATGATAATTATTATAAGATCATTCATCAAACTCCGTCTGTGTTTGTTTACAATATCACGTCAGCTGATATTTGGGCTTAACAATTAATGCTCTGGAGAAGTTACTTCTGATTAATGTTTAGTTTTGGAATATGCAAACGAAGAAATTAAATGCGGCGATTGAAAATGGTGCCTTTTCTTTTATTGTAAATTGAATATATTAATATTAAAAAAGCACATAAAATGGTAAGGTACCCCCAGGTTTGAAGATCGGATTATTCGACTACGGGTCGAATAATCTACCACTAAGTTATATCTCCAGATTTCAATAATTTTGTTTTTTACGAAGGAATCAGTTGTTAAGATTTGATTATCTCAATTGCTGGGGTAATTCCCCTATAAAAATTATTCTATATTATCTATAAAAAAAACTTATTATGACATTTGATTTTTTCGATTTTCGATATTTATCAAATCAATTTATGTACAAAACATATCTAAGAACACGCCCAGACATATGAATTTGCTTCGTGTGAAATTTGCCAAATATAGGCTCAGATGTTTTTGAACCTATGATGAAGGAACTCTCTCACACACACACATACACACGCAAACACACACAAAGTGACTTATATATAAGTTCGTTTGTCTCCCCTGTTAGCGCGCGCGAGAGAGAAAGAGAGAGAGAAAGAGAGAAAGAGAGAGAGAGAGTTAAGTGTTTTTTTCTATCTCTGATATTGATATAAAATGCTGCTTTTTCTATTTAAAAATTATTAAAACGAGCTTTTAGATATACTCAGTTATGGATATGGAAGCGACTTAATAAATGGTAAATAATTTGCATACGTTTTCCATTAATTAGTTATTCATTATTTATAATCTTTGATTTAACGAGTATCCGCATTTCTATACATAATTTATATATTGTCCATAATCACATAGCGTTCTAGAAAACTTTTTAATATACACCCATGTATATATATATATATATATATATATATATATATATATATATATATATATATATTGGTAAAAATGGTAATTAGTAACACCTAACGAGAGTGCTCAATGCTATTATAGAGCAAATATGCGTTTATGTGTGTGGGGGATTGGTAAATTCAGCTAGGCGTGGGTGAAGGTGTAGTGATATAGGGAGGAGGAGTGTTTTTAAGGTTATTTTATGTATCGTTTTATCTCCCCCTCCCTATATCACTACACCTTCACCCACGCCTAGCTGAATTTACTAACCCCCCCCCCCCCACACACACAATAATCTAATGTATTGTAAACTTCAAAACTTAATTATTGTTGATCTCCGCCGCCCTTGTTTTCTCTTCGCCTCTTTCTTTTTTCCTCTTTTTTTCTCTTGTATTTTCTCTCTCTTTTAAAATCGTTCTTCCAAATAATAATAGCCATTTCTGTAAGGTCTGACGAGGCTGCTGGATCGTAAATATTGTATGGCAACCGATACATATGTAACTGAACAGATAAAACGGTAATAAAAAATAAAACGTATATATATATATATATATATATATATATATATATATATAACGTAACCTTAGCTGTGTGTATTGAACGATCTCTACCAAACTTCTTTCTCATTTATTGGTCGAGCGATTTTTAACTTGATATATTGGGTGTTTAGATTTTTGGACCAAATTCAATTTACTCTCTGGATAGGTAACCTAGCTGCAACAGTATAAAAAAGATATAAAAACCAAAGGTGATCTTTGCAAGGGTAAGTCTACTTTAAGTATTGCTTCTTCGCATACGCAAATATGCATTTATTCATTCTAGTTGCTTAATTTTGAACGTTTTCAGGTGCATCTGTCGATAGTTTAAACGTTTGCGAGTAAGGCTTCGGCGCTAAAAGTTTATGTTTCCATTCTAGCTGATAGCACGAAAGAATACATTTGAGATAATATTATATATCAGGTACCGTATAATAAGCAATAGAAAATCGGCTCTGTAACAAGAGATACAAAATCTGCACGAATTAAAGGATCATATTCGTTCGTATTTTTCGACTATACCATACCGGAAGGGTGATACTACTATATATTAGTTAATAATAATAGTCAATAGAATGCTGGCTCTATAATAATTAATACGAAATCTACACAAATTAAAATAACATATTTAAGTTTATTTTGCGACCAGGCAATGCAGGTTGGCCTGCTATATGTGTGTGGGGTGGTGTAATAATGTACTGAAATGTATTTTGTTTGTGTGTGTGTGTGTGTGTGTGTGTGTGTGTGTGTGTGTTTAGCTCGTTACATCAAATGGCTTAACGCCTTGTCTGGAGGGGTTTCCATAAAAAAATATCTAACACTTGTTAAGTAAAATACGCAGTAAGGCCTAGTCTATGAGTACGAGCAAGCCATTCGCATTTATTAGCACAGACACGTACGAACAAACTCGTATCAACGACGTTAAATGTAGTATTGTTATCTTATCAGCCGCCTTGTGCGCTCGGCTGTTTATGACAATGACACGTGCCTCCTCCCTGCTAGAGGATGACATCGCCCTTCGATTGCCGTCACGGACTAGGAGCATCAAATAACAAGCTAACCGTCTGCAATGTCATCGTCCTCCTGCTTGGCATCATGAGAACGATACATAAAATAACCTTAAAAACACTTAGATTTATCTAGATTTTTTACTGTACATAAAACTGTATTCTCACTATGTAGAAACAAACTTAATTACACGAAAAAGCACTTCTGCAAAGAAGTTGATCTCTTCACCGTGCTAAAATTTCTCCCAGGTGAGAGCACCCTATAAGTTTACAATCACCATTCGCCTATGCATGGGGTATTGTTGCTACATCCGGGTTGATACATCTACCACTAGTATCCTCCTCTTAGAGAAAGTACAAAGAGAACTTCAAATTAAATATGTTCCGCACTATCTAGCTACTCCAACCTCTGTTTCCTCGCCGAAATGTTGCATCATTGTGCACATTTTACAAGTATTTTAATTGAATGTGCAGTAATGAACTACCTCAACGTGCATACTTCTGAACACTCCAATAAGCAGCAAAGTCACACCCTTACATTCTTGAGTTCATTAGTTGCAGAACCCTATCTATTGTAATAGATTCTAACCTCGGACTAGTAGATTTTTCCCTGAGTTTCCTGTTTCTCTCACTGTAAGGATATGAAGAAATTTAAATGTAATCTGAAAACATACTCCACTAATCAATTTCCGACAATCCATGATTAGAGTTAGGGTTATATTTACTATACTTTTACGGAGAAAGGGAAACCCGTCATGAAAATGTAGATACCGCTTAAAAAATAATGAAAATTTTCACAATGTGGTTTAGATATCAATTTTCAAAAGGTTTATCGAATTTAATTTCTTTAAAGCCTGTTCAATAGACTTTTAAAGCTATTCGATGAAGAAGAGCACATTAGAAAATGCAACTAAATTTGATTAAGTCATTAAATACCAACTGAACAAGAATCTCAACATTTCGATTTTTTCTTAAGACAACTTTTAGCTAAAGTCTTATATTAGAAGAAATTTTCTAGAATCATTTTGTTGATTTCGCTGAAAACTAAAATAATGATTCTAGACATCTAGTGTTATGTCAACATATCTTTATTTGTACTCTAGAAATATATCAAAGATGGGAATAAACCACACGGAATAAAATTTAACGTTTCTAGTGACTACCCTGTACAATTCGTATATATATATATATATATATATATATATATATATATATATATATATATATATATATATATATATATATATATATATAATGTGTGCAAAATCAAGACTTCAAGACAAGGTGTTAATGGCAACGAAAAGTGTATTTCATTTTATATTACAATTGTTCCAATGTCCTGTTCGACAGTTTCAAGCATTATATCGTTTGAAAATTTTCATAAATGGGCTTTTCCGTAACCACAACCAAGGTAAATGTTTCTCGCATATTTTTCCCGTTAGGGGCCCCCTCTTTTTTCTTTCTATTCAAAAAATGCTACATTGTCAAAAGTGTGTTTATCCGTAAAATCTGAAGAAATCCTGTTTTTGAAAATTTTCAAACGATATAATGCTTGAAACTGTCGAATGAATGTATGTGTTTGCTGTGTGCGTGTGTGTGTGCCTGTTTGTCTGTATGTACATATTCATTTATTTCCCACAATCAGACAACGTCGCAGCTTTTTGTTAGTTAATCGATTGACAAACCTGCGGTTGCCGAAGTACGTGTCAAGCAAGCAAATGATTCTACTAAAGCGTCTGAAAGGTTTGATGATATGTGTGGGTTGCGGTGTTTTCCGTTTGTAAAAAAAATGATAATAAAGAATATATCCGTATATGTATATATAGTTTTTCTTTATTATCATTTAAGATTTACGGACCCCTGTATATATATATATATATATATATATATATATATATATATATATATATATATATCCTCTCTATTCTTCTATCTATTTCTTCTATATAAATAAAATGAACTCAAACTTCCCGTTTGACTTTGATAGGATTAAGAATCTATACATTTTATGCAGATGTACTATTCACAAACTGCATCACGATATCTGAGGTGTGTTATAGGCATATTAGCTATCTCCTAACTCGCAGATCGGAGCTTCCTATGTTATATCTGGTGAGAGTTCACTGCCAAAACCGGTTACGATCAATGGAAGTAGTAAAGTCATCTCTCTCTAAAAAATTCATATTTCCACTGCCACTCATTTACACCGTCTTACAGGAGACAAATAAGGACGAACGCCGGTTTAGGTTTGCATAAAAACTGGACTGCAATTAAGGTGAAACGCACCACGCTAACTTTTACGTTGGTTAAAAATAAAAACAAACACAAACCAAAAACCTTTACATTTCCTTACAGTGCATTAAAACTTATGATACTTCAATTCCGTTTTATTTCACATTCTTCGGCAATTACAACATCGTTGTCTTGGCTTTTTGGGTGGGAGGGGGTTCCATGTATTTTTCCTCTTGTTTTCGTTTTCCCGATCTTTCCCTTTTTCAAATTTATTTCTTCGTTCTATTAGCGTTTCCTCTCTTTTTCGGCAAGTTCACCATCGTTTCTTTTCATTTTTATTTGTTTATTTATTTATTCATTTTTATAAACTATCCTCTGTTTCTGTTTCTACGAACTTTACGTTTTGTTTATTTATTTCTTCTCTCTTTCTGTTTTTCTTCTTCCTTCCGCAAGTTTAACATCGTTTCTTTCTTTGTAATACAGCCGGATTGTTTAACACCAAGAAAACACAAATAAATTACATGGATTGTTTATACGTTTTTCACATTTATACACTAGGAAATATAAATACATTACTTACACGTTTTCCACATTTTTACACTAATACAAGCAAATTACAAACACATTCTTTCCATTTTTTTTCTGGAAACCATATATTACATGATTTTCGTTGGATTTCGTTTCGTTCCGTTCTATTTTTCTGTTTACATTTTTCCTATCTTTCTGGAAAGTTTGACATCGTTATTTTTATATATTTATTTTCGTTTTATTTTATTTTGTCCAGTTCGATTTTTCTTTTTTTCTGTTTACGTTCTAACGAACTTTCTGATAAGTTTGATAGCGTTCATTTCTTTTGTTTTACTCTTTCCATTTTTTTTATATACCATACATTATATCGTTTTCGTTTTATTTCGTTTCGTGTCGCTTCGTTTCATTCCCTAAGATTTTTTATTTTTTCTGTTTACATTTTTTCGATCCTTGTGGACAGTTTCACATCGTTATTTCTTCCATTTTTTGTACCATTTACTAATTCATTTCCGTTTTATTTCGTTTATTTACGTTCGATTCTTCTTTTTTCTATTTACATTTTTCCGAACGTTAAACAACCCAAACCAAAAACAAAAGGGACACAAATCTCGATTCACCGTTTTGTATCCATGGAAACATTGACCATATCGTTCAGTTTTCAAATAAGCTGTACTTATTTTTCAAAACTTTAGCTACGGGTATATAAATTGTTAACATTTCTTCAACAAACAAATCGAAGAAAAAATCTTTTAATAATGAGATTTTTTAAAATATTAATCTTTTTCTTAAAAGGCATGGGATTTCTTGTATATATATATATATATATATATATATATATATATATATATATATATGTATATATATATATGTGTGTGTGTGTCTGTGTGTCTGTGTGTGTGTGGGTGTATATATGTGGGTGTATGTGTGTGTGTGCAGATCATAATATTATAATCATTAGATAATTTTCACAGACATGAAAACATTTAGAAATAAATGTTTAAATTTCAACGATATTTCTTGTGGCATATATATATATATATATATATATATATATATATATATATATATATATGCAGCATTCATTTTATTTAAAACAAAATATGTTTCATACTTACGCTATCTGAAGTTGAATAAATACTAATTACAGCCGGATTCGAACACAGTCGCAAAGTCATATTAAACTGTGTTACTTAATATTAAGCGAATTGTCAAGCATAAAGGTTTGAAAATGTTGCAAGATTAACAAATAGCGAATATATACAGTACACGCGAGCATATAGTATGTATCCTCGATACAGTGTTTCATGATAATCAACCGATGATTCCTAAAATAAAATTCGGACTATTTTGAATTCATCAAAGCAACTTGATTCAACGACTACAAAAGATTAATTGATTTACTGGGAAAATATAAATAATTATTCAACGAAGGACTAAAAAATATTCATTATTATTTATTATAGTTATAAAAAAGGGGAAGACCGAGTTTTTTTGCATCCATGATAAAAAGAAAGAGGGAGGGAAAATATTTAATGAAGGTTAAAAAAATAGGTAATGAAGTAGACTCAGCCGATCAGGTTTCACCCTCACTTTTCCAAAGCCAAATCGAGGGTTTTCTTTTTTTGCTTTTTTTTTTTTTTCGGGAAACGAATTTAAACGTGAGGAGCGATTAAATAAAATTAAATTATCGTGGGGGGGGGAGAAACAAAATGAGAGGAACGACTAAAATAAATCTATCGTTATGCTATGGGGAGAAAACGACTTAGAGACAATCACGTCAAAACCTAAAAGATAATCCTTCTGCTTACAGAGAGAAGGCCCCCTTAACCGAACGTGAATAGTCCTCAAGACCTCCAAATGAAATAATGAGTGAGCGTGGCTTAGAATAAAAAATGAGTAACTACTGAAATTCATTGCACATTGCGGGTTTTTAAGCAAATGGTCCGTTATAGCGGAACCATAAGTATTGCTCAAAATGTCCGTGGGTTGGTAGATTCCATTCCCCATTTTACTAGGTACCTGTTGTTGGACTCGACCATCTAAGCTGAGGGTTGTTCTGCCCACGTAGTTGGCACTGCGACATCATTTAAATTGATAAGTAACATTATTCATATGATGGGGAGCAGAACATCCTTTCGAGAGGATAGTAATAATGGTTTTGTCGCAAACACCACACGTACATAGGAGGTAAAATAGCAATATTCCATTATATAGCTGTTTGACGGAACAGAAATTATCGATTACTTTAAACAAAATAGCCGGCAAACCCCTTTCATCAACAGACTCACCAGGAGTTAACCGTTGATCATGAAATAGATAAATAAATAAAATATCTCGCAAGAACAGAATTAATGGGGTGTGCGTGTAAATTTTACCGAGGGAGAGGTTAAAAACGAAGGCCGGGTGGGATGGGAATACTAATCAAATAAAATAAAATATTTACAATTGTATAAAATATATGTTTTGGCGGCTATTTTCTTCAAAGCAACACACACACACACACACACGTACACGCACGCAAACACACACACACACATATATATATATATATATATATATATATATATATATATATATATACTTAGGGGTATGAGTGGTAAAGAGAAAACAGGATAAAAAGTGCTCAATATGTTAGTGGAGCTTAATAGGTTTTTATTTTTTTTTAAAGTTCAAAATATTAACGTATACTATTTCAATTGTTTCCGCAGAAAGAGGAATTCCCTCTCTGTTTCTTCAGATAGTAAAAGGAATTCCTCTGGTTGCAGAAACAATTGGATTCGTCTAAGTTAATGTTTGAGGTTGTAGCAATAACAAAAGAAAACATAAATGAGAGCATTTGAAAACCTGAAAATGTTATAGAAATGATAAAATTATTTTTATGTACTTTTTTCTTGTTGTTTGTTGTTAAAGTCCGAAATTTTGCCAATAACCTGGCTTTATCAAGGAGAGAATTAGTTCGCTTTAGTTTTTTTTATATACAAACATGTTTCTAAAATGTGTGAATCTCCGTTTTATTTAAGTTCGAGCTTAGGCCTCGTGATTACAGACACGGACTTGAAACATCGCCGGCAAAAGACGTTTCTCTTTTCGAGAGGCTGTGTCAGGTGTTAAAATATGCAATGTAAGTCTCCTAGATAATGTCGTGGTAGTCATACTTATGTATATATTTCTGTCGGATACACAGTATCCCAGCAGGCATTTGTATTCATATGCAATGTTAATCTTACCAAGTGACTATATCAAAGGGGAGGAATTATTGCTCATGATAAGGTTGGAAGTAGTAGTAAATAATTAATTTTACTCTTGCATTAGTCTGAATAGAGTTTACATTTTTTATTAATATTACTTTTTAGAGCTTCTTCAGTAATTATGATGAATTTGAGTTTTGTAAAAGAGTTTAGTATATTTACAGGCTGTTGGTTTAAAATCTATTTTATTCTGATTAACAGTTTGAAATGTCCTAATTTTTTTATCTATAAAATGATTAGGAAATTAATTGTTTACTTGGGTTTGTTTAATGTTATTGATTTCTTGTTGGAATGCAGTTGGGGATGAGCAGATTAAGGAGACTGAGGTTAGTAAATGGTTTATAAAAAGAACAATCAATAATTTATCAACGAATGGAAATTTAAGCATCAATGTATGTAAATAATAAAAAAATCTATCCATGTTAATTAATCTCTGAAGATGAATCCAGAAAGATTTGAAAATACTTGGACAAAACAAGGTTATGGTTATTACATCAGCCAGTTTCCACCTTGAGTAAAAACTATAATACGAAAAATGGAAAGGATCCGATGTAAAATCAATATACTAAAAAAGCCTATTCAATTTAACGATTTTTTTTGTGTATATATATATATATGTATATATATACATCCATATATGTATATATATATATATGTGCATATATATGTGTATACATATATGTATATATGTGTGTATATATATGTATATATAATGTCGTATATATATGTGTATATATAGTCATCCACATACAGTATTGCTTCGCTGTATCACAGCTCATCACTGCGGCTAGACAAGCAACTACTTCAAGCTAGGATGGACAATCGGAGCTTCTAACTGTTGCGCTATACGGCTGCTGCTATGCGGATAGTGAATTAACAATGTTTTGAAATTGTCCAAATACCTAAGCCCAATTTGTTTACACAAAGAACATCGCTTAGATGTTAACAGTAATTTGTATATCACTTTCCAATTTGCTCAACCCAAGATATGAAGCATTATAGTCATCCACATACAGTACTGTTTCACTGTTTCACAGCTCATCAGTGCGGCTAGACAAGCAACTACCTCAAGCCAGGACCAAAAGTCGGAGCTTCTAACCATTACACTGTACAGCTTCTGCTATGCAGGCAGTGAATTAACAAGGATTTGATATTGTCTAAATAACATTGTTTAAATACCTAAGTGCAATTTGTTTACACAAACAGCATCGCTTATATGCTAATCGCAATTTGTATATCACTTCTACGACCTGACATATACACATATATATATAAATATATATATATATATATATATATATATATATATATATATATATAGTAATTTATAAAATATATATGGCGATTAAGCTACACTGAATATTACGCGTTCCATCCACTCTAGGACGCTTCAGGCTTATGCGCATAAACCTGAAGCGTCCTAGAGTGGATGAAACGCAGAATATTCAGTGTAGCTTAATCGCCATATATATTTTATAAATTACTGACTAGCTCTACCTACGTATTGAGCACTTTTGAAGTAAATACTTAAAGTTTACGCATAAATCTATACTTTTGTATATTAATTTTATTTGAGTAAATTAAGTAGTTATATATATATGTGTGTGTGTATATATACGTATATATGTATATATATGTATATGTATATATATATATATGTATATACATATGTATATACATATATATATATATGTATATCATGTCGTATTTCTATTACCATATTTTATTTTATGCAGCGTATTCTTTGTTTTTTTTAACGATTTTTATGTAGATTTGTATGTAGATACACATTATAGGCTATGTCCACTGAATCACTGATGGCAATTTTCCCGGGGGCATTGCATAGCTTCTGAATAGTTTGAGAGATATAGGATTTTCTCTGTATTATTTATCGCAACCTGTTCTGTAGCACTTGCCTCTTTCCTCACTGGTAAATGTCACTCTGCTTGATGAACAAGATTAGTTATATAGTTATCACGGTTGTCAAACCTCGGCCAATATTCTACCTCTGTTGTTGCTAGGGTAACTTAATTAATTCAGCAATAACAGCAAGGGTTGATAGAGTTGCCCGAAGTCTAACCGGTGACCTTTAATTGGTGTGGCTTGCGCAGGCAAGATCCACTGATTGGCATTCGAGAAGGTTTAAGACGACAGGCCATTGATCGAACTGAGGTTTCCTTTGCGGTTCGAGAGTGTTTATACCGTACTTGGCCCTTTAAGTGAGCTTCGCTATATCTAATAATTTTAAAGGACCTCTCCCTCTCTTTCTGTTTCTCTCTCTGTGTCTTCTGCGTTATCTGAGTTTTTCTTTCCTTTCTACTTTTTTCTCGTTCAAGTTTATTACTCTTTATCTCTATCTGTTAGTTTTTCTATTAGTATTAGATGTGAAGCACCAGATGTGAAAAGCTTAAAAAATACCTCAAGCTCGAAAACTAGCCTATGATTTGTGTTTTATACATGGAAAAGCTATTATTCCTACTTTATCATAAATATGTCTCATTGAATGTGAGGACTAAATGGCAAAATAAGAGAATCGAGAGTTAAAAAGTTAATGAAAGTAAATGCGATGCCTACTTTTTACTCTCTCATTCATTTCGTATGAATCAGATTATTCTATCGTTGGTATTGTTTTTTTTTCCATATAGTTATTCGAGTTATAATTATTTCTGCGAAGACACCAAATACTTAGACATCAAGTGTATTTCAGTAGCAACAAGTGTTATTGCTTACTCTATATTAAATTATTAATTTAAATTAGATTAAAATAGTTTCCTTATGTTCGCCTCCAAGTAATTTTCTAGAGCCCTACAATGCCTTCTATGGTAACGTCTATTTTTGCATATTTCACAACTTAACTCGTGCACAAACCAAATCCTAAACTAACACTAACCCTACATATTTATAGACACCAATCAGATAAGTAAGCCGTGACTATTTATTTCGCAAAGGTCAAATTTCTATCTGTCGCGTGCTCTTCTACAAAAAAGTCTTCAAGTCCAACATAAACAAATTCCTGATTAATTGCCCCCTTAAGTAAGACGCTTTATCAAATCTCCAATACCAACTATTACTACGATATTATTCCATTGATTATTGTACAAAAATAACTCTTATCCCCAAGTGGCTTACGGGCCTTGATAAGTGGTGATCCACACGTAAAAAAAATCTGTCGCGTGTTTGTTAAAAAAATATTTTATTTTGCATATCACCTGAATTTTAATCTTAAGAACTATTTATTATTACTGACGGTAGCGCTACCAAAGTAATGACATAGGTTTTTAAAATATTCCTTTTCTTCACGTATTTATTCATGTCGTATGATTCATGATTTTATTGTTGGCATTGGATTTTCCTGATGTATTCCAAGTAAGAAAGACATCGAGTACTTATATGAAAGAGACAAGGTTAAGATTATTAACGCCCTATAAGCGAAGTGGTTAACGACACGGATTAGTGAATCTCTCGACAAAGGCTTCCTTTCTATGGTAATTGCTCCTGACATATCAAAGGTCTTCCATGAGGTATGGCATAAAGGCCTACTTCACAAGATTTCCAGCTACGGTATTACTGGAAATGTTTTCTCCATAATTAAATCATTTTTCTCTGCTATGCTCATAAGAGTAGTGGTTGGTGGGCAGAAATCAGAGGCCCACAGTATTAATGCTGGAGTCACTCAGGGGTCCATCCTGGGCCCAACTCTCTTCCTGATCTGCATCAGTGATCTCCTAAAACACATACAAATCATTCGTTGACATCTGTGCTGATGACACGACCATCTATCGCAACACATCAAATGCCGTAAATGACAGTTCTCTCTGATACTCTCTCCTCTGATATTGAGCGGGTGGTATAGTGGGGGAATAGGTGGCTGGTTACTTTTAATGCATCTAAAAGCAATCTCCTATCTTTATACGATCAACACTCTGATCCCCATCTGGCATCAATTGAAATGGATGGCCCTCATGTTGGGGAGGCTCCATGCTTTGACAAACTCCTTGGTTTGACCTTTACTCCTGATCTGAAATGGTACACGTAAATCAAGTCTGTTCCCAAGGTCGGTAGAAAAATGGTAGGATCCTTCTACCGCTCCAGAAGATATCTCACAACTGATGCAATTCTCTATCTGTATAAAAGCAAGTACGTCCAAGGATGGAGTACTACTGCCACATCTGGACAGGAGCTGCTAAAAACAGCCTATCCTCCCTTGACAGAGTACAAAATAGACTTCGTGGCTTTTTTTTAAATAACATTTTCAGCACAAACAAGGCACATTGCCACTTTGATGTAAGGGGGCTACTATTAGGGACACAGGCTAGAGGGATGACAACAATACTCCATACATGGGCGAATGGTGGCCTTATAGAGGTACAGGATACTTTCAGGGCTCAGTAGCTTTCTAAAACGGTAGAGAGAACTTACCCTTTTCGCAGCGGCCCTGGCAATGCTCTCAATGTAATTGTTCCAACTCATGTTTCCTGTGAACGTTAGACCGAATAGTTTAAAAGATTTGCTTTCATATAAAGAGTCTTTGGCCATCGCTGTTCGTGGTAGAGAAGGTTTCTTGTACTTATTGAAGGAAACAAGTTTAGTCTTGGCAGCATTGAATGTGACCATGCATTTTTGTCCCCGTTCCACTACAGATTGGAGGTCGTCCTCTAGTGTTTCTGCCATTTCTTTAGATATGTGTTCATTTGTTTTTGTGTCGTGTCTGTTATAGAGCGTGGTGTCATCTGCATATATACGCATCTCACAGACAATTTTGTAAGGGAGGTCATTTATGAACATTAGGAATAATATGGGTCTAAGGATAGACCCCTGAGGCACTCCCGCATTTATATAATATTGTTTAGTGGGGTATGCCCCTTTTCTCTTACCTGCAACCTCTCTCCCATAGAAGAGATGTTGCGAGTTCGTCTTGGTTTTATTTTATTTCCATGACAAGTGCTCGTCTGAACTCCAATCTCTGCCCCCCTCGCCAATCTTTCACGAAAAACACCCGTCTAGCTGAAACCACACTCAACAATTTTCCCCACTCTTTATCTGTGCTTAAATCAAAACATATGTTTCATGAACAAAGCTTCATTCTTAGAACTGCACGCCTGTGGAACTCTCTTCCGTTTGCCTGTGGAACTCTCTTCCGTTTTCCTGTGGAACTCTCTTCCGTTTGCCTGTTTTCCGCCTGTCTACAACTTGGATGTCCAACATAAACAAATTCCAGATAAACCGCCCCCTTAAGTAAGACACTCCATCAAATCTCCATTACTAACGATTACTACGATATGGATTACTGTACACGGAATAACCCTTATCCCCGAGTGGCTTATGGGCTTTGATAAGTGGTGACTCCCATGTAAAAAAAAATTAAAGCAGTATAAAAATTTTAATGAAAAATATATCATATTTTTGTCAGTTTTTATTGGTAATTATTTGCACAACTTGAGCTCTAGATTTTAAATAGTTTCAACAGAATATTAAGATATAAATTTATTGTAATTATACATTTTGTATGAATACGGATATGGGCATTCATTTCCTCGATATCTTTTTAGTTAGTATTCTTTCAAAAAAGCTATTATGTAATTACGGGAGGTTATCTATTAAAAGTTGCCAACATCTTAAGTGATAATGTTTCTGCGAAACGAACTGGATTTGAACTTGACACAAGTTATCAGCGTGTGGCGTTAACCACTTAGCCACCGTAACCTCCCATTCTCACAATAATGTCTTATCATATTCTTTTCTTTTTTCTCTTTCTTGTTCTCTCTCCTTCTTTTGATCTCTATTTCTATCTCTATATACGTCTTGTTTTATGAATATATGTCCTCTCCCTCTCTAATTTTCACCTGTTTTCTCATCTCTATCCATTTCTCTCTATCCATTTTTCCATTTCTGGCTCTCGATCACACGTTTTCTTCATCCACTCATTTAGTATGAATCATATTATTTTATTGCTAGCATTAATTTTACTGATACGTTTTAGTTAGAATTCTTTCTAAAAATGCAGTAGGGAACAAGTGATTTGTTGTCAATGTGTAACGTTAAACACGGAGCCACTGTCAACTTTCAGCATTTTTGTCTAAGATACGATTTCAGCTCATATGGGATAATAGTATTTATAAAAAAAGACTTAGACAAGCAGCATCACGTCTGTAAGGGAGAGGCAACAAAAAAGACGAACGGTATGGGGGCAATCAAGTTACAAATATCATTGTGACATATGAAATAAATATTTGGCCTCTGAACAAAATAAGAATGAGGTTAAATGATTAAAAAGGAGAGTGCAAATTGCATAACGATGTGACCAAAACTAAGACCAATGTCAAAAATGTAATGCGAAAATATCGTGTTCATATATTTGTCATTAGTAAGCTATCATAAAAATCTCTAATAAATAAAAAGTTTTCAACAAAATTCAACCGAATATTAAGAGATAAAGTATTTACGTCTATAAATTTCGTTTTAATCAATTAATTCTTATTTTTAGCATTCGTTTTCCAAATGTCTTTTTAGTAAAAATTATTTCTGGAAAAATGAAACAAACGCTTATATGTGAAAGTTTGCAACATCCTAAGATTTTTTCTTTTTTTTTTTTTTTTGTCGAACGCATTAATTGTGAGCTTAGTAAATATAAGTTCAATCGGCGCCGGTAACCACTCAGCCATCGTCATTTCACCTTGATTCCAAAGGAAAACAATATTGCGTTTTATTATTCAATAAATAATATTAAAATAGACGAAAAATAGCGCTTATTAAAAATTGCAATTATATTTTAAAAATAAATAAAATTCTCGTGCTCGTCCTAAACGAAGATGTCATAAATCATGTAAATGCTAAAATAGATTTTTTTTAATTGCGAACATGAAAATTTACGAATTTTAACAATTTTCATACTAAATAGTATCCATTAAGAGACTATTTTTGATCTCAATAGTTACTATTGAGTTGTATCTCATTTATTTATAAAACATCGCTTATCACAACACTACGCTCCGCTTAGTCATAAAATTTGATTTTCTTAAAAAAATTAATAAATGTACGTGAATCTTGAAACCCGACATTTTTTATCTGTGAAGCGTATTTAAAAAATGTCTGTATTATTGTTTTATAAAAGTGTATAATTCTAAATTAGCACTGATAACAATTCAAACTAAAATCTATATTAAATTTCGCTTAATATGCCTGTTGGGCTGTTCGTTCCACCTTTTCTTAGAACAAACTTGGCTAATCTGGCTGTAATTATATATAGATCTTTGTTATAAAATACAGCGAACTAAGTATTATGGTATCTGTCCGATGAACGGTTAAGGATTAATACAGATTATTAGGAATTAGTATTTTATGCTAAAATGAGCTCAGATTTCATCCTACTTAACCGTCAGTTTGAAATATACACTCATGAAACCAGGCTATAACTTTTGCCCCTTCTTTACCGAGCTGATCTGTTTTGGATTTCTTGACACAAAATCCGTGAATAAATCGATATCTTTCAAAGAGATCTCAATCAAGCATTTTTATAATAAGCTAAAATCGAGAGAATAGGGAAGAGATTTGCTATAAGTAGCAACCCTTTCGCAACTTGTCGGCAGCTCATTTATATCTTATTCACCTCAAGCTGTTTGCTAAGCGAGTAGCCATTGATTATTCTGTCAAGGTCATCTCACTGTCTGCCATTAGAGAAAGATAGCGTTTTTGCTAAGGGCTCCCTCGAAGGCAAGTTGGCGCTCGTCTGCGATGGAAAAGTCGTGCACCTGCTGATTATATGACTGCGCAATTCCTTCCTTAGTTTGTCAACGTTCTAACTAGTTTTACTGGCGGGTCGTCCATGCGAAATGCGATGGAAGCGGCACAGTTGGAAGAACATTACGCGAGAGAACAAAAGACAAAAATGCAATGTGAACAAAGACAAAGCGTGAAAGTTACAGAAAAAAGAACAAACGCGGATTCTTTGGTACTTTGCCTAATTTAGTCTTGATGATGGACAGACCCACCGGGGATAATTGCTGAAGGTTTGAAACGTCAGGTAACATCGCGGAGGTTGATTAAAAGAAAGAAACTGCACTCATTTGACAGTACAATACATTAAAGGAAAAATGGAGACCTATCGTTAATGCTGTAGCGATTAACACATAATACTAGCGGCTTCATTCTTCTAGCTGGGTAGAATTAATATTAAAACCGAAACTTCTTATTTTCTTCTCACACATATATACATATAGTATCTCAGTATATATGAATAAAGATTTTGTCCATCTATCTGTCAGTCAAACATCGGGAAATTATTTTATCAAAATTATCCACCTGGCTACAATATGCAAGAAACATAAAATAATGATTTGAGTAAAAGTTATACACTTGGCACCAGCAAACCCATGCAAAGGAATCAACAGACTTGATCGATTGTCAACGAAATATGTTAACTGTTGAATATCTGAAAGGTCATTTTCGACAAATATATATATATATATATATATATATATATATATATATATATATATAAAGTCAATTCAGTGAAACAACAACGGCCTTATAAAAGACCTTTGAGTTTAACTACAGTGATAATGCCGTTCGGAGGCGGGGTTTCATGTGGTCACAAATGGCTATATAATAAAAGCTAAGGCTGTGCCACCAGAATATTCTTTTCATTATTTTGACTCTCAAGTATATATCTGACACAGCAAGACACAATCAATCAACCGGGAACCACATTAGTCTATATAAAAACATATAAGATACTAACGGATACATACTCAAGAGTCCAAACAATGAAAAGTATATGCTGTTGTCACAGCCCTAATAATAACAAAAAAAGCATATCGGTACAAGTTGACGATTTTGACCCTTGAATAATCAACTTGTCGAATTCCCATACATGCTTCCCCCTCCTAACAATCAACCGTCTACCAACGTCACCGACAATGAACATGTATTGTTATATTTTCGCATAGCAGTGTGTCGACAGTCTTTTCAACACAGCAGAAATACAACTAAATGTGCAAAAGAATTAGCCGATTTAAAATTTAATTTTAAAAATAAAAAAAATCTGAGTTATGGGAAATTGTATTCATAACAATAACGAACCTTGGCCTTTATCACGTTATTCTAGCTGTCAACGAATTTACAAATAACTTCCTTGAGAATTTTTCATATGTTGATGTTTAACATGAATCTAACTCATCTTCGTTTTCGTCTTGTGATGACAAGATTTCAAACCATATCAAATGGGATTGTAATCCTCAAAATGAGTAAACATTTGAGGGAGGCATACCAGGAGAATTTGCTTGGTAGGAGTAAGATTCCCCTAAGCAAAATTTCTAAGGATATTTTTGGTCAGTATTTCTCTGTAAGGACGAGCATTATCATGAAAGGTGATGAGTTTGTTCATGGTGACTAAAGAAGAACGTTGCAGATTCACATGGGAGCGGAAATTGCTGAAAAATATCAATTGCATATATAATTTCAATCATTGTTGTTGTCTTACAATCCACATGATACTCATTAATCTTATTCATCGAGTTGCTTTTTGACCTTGATAAGTGTAAACATCTTTTTCAAAAAGTACCTGAGGTAATCCAAATGATGGTCACCTTCAGTGCTGCCAAGGCTAAACTTGTTTCCTTCAATAATTACAAGAACCCTTCCCTACCGCCAATAGCAATGGCCAATGACTCTTTATCTGAAAGTACATGATTCAAACTCCTTGGCCTAACATTCACAGGAAACATGAGTTGGAACAATTACATTGAGAACATTGCCAGGACCGCTGCGAAGAAGGCGAGTTCTCTCTACCGTGCTAGAAAGCTACTAACACCTGAAGGTATCCTGTACCTCTATTAGGCCACCATTCGCCCATGTATGGAGTATTGTTGTCATATTTGGGCTGCTACATCTGCCACTAGTCTCTCGCTCCTAGACAGGGTTCAAAAGAGAGTCGCCAATCTGAGAGGTCCTGAAATGTCAGCTAGACTTCAGCCTCTGTCCCATCGACGAAATGTTGCATTCCTCTGCTTGTTCTACAAGTATTATAATGGAGAATGCTCTGACGAACTGCAAGCTAAATCCCACCCCTTCACAGTAGAGATCCCTAGATGTAAGACAGCCTTCTACTCCAGTAGCTTCTTCCCCAGAACCGTTAGACTTTGGAATGCCCTTCCGGGTCCCTGCTTCCCCGACTGCACTGACATGCAGAAGTTCAAGTGCAACGTGAACCGACATCTTGCTGCCCAACTTCCTACACAGTATCCCTGATGCTTATGTCCCCGATAGTAGCCCCCTACAACAAAGTGGCAATGTGCCTTGTTTGGAGTGAAAATGTAATATTTTTTTTTTAAATACAGAACCGTCATCGTCTCTTGTTGGGTTCCATTGATTGTAATTTGCTGATTAAATCTATATTTAATTAAAATCTTTTTATTTATTGTTCATACATATCTCTAGTTCCGCAGTTAAAGTATAATGGTACTTGGTGGTTCCAACGCTTTCTGGTAAGAATTAGAACTATATAAAGTAACAAAAATATGGAAAAATAATTTTATTCGAACTAAATCAACGTTTCTATAACGAAACTCACACCCTTGACGATAACTTTATACGTATCTTAGAACGAATAGTATTAAATCTCAATAAAACATATAACTACACTGGTTTATTTGATCGCGAACACATTGTAACATATGGTCCTTATGTCGTTATTGTAAAATTACAACTACAGCTGCTGACCGTAAATAAAGGGTCAACATTTATTGCTGTTTTGTTCCGCTCTTAAAGACTGCCAAAGAGAGTCGCGTGTCTGATAAGCCGCACCTTTAACTTCTCTGATTCGAAAGGTCCCTGTCGTCGAGATGTTTCAATGGTCACTTTAAACAAATAACATGGTGATTTGGTTATGTATCACCTACGATCAAATGTCTAACATTTTTAGCAATAAAATCCCTACGTCAACCACCCGCGCTTTTTGTCTAAATGCGTTCTATTGTGTTGAGTTCATGGAGAAGATATTTATATAACCTTTGGCTTTTTTTTTTGCGCACTTTTTATTCTGTAAGTCTCCTTAGTTATTTACTACGGTATCACGTTTGGCTTGCAGATGTAAAATGCATTATACTTTAATGTATCATAATATAATGTAATTTTTTTATAGAAAAGACTCCAGTCAAGGAACGAAACTACTTGATATAATGAAATAGCAAAAACAAACTATGATTACCGCAAAGACAGGAGAATCCTACTTGGCTCAGTCTTTAACTAACTAAGGTAAAAAAGAAACGACGAAAATGGTCAGCAAGATGGGAGTTTAATACGCCAATAGTTCTAGGAAAGGAATTATTAAACAGGAAGCTGCATTAGAATAAGGTATCAAACCAGCGAAATTATGGAGATCACTAGACTAACAAGTTAGACGAGTTAGAACTAAGGAAACACGAAGTACGGCAATTCTCAAGAGCATTATAATAGCATTTAGGAAATACTATCCATATATGTCCGATTCTGTTTCAAGATTAAAACAAGATATTCGAAATGTAACGGACCAATAGGAGATATCGTACCTATTGTACCTACCTATATAAGTTATCATACTTTTCAACCAATTACATTATTACGCGTGTTGTGTATCTAATTCATTTACTTTTCTTATAATCCTAGTCGGTAATCAGATATAGAACATGTTCAGCAATTACCACAAAGGTTGACTAATATAACGGAAAATGATTTTAGTAAATTAGCGGCATTTTGTTTTTCAATTTAACAGCAAAAGTATTGGTAAAATAGAATCAAATTCGCAGTAGAAACAAGGATCAAGATCAAAGTGTAGTATCTGTTCTTCAGATGCTGCACTTCAATTTCTTGTTCTCTGTAAGTGGAGGAGAAATCCTTCACGACTGAGACAATTTTTATTTTTGTTCCTTTTCTCCACATTAAAAAACGACCCTGGTGTCTAACTCTGTACCGTGGGGAGGCATTGTTAATAGGAACAAGGATACAAACTAAAATTGCCACAAAAAACATAGAAATTGGTTTCTGCTACATAATAATACATCATTAAAAAATACAGCTTGCAAAATATTGTATTAGTTTATCAAAATATCTATTTATATAAAAAACTGCAAAAAATTAGTATAAACCTTAATTAATGATGCATGTAATATGATGAAATTGCAATATTAATAATGGTAAAAATTATATGAAAAAAAACAATAATTTTCAAACAACAATGGATAATAATATTAATACCATTATTTACGATATGCATAATATTAGTGCGTATAGTATACATATATACCAGCGGCATGCACCCTTGGTTGGTAGAACCGGTATACTCCGAAGAGGAAAGTTTCAAAGGAACATCAAATTCACAAGCGATCCCAACTCATATGTATATTACCGTCAGTGGAGATGACGGACGATGTTAGATTTCCACAGTTCTTTACACGGAGTTGTTGACGTCGTCTTACATACAAATAACTAGCAGGTTACCAAACTAGTATTGACCAGGTTCAACATTGCTTAACTGTGATTATCTCACGTAAATCGCTGTGTCAATGCGACCATGCCGTATATCAGTGTATACATAATAAGAAAAAAGTTTACTGGTAAATTGAAATAGCGAAAAGTTATTAACAATATTAATAACAACAGCATACAAGTGACAAGAAAAATAATTTTAGAGGGTCAGTTAATTTTAAAATGGGCAAAAAAGGTAGTATCATATGTTCTATGCATTTATGGAAGATAAAATATAACATTATTATAATAAAACCTGAATTTTCCAAATTCGAATAAAGGTTTTGTTTCACATAAAACCTTCCATCAAGCAACTAACATTATGTGCATATACATAGAGTTGGTAAATAGAACATCTTTTTACTATAGTCTTTAAAAGTAAAGGTACAAGATTCAATTTGAAATTTATTTATCTTCAAAGTGCAGGTTTATAAATTTTACAAAGTAAGGTATAAAAATTTAATTTAAATTGAATCAAAATTTACCTTGGATTTATTTTATGCAATGTACATTCTGTTGCAATTTAAAAACATTATCTTTTATCTAAACAATTAATGATATAGATATAAAATTTTCAATTATTTAAAAAAAAGTGCAACAGAATGTACATTACATAAAATAAATGCAAGGTAATTTTTTGATTCAATTTAAATTAAATTTTTATACCTTACTATTTATAAAAATGCACTTTGAAGATAAATAAATTTCAAATTGAATCTTGTACCTTTATTATTAAAGCCTATAGTAAAAACATTTTGTTTAACACTTTTCATGCCTTGGATGAAATGCTTTTCTAACTTGTATCTTATCTTTTTAAGATAATGTTTTAAAACTCTCCTTCTCCCTATTTTAGTTTTCATTTCTCCTCACACCACGACTCATTTTGCAACCCCCTCTTTGTATTATTATAGGTCTGAATATTCTCTTAGTTTCAGTTTGTATTTCTCCTCACACCACAACTCATATTTGCAACTCCCTCTTTGTATTATTACAGGTCTGAATATTCTCTTTGTTTCAGTTTGTATTTCTCCACACAACACAACTCATTTTTTGCAACCCCCTCTTAGTAATACAGGTGTGAATAATGAGAAAATCTTTATTTTTTACAAAAATTTTAAAATAACGTTTTGGATTAATTTTTTAAAATTCCTTTCAGAATAGAAAATATTTAAAATTTAATAAGGAACATATTTCATATAGATTTCATTAACAAATATTCAGTACATAACGAGAAAAATAGAGATGAAAATTTCAAAAGGACTGTATAACTGGTTACGTTCAATAGTCGTCCTCGCCAGCGAAAGTCTTTGTTATTGTTATTCTATTATTATTATTATTATTATTATTATTATTATTATTATTATTATTATTATTTTTATTATTATTATTTGAAAAATGTTGTGTCTTGCTGTTTCGCACGAGGACTAATTAAAGTCATCACGATAAAATATTTGAGGCACCATTATAAAATATTAATGTCATCATTAAAAATATATATGTTATCACAATAAAATATTAATGTCATCACTATAAAATATTAATGTCATCACTATAATGACATTAGTATTTTATAGTGATTACATTAATATTTTATAGTGATGATATTGCCAAGTTGCTGTAAAGAAAACGAATATTTTTTTACCGTGCTTGAAAATTAATGACATCTGAGAGTACCCTATATCTCTACAAATCCACCAGTCGTGCATTCATAGTTCATGACATATCTGGACTGAAGCCTCTGCCACTAGTCTCTCGCTCTTAGACAGGTTTCAGAAAACCAATTAGATCATTTACTATCAACCAAACTCTAAGACTGTCCACTCGCCGCAATGTTCTATCTTTGTGCTTATTTTTCAAAGTATGTAAATGGGGTGTTTGCTGATGAACTAGTAAGCCTTGTTTCCTGTCGATGTAAATATACCTCTGAATTAACGTACAAGCAGTAAAATATGCTTCTAAACTATACGATCACTAGATGCCAGATATACTTCTCTAATACAAATGTCATACCATCCAAAAAATTCCAACAAAAATCTGACAGCCAGCCATGGTTCTCTCCTGAATGTGCTGCTGCCATCGCGCACAGAAATCACTTTTTCCATAGCTACCAACGTAATAGATGTACTGAGACTAAGCAACCACTGTAAAAGAGTAATAAAAAATGCAAGAGAGCTATATGCTTAATCTGTTAAATCCAAAGTAGCTGAGCATCGGCTTGGTTCCCACCAGTTCTGGCAAATAGCTAACAGGATCTTGAACAGAAATGTGCGTTCTATCCCAACTATCATCAAAGGCCAGACTATTTGCCAAGAACTTGGCAGCTAATTCTACCCTATGCGACAATGACCATCAACTCCCTGTATTTCCTCCTATAACAGACAACACGCTATGCAACATACAAATATATGTGCGTGAGGTCACCAAATTAATCAAGAACCTTGATTCCAGTAAAGCAACTGGCACTGACGGCATTCCAGTTATAGTGCTGAAAAAGCTCCAACCAGAACTTGTCCCCATACTTACAAAACTGTTCAAGCGTTGCCTTAAGGAGAAGTGCTTTCCAACACCCTGGAAAACCTCATCAGTATACCCTGTATTTCAGAATTCATGTGAAAAGTCATCTCCCTCTCAGTACAGACCAATAAGTCTCCTGTGTGTCATGAGTAAGTTGTTGAAATCCATATTAAATAAAGAAGTAGTCAACCACCTCAACAGAAACAACCTTCTTAGTGACATGCAATATGGTTTCTGCTCTGCCAAATCTACAGCCGATGTGCTAACGGTTATATCACATAGGATTAGTGAATCTCTTGACAAAGGTTTCCTTTCCAGGGCAATTGCTCTTGACATATCGAAGGCCTTCGATAAGGTATGGCATAAGGCCCTACTTCACAAGATTTCCAGCTACGGTATTACTGGAAATATTTTCGCAATCATTAAATTATTTCGCTCTGATAGGTTCATAAGAGTAGTGGTTGATGGGCAGAAATCAGAGGGCCACAGTATTAAAGCTGGATTCCCCCAGGGGTCCATCCTGGTCTCAACTATTTTCCTGGTCTACATCAATGATCTCCCAAAACACATACTTAAATCATTCGTTGACATCTATGCTGATGACACAACCATCTATGGCAACACATTAAAGGCCGTAAATGACAAAGTTCTCTCTAATTCTCTCTCCTCTGATTTTGAGCGCGTGGTACAATGGGGAAGAGGTGACTGGTTACTTTTAATGCATCCAAAACCAAGCTCCTATCTTTACATCATAAACGCTCTGATCCCCATCTGGCGGGAGTCTCAATGTTTTGACAAGCTTCTGGGTTTGACCTTTACTCCTGATCTGAAATGGAACACATACATCAAATTTGTTGCCAGGGACGCTGGAAAAATGGTGGGATCCTTCTACCGCTCCAGAAGATATCTCACTACTGATGCAATTCTCTATCTGTATAAAAGCCAAGTACGTCCAAGGATGGCGTACTGCTGCCACATCTGGGCAGGAGCTGCTAAAACAGCCCATCCTGCCTTGACAGAGTACAAAATAGACTTCGTAGTTTAGTGGGGGATGCCATTTTCTCTTCCCTGCAACCTCTTTCCCACAGGAGAGACATTGCGAGCTCGTTATTTCCATGGCAGGTGCTCGTCTGAGCTCCAATCCCTCGTCCCCCTCACCAATCTCTCACGAGAAACACCCGTCTGGCTGAAACTACTGTCAATAATCTTCCTCACTCTTTAACTGTGCCTAAATCCAAACGTAGATTCCATGAGCAAAGCTTCTTTCTTAGAACTGCACGCCAGTGGAACTCTCTACCGCTTGCCTGTTTCCCACCTGACTACAACTTAGACGTCTTCAAGTCCAACATAAACAAACTCCTGACAAACCGCCCACTTAATTAAGACACTCTATCAAAAACCCCAATACTAATGATCACTACAATACTATCTCACTAATTACTGTACACACAATAACCCTTATCCCTGAGTACCCTTCGCGGCTTGATAAGTGGTGACCCCCATGTAAAAAGAAATAAATAAATAAAAAATACAATATTAACGTCATCACTATAAAATATTAATTTCATCACTATAAAATTGCATACCTATAAAATATAAATGCCATTACTATAAAATATTAATTTCATCACTATAAAGTATGAATATCATAACTATAAAATATTATTGTCATCACTATAAATAATAAATAAAATATTAAAGATATTTGTTACAATTCATCGTGTCTGTGAATGTTAGGCCAAGGAATTTAAACGTAGAGCTTTCAGCAAGCGTTTTATTAGTCATGGCTATCAGTGGTAGAGACGATTTCTGATAATTTAAAAAAATAGTCTTGGTAGTATTGACTCCATTTACGTACCCAGTCAACTGGTGACTGAAGGTCATTCTTTTAGAGCCCCCAGTCATTTCCTTAGATCTGTGGGCATTTGGTTTCCCCTGGTGTCTGTTATAGAGCGTGGTGTCATTAGTAAATATACACATCTCGGAGACAAGTTAATCAGAGAGAATGACAGGCTTAATAAAAGTCCAAGGATCGACGCCTATGGTATACCTGCACTAAAATCATATTTTTTGTGCGTATGACCATAGAAGACAACGTAGAAGATCCTATACACAAAACAAACATTGTAACGTATAATTTATAAATGAAATATTATGTATATACAAAAATTGATATGAATGTATGTATTTATATGCATACATATATCTATCTATCTATCTATCTATCTCTCTATCTATCCACCTATATATATACATATATATATATATATATATATATATATATGCGCACCTCTGTCAACTTCGAGAAAAATTTCAAATTAAGTGTAATTGACTATTTGATCGGCTGTTTTCTTGCCTTAATTGCCCGCAATAAAAGATTTGATGTAATTAATTACGAAATTAATTACGAATCAAATCAACAACTGAGAAAATCTACAAAACAAGCTTAATTACGTGACACGCGAAAATTATACATTTTGTTTTGTTTGACATTTTCTTGCTCAAATAATATTAAAACAAAAACAAAATCAATTTTATTGCATTCGTTAATTCCTGTTTTGCTGTTCAATGAAAGGTGACTCTCGCCAATTCGATTAATTGCACGTAATTAGGAAAAGGGATTGAGAGGGACGACACGTTGACCTAAGCTCAAATTTTCTGATACTTAATTTAAACATGAGTTGCTATCCTTTCATATTTTTAAACGCAGAAATAAACGCATGCCAAGCAGAAGAGTTAAACAGATTTTGTTTCCACAAATCATTTCGTCATTTTCTTAAAATTATATATATATATATATATATATATATATATTGGTATATATATGTGTTTGTGAGTGCGTGTGTGTGTGTGTGTACATTTTGGCAGTAAGTCATTATTCAAGCACGTCTGATTGAAGACCACAGTGTTCTTCTTTTTTCCGATTTTGTTGGATAACTTTCAGTTCGCCGAGCGGTCATTTTTTATTTCGGCTGGCATGTTGCACATTATAGCGCCGATTAGTTTAAGAAAATGACAACAAGAACAATCGCTCTTTACGACGATCGGATGTACCGATTGGAAGCGCTTGAGTAGAATATGGCTGGATAACAACTACTGGGCGCCATACTATACAACATGCCAGCCGAAAGAAAACAGACTGCTCGACGAATTGAAAAGTTATCCAAAAAATCGAAAAAAAGAATAACTCAGTCGTGTTCAATCAGACGTGCTTGAATCTATCTATCTATCTATCTACACACACACACACACACACACACACACACACACACACACACACATATATATATATATATATATATATATATATATATATATATAGATAGATAGATAGATAGATAGATAGATAGGTATACAAACCAGACGACCTGGCGTTTCCCAGGATTGAATGATGATCAATGAATGTTTTATACTTGTAATACTTTTGTCAACAAAATCGATGAAATCGATCATTTTTTTCAATCTAATCGATTGCTTTCCTGCTGTAGTCAGCGACCAACTGCGGGACACCGGGAGAAAGCTCCATATGCTAACCTGCAATTACATGGTCCACTATACATTGTAGTCTGCATTGCACTAAAGAGAACACACTGTTGATTCTATGAAATCATTAGTCTCTAATAGCTTGAATTAAAACTTAAATGCAAAAATTAATTATCATGGTCCAACTGTGCCCTGAACAGAAACGTTTATTTCAAACGCAACCCTGCCATAAAAAAACTACGTTTGATTTGTCTTTTTGCTTGTGCAACTTCTGATATACACATTTTTGTAAAAATCTTATTCTTCATTCTTTAATCAGATTTTTGTTATCATAGATTTTCGAGATTTATCAGAGGTATTTGGAAGCAAACATACCTAAGACTACTGCCAGACACATTAATACATTTGTATGTGTGTGTGAGTGGTGTGTGTGTGTGTGTGTGTTAATCTACACTCTAAATACAAAAAAACACACATATTTATATGAATAAAAGTAGGCATGATATTATAACGTTATGAAAAAGGAAGAAAATATGTCATCAGTATGTCCTGTATATAAAAATTCAGGTGATAAGGCATCTACGTCTATGTACAGACCAATAAGTCTCCTGTGTGTTATGAGTAAGTTGCTGGAAACCATATTAAATAGAGAAATAGTCAACCACCTCTGCAGAAATAACCTTCTTAGTGACACGCAATATGATTTCCGTTCTGCCAGATCTACAGCAGATGTGCTAACGGTTATATCTCATAGTATTAGTGAATCTCTCGACAAAGGCTTCTTTTCTAGGGCAAATGCTCTTGAAATATCAAAGGCCTTCGATAAGGTATGGCGTAAGGGCCTACTTCACAAGACTTCTAGCTACGGTATTACTGGAAATATTTTCTCAATCATTTAATCATTTCTCTCTGATAGGTTCATAAGAGTAGTGGTTGATGGGCAGAAGTCAGAGGCCCACAGTATTAATGCTGGAATCCCTCAGGGGTCCATCCTGGTCTCAACTATTTTCCTGGTCTACATCAATGATCTCCCAAAACACATACTTAAATCATTCGTTGACATCTATGCTGATGACACGACCATCTATGGCAACAGATCAAATGTTGTAAATGATAAAGTTCTCTCTGATACTCTCTCCTCGCGCGGTACAGTGGGGAAGAGGTGGCTGGTTATTTTAATGCATCTAAAACGAAGCTCCTATCTTTACATCATCAAGGCTCTGATCCCCATCTGGTATCAATTGAAATGGATAACTCTCGTCTGGGGGAGGCTCCATGTTTTGATAAGTTTCTGGGATTAATCTTTACTCCTGACCATAAATGGAACACGTAAATCAAGTGTGTTGCCAAGGTCACTGGAAAAATGGTAGGATCCTTTTACAGAGAATATCTTACTATTGATGCAATTCTCTATCTATATAAAAGCCAAGTACGTCCAAGGATGGCGTACTGCTGCCACACTGGGCAGGAGCTGCTAGAAAAAGCTTATCCTGCCTTGACAGAATAAAAAATAGGCTTCATGGCCTAGTGGAGGACGCCCTTTTCTCTTCCCTGCAACCTCTCCTCCACAGGAGAGACGTAACGAACCTGTCATTGTTTTATCGTTATTTCCATCGCAAGTGCTCGTCCGAGCTCCAATCTCTGCCCACCTCGCAAATCTTTCGCGAACAACACCCGTCTAGCTGAAACAACTGTCAATAATTTTCCCCATTATTTATCCGTGCCTAAATCAAAACGTAGATTCCATGAACAAAGTTTCTTTCTTAGAAGTACGCGCCCGTAGAATTCTCTTCCATTTGCCTGTTTCCCAGCTGACTGCAACTTGGATGTCTTCAAGTCCAACTTAAACAAATTCCTGACGAACCGCCCCCTTAAGTAAGACACTTTATCAAGTCTCCATTACTAATGATTACTACGATATTATCCCATTGACTACTGTACACACAATATCCCTTATCCCCGAGTTGTTTCCGGGCCCTGATAAGTGGTAACTCCTATGTAAAAAAAAGAATTGTTCAGGAAATAATTGAGATGATTGAAAAAATAAAATATATCATGACGAGCAGATGACCGTAATATTCTTGCCTACTTTCTGCTCGTCATGGTATATTTTATGTCCTCAATCACATTTTATTTCCTCACTCCTAAAATATGCTGAATTTTAAATTAAGATATGGCTGCCATCAGCTAGAGTTGAAACGAAAACCTACAGCTCTCCAGACTTATTTTTATCGTTTAGTCTGAATCCATACGCATACAAAAAACTTTAAAATTAACATTATTAAACATACAAATGTTTATTTGTGCACGCAGAGACATAAAACAATTACTCAACTGCCATTTTTTCTCAACTTTGCCTGATTAGCAGCTATGTTTACCGGCTCAATATTTAATCGACTGTCTTCGCCAGATTTAAACCATCTATATAATAATTTTTATTTTCAAAAATGTACTGAGGATTTCGAAAAAAATTGTTCTTCGCATATAAGCTTACTTATAATACGCTTACATATGATATACATACAGATTTCAGATTTATTATAATAGAGTAAATCATCTATGGATTATTACATTATAGCCAATACATAAAAGTGATTTCAAAAATTTAAAAATATATGAATCGTGTTCCATCATCTAGAGTAGAAATCAAAATATATAGTTATCCAATCTTATTTATTACACTCGAAGACACGTCCAACCACATGCAACGGCGAAAATAACGTTGATTAACATACACACCTTATTTGCGAAAGCGTATGAATACACTTTAAGTCAACTTACGACAGCCAAGTTCTATTTTGTTTGCTAGTTTTGACCTATTAGCATATACAGTTACATATAGACGAAATAAAATTTATTTTACGAACTCAACTCAAAATTAAGAATACAGAACAACAATTGAGAGAGGAGTTTGAAAAATACCTTTCCTCATGCAGACATAGGAGGTCACTTTTATGTCTTTATGTATTTGTGTCAGTGCCGAAGAAGTAATCAAATAGCTAACACTGTAATTATATCTATTTTAATTAACAAATTAATCGGCGTAATTACTTTATATTAAATCATCATAATTTTCGTATATTGATTAAAGTTCTAAGTAATCTGAGATACTTTCCTCTATTATTTGTATATTTATAGTTGTTTTGTGTTTAGTTGAGAGTCACCACTTATTAAGGCTATAATGCTACTTGAGGATAACGGTTAATGAATTTTAATGTGGTAATCATTAATATCGTAAATTCGGTAGAATTTGATTATTACTTGTTAATGCAATGTTATAGTAAAGAAATAAAATTAGTATTTTATTCGCACACATGCGCTTATCTTCTATTATATAAAGAGGACTTATCTATTTGTTTGTGTGTATGCTGCTTAAATCTTTTGTCATACGTATTCTACACGCACCAACTCGGCATCCTTAGAAAAAGGGATCCCTCAGAAAAATAATATGCAAAAATTATTTTTAAAAATTATCAAATATTTCGTTTTATTTCAAGCGAGGGTAACCTAAAATCATATGTTTCTAAAAGATATCAACAATTGCGCATGCGTCGGCCATTCTGCTCTAGATTACTTAAAATACAAGAATTTTCAACATTATCTAATGATGATCGTTGTGGCTCAGTAGATTAGGAGGTTGTCTCGTAACCATTAGCCGTGGTAGTTTTTTTTTTTTTTTTTGCATTTAAACAGGGTTGTTTTGTAATTTCAGTTCATTAAATTATAACAAAAAAACAATTTCCGTATTTCAATATTTTAATCAGCGGTTTAAATCAAATGTGTGCTTGATTTTTATTTAAAAAAAAACAAACTTCATTCCGATTTTTTAATTAAAACATAAACAAAAAAAACTTTCATTTTCATTTTTTTAACAGTTAAAACCTTCTTTAGTAAATACGACTATGCTAAAACCAACGCAAATATCATTAATAACAAAAAGAAGCTGACACATTTAAATGTTTCGACGACTTTTTAATGAAACGAAGCTTTTAACAATAACTGCACATGCGCTAATCGTTGATAGCTTCTTTCGTTTAAAATAACTATAATTTGCGATTTCATAGATTCTGTGTAATTGTGCCCACCGTTACTAACATCAGTTATGCGAGTTCGCGTCCAATACGCGTCCTTTTTATATATTTATTTTTTTTTTTGCTTACAAAATTTTGCTTTCGGTTTCGCTTCTGGTTTAAGGCGCCCAATTTTCTTGCACCCCCGGCTCTCATAATTTCTTAACGTCCAAGCAACGTTCTCACATTTTTTTGCCGTCCCAGCTGTCACAATTTTTTTTTTACTGCCCGGCAACGCCCGTCGCACCCCCGCTGGTCTTCTATTCTATAAATATCAAACGTCTGTGTGTGTTCGTATGTCCGCTAAAAACTTTCGTTACCCGTATCGTTTCAGCATGGACATGTTATCGTAAAAAAGTGCGATCTCTCGGACAAATAATATCGAAAAAAAATAGAAAAATGTGGATAGGTCGTTTTATTTGAAAGAAGGATTTTCGCTATGATGGCGAATTTGCAAACTCGAGTGTTTAACTCTCTTTTTAAATAGATAAATTTTCAATGTGACAGAGTTGTCAGCATCTTAGTCCGATGGATAGGCTTCTCGCATTTCGTCTTATGCTTCACGAGTTCGCACCCGCCATGTGTCCATTTTTTTTTTTTTTTTTTTTTTTGCTTACAAAATTTTGCTTTTGGTTGCTGATGTTATCCAAATCCCGTTTTCTTTTGTTTCTGTTTTTTGATATTTACAAAAGGGTAAGCCCACTCCCATTGTCACAGTATTTTAATCCTCATATCCTTGTCACAATTTTTCTTACCGAGTAAAACCAAGCGCCCTTCGCCTCCGTTGTCACATTTCGGTATACAGCAGTCGGGGAAGATAGCTCCGTAGAAGACTTTTAAGCTTCAAACCATGGGATCCCGATTTCGAATCTCGCTGGATTAAGCAACTCTGATGAGTCGTAGACGACGAAACTACTGTCAGTGGATAATTATATTTCAAACTATATATGTCGGTTCCCATTATGGGGTACCAAATTGGTAAAAAGTGAAAATTTTCCCAAGTAGCATTTAGGTAAAAATGCATGTTCGTATAAATAATTAAATTCATTTAAAAGTGTCGTAAACATACAAAGAATAACATCTACATAAAACACGATACATCCAGCGGCCGTGCGTGATAGTCCAGAGGTAGAGGTTTTGGCTTCTAACCATGGGGACTTGATTTTGTATCTCGCTAGATTCAGCCACTGATGAGTTGTAGACGTCGAAACACGTTTTAGTGGATAATTATATTTTAAACAAAGAGAGAGAGAGAGAGAGAGAGAGAGAGATAGAAAATAGATGGATAGATAGATAGATAAAAAATATCCGTGTGCTAGAACTTTTTCATCCTAAATTTTACTTGCACAATGTAGAAACAGTACATAAAAAGAACTAAGGAAAATTGTTATATAAACCAATCATCTTAGAAACATTATAAATGAATCATTTATAGACGCTCGTTTTTTAAAGGAATATGCAAATTAGTTAATCTTCATGAAGTCGATTGCTTATGACTGAGTGTATTAAGAAATTTGTTTAATATTATTAAATCGAAGAAGGAGATTTTTTAAATGTATATCGCAGCGAGAAAAACCTTAAATGTCTTGTTATACAGATCACAGTTCTGAATTTAGATTTTGAGTGTATCAAATTCTATCTTGTTAAAAGTTCTAGATACACATATCCTATATATACATATATTAGTCATCCACATACAGTACTGTTTCGTTGTACCACAACTCATCAGTTGGATAGACAAGCACATGTCCCCAGCCGAGAATCTAACCTACAACCACCGAGTTGATAGTCAGCAGCAAGGCTACGAATCGGTGCTGGCAAATGTCCCTCATCAAATGCCTATTAAATGAGCACCTGCCCATTGCTTCACAGTGCTCGAAACTGCTAGTTTTCTTTACAAACAAACGGACATTGAGCTATATATATATATATATATATATATTGTGCATTTTTTTATTTATGCAAACAATTTTACCTACATCTATAAAATATTGTTCAATACTAGATGACACTATACTATAGTATACGTTTCTTTATTTATACAGACATTATTGGCTACATATGTGCCGACGTGTTTCAGTTGCGATATCTAGTATTGAACAATATTTTATAAGAATAAGAGTTTCCTTGTAAAACAATGTAGGAAATAAAAGCAATTCAATCATATATCAAGAGTTATAAATCAAATCTCGATGAATCTAATGTGTTGAACATGAAACATTAAAGAATTATACAACTGCAAACTTTGACAGACAAATAAATAATATAAAAAACGTCCATATTATATTCCATAACATATTATTTAATCTGTTTTAAATGTAACGACTTTTGTAGCTATTAGTTTTGTATTATTTATATAGTGTTTTTGTGTTTTATTTAGACATGCGTGTATATATATATATATATATATATATATATATATATATTTATATATATATATGTGTGTGTGTGTGTGTGTGTGTGTGTGTGGGTGTGAGTCTGTATGTGTGTGCTTGTGTGTGTATACACACACGGAAACACACACATATATATACATATATATATATAAATTGAGAGAAAGAGAGAGAAAGAGAGAGAGAGAGGGGGGTTGTGTTAGCGAGAGAAAGAGGAAAAAAGAGAGAATGGATAAAACAAGTAACACTGTATATCCATCCTGGACGATCCTGCGCGATAGATCTCAGTGGAAGCCAATAATATCCAGCCATATTTAATTTGATAAAAATTTACTTTGTTCAACGAAGTAAATCTGCTTTATTCTTCCCACAATAAAACGAGCGCAATTCGCCTATTTCCTATAGCTCTGGTGAATAAAGATCAATCGGTTCACAACGCACACAAAAGCCGGCTACGCTGAAAAGATGTCTGTGTAAAAGAGGCCTTGATCGATCAACATATACGCAGTAATCTGTTTCATGTGACCTCGTGCTTTTCATAAATATGGTCGAGAAGGTTAATAACAATCGCAATTGCTGCTCAACTTGATAGTGGAGAATGGATTATATTGATTGGGACGGATTAATAATCACAGATTAAGGGGCCTCGATCCGCTACCAATCGTCTGATATATGTCTCCTCCCCGACACCAAAAGTAATCATTTTGATAATCAAAATATATGACCCACTGACCTAACAATATATTCATTTTAGTTATTAACCAAGGTGAGGCCAAATCATATTCTTTAAATCAGGATACGTGTGGTTTCTTCGCTTGAAACTAATTGTGTACTTGTGCATAAGTGCACTCACTTTTTCTGCCCTGCTTCCTTCTTCTAGTTTATTTGACGAGTTAGTTCTTTTTCTTTTTTTTTTCTTATTTGGCTAGTTAGTCGATTAGTCTCCCTCAATTTGCTATTTTAATACCTCATTGTAACAAATCTTCCTATTATAGTAGCGTAAAGAGAAAAATCCAGGTTGCCCTCGATGTTCGTACATCTAAACAATATGATATAAATGCGGTAGTGCCTCAGGGTCTATCCTTGGACCTCTATTATTCCTAATATTCATGAATGACCTCCCTGACAAAATTTTTTTGTGAGATGGGTATATATGCTGATGGTCACATTAAATGCTACCAAGACTAAACTTGTTTCCTTCAATAACTACAAGAAACCTTCTCTACCACCAATAGAAATGGGCAAAGACTTTGTCTGAAAGTACATCTTTTAAACTCCTCGGCCTAACGTTCACAGGAACCATGAGTTGGAAAAATTACATTGAGAGCCTATGCTCAGGGCCGCTGCGAAAAAGGTAGGTTTTCTCTACCGTGCTAGAAAGCTACTAACGCCCGAAAGCATCCTGTACCTCTATAAGACCACCATTCGCCCATGTATGGAGTATTGTTGTCATATTTGGGCTGGTGCATCTGCTACTAGTCTTTCACTCCTAGGCAAGGTTCAAAAGAGAGTCTCCAACCTGATAGGTCCTGAACTGTCATCTAAGCCTCTGTCCCATCGACGAAATGTAGCATCCCCCTGCTATACAAGAATTTTGACGGTGAATTCCCCCTCGACGTAAATACCCCGACAAAGCTGACAAGCAGCAAAGTCCCACCCCTTCACAGTTGAGATCCCTACATGTAAGAGAGCCTTTTACTCCAGTAGTTTATTCCCCAGAACCGCTAGACTTTGGAATTCCCTTCCGGGTTCCTGCTTCCCCAACTGTACTGACATGCAGAAGTTCAAGTGTAACGTGAACTGACATCTTGCTGTCCAACTCCCCACATAGTACCCCTGTAGCTTATGCCCCTGATAGTAGCCCCCTTACATCAAAGTGGTAATATGCCTTGTTTGGAGTGAAAAATGTAAAAAAAAAAGGGTTGTAGAACTATCTTCTTGCTTACTGTTTTCCCCCTACCTTTTAAAAACATGCTGATCTACGTTTCCTGCCTGTGGTATATTTCGTTTATTATAGCTTCTTACATACAGTGTATTCACGTCTTGTCCGGGACAATCTCCATAACACTAAATTGAAAAAAGCCTTATCGAAATAGTGTACATGTAAAATATCTGGGTATCCTATTCAACATAGAAACTCAGAACTCAGAACGGAATCCATTTTTTTTTAATCCACTAAGCGGAAGATCCTTATGGACAGATACGTTGTGCGAATAACACTCAACATCATTCATATGACACTTAATTTCAGAATCGAAAAAAAAATGCAATTATAAATAACGTTCGTAGATATTGACGCCTATTGATAGCAACTCTAAAATTAAATTTATTATTTCCTACAAGGAGTTTAGAACACAAAACTTAATAGTTAGAAACAATTCATCACCTGCTATAAAAACCTTGGAACAAACCAATTTGGTGTATAAATTCAAATGAATTCTAGGGGAATAAAAACCAGAAATAAATCTATATATCTATGAAAGCGAAATTGTATGTGTGTGTTTGTGTGTACATTGCTCTTCCAAACTACTCTGTCAATTTTCAGTATAAAGACTCTAAAATTGATATAAGGGGAATTAATATTTGGAAAACAGTTTTAATCGGTTTTCGGACAGAAATTTTGCAATCAAAGTTCAACGATTTGACTTTTAAAAACTCTACCAAAATCTTCCGCTAATTTTTTGTCCAAACAATTGCAATTTTGGGACATGAATCAAACGTTGTAATTTAATATGAAACCAAAACAATAAATGTAAAGGGGCCAAAATTGGGGTCAAAGTTTAAAAAAATTGACCTCTGTGGTCTCTACCAAATTACTCAGCCAATTTTTGATCAAAACATTTGAAATTTTACATTAAGTGTATTTTTGGCCAAAAATTTGACAACCAAGTGATCGAAGTTCTAACGATTTAACCTTTGCGGTCTCTAGCAAACTATTAAACCAATTTTGGGTCTAAAAATTTGAAATTTTACATAAAGTGTATTCAGCAACAGCCTTTTTAACCAGTTCTGGGGCGAACATTTAGTTGCTAAGAGGTTAAAATTGAAAAAATTGCCCTTTGCAGACTTTACCATATGCCTCCGCCAATCTTGAAATTTTAGAGATAGGTTTCCTGGACATGAGTCATTTATATATATATATATATTTTAAATAATAGGTGGAAGTTTCTCGAGAGCCCTTTCGGCTATCATCTCGTCAGGAGAAAATCGATAGCAAACAAAATAATATTGTGTCGAAAAATAAAGAGTTCTAATGGGGAACTATTAAATGTACCAAAAGTACGGGGATACTAAAATAAATTTATTAACGTTTAAAAACGATTAAAATATTGGCACAACGAGGGAGGAAAAAAAGTGGGAGAAAAGATTCAAAGTTCCCCAAAGAGAAACAATGCGTTTGATGTTTCTTTTTGTCGGCACAAAGAAGGTTGAAGCACCGCGATAGAGACAGGCTCCAAAATCTTTAAATGCTTTTTGGAGTTCGCTCTATGTCGCACCTCGAACCAATCTATTTTATATCTATCGGCACAGCACGGGTTGTCAACCAAATGCTGGCCAATAGCAGAGTCCAAGGCTGCAGAAGGAGGGAGACCACCAGACCCCATTCTCCCTTGTCTGATCTTCGATGGAACATGCTGGTTTACACGAGTCAAAGGTGCAAGGATGTTCGCCCAACATAACCAGCATCGCACTGGCATTTGAATTGATATACAATATTACTATTTTGGATGTAAGGCAAACTCCACGGATTTAGTGCACATTAAAATGAGTTCAATAAAAATTTCTTTAGAAAACCGTGGAGCAGTCAGGCGACCATCATAGAGAGCGTCGGTACATATGCGAATAGTCTCATCCAATGAGCACATAAAAGACGTCTCTTCATTTGAATCCAGCCGACGTACACACTCAACGAACCGAAAAGAATCTGGGATGCAATGCGTGGTGTATAACTCGCGCACAGGTTGCAGAATTTCCACAAGCCACTGAGCCAAAGAATGTTGTGCTGAACCAACCATTGATAAAATAGGTCTCAGTGGAACACCTTGCTTATGAATTTTGGAGAGACCATACATTCTGGGACGTTATGACCCAGAGGGCCTTATCCTGTCATAGACGTCCTTGCAAAAAACCTTCTTTTTAAATAATGCAAGTAGACGTCTTTGCATTTTAGCCTCGTTCTTGCAAGTATTATCCGTCAACTCGACGGGGCCGAGTTTACGGAATTTCGAAACATCATTGAGAATAACTGCCATTTTCTCAACATAGTCCGATTTGTCCAAAATCACCACTCCTGCACCTTTGTCTGATTTGCACATATAAATATCAGTATTAGATTTTAACGCTTTCATGGTTTTAAATTGCGTTATGTTCCAGAAAAAGTCGCTATGATCGACAGGAATGTTACTATATCGGTGAACTAAGGCAACTAAATTAGATTTCATCCCAGCAATTTTTCCGGGGGAATTCGGAACATTATGCCTAAGTTGGGAGAACAAAATTTCAAAGGCAGAAAGTGTTCTCTCTTTATTTATACTCGTTGGGGGAATACAAAAATCTAAACCCTAGACAAAACTCTATTTTCAATTTCTGTGAGAACAGTTTTTGAAAAATTGAAAATATGTTTGCTTCCATTAATGGGTTCACACCCATATCTTCTGCGAACCAGAAGAGCAAGTTGTTTACTATTGTCTTTGGAAGCATTTTGCCTAGCAAATTGATCACCAATAGATAAATACTTGCAAAAACGAAAAAAAGTCAAAAAAGGATAGAAACCCCTTCACTACGGACCAGAGGTGATGACGATTACTAATATACGCCTCTAGCTTCTCCGTCAACTTATTAATCTCGTCACGTATAAACGCACGCTCCATGGACAAACTTGATTTTACTCTAGATGCAGCAATACGTTTACTAATGTAAACTGGGGCCACATCTTGTTCCAGACAAGAACGCAAAAAAGCTAAGGAGAGATTGGTAGATCTAATTCTACTGCTTAATCGTACAATATTATTACATGTTTCTATTTGGTGTTGTGTGTACCTCTTCCGAATATATTTAAATAAATGTTTGGAGGTACAGAATTAATATATATATATATATATATATATATATATATATATATATATATAAGGTATTCAGAGATGCGACAAGTTTTTAATCAGTTTTGGGGCGAAAATTTGGATGCCAAGAAGTCAAAGTTGAAAGAATTGACCTTTGCAGACTCTACCAGAGGCATCCGCTAATTTCTGGTCCAAACACTTGAAATTTTAGATTACGATTACCTGGACATGAGTCAAACTTTTAATATATATATATATATATATATATATATATATATATATATATATATATATATATATATATATATATATATATGCACATAAAGTTACGATCAGTACATACGGCCCGAGCAAAGAAAAAATATTATTTAATTATAATTATTAAACTCCTTTAGAAATACTTAAGGATGGGCACTGTCAGGAAAATATAAATTATGAAACAGACAACTATCGTGTTTACGACGTTCACGACTTCCTGTCGTTCGAACACTATAGATTAATTAATGTCCGCATCAGAACTGAGTGTTTATTAGTTCTAAATTTACATTTTTTCTCGTGGTAATTTTTTATGGCCCAGACGTAAAAGCTTAGCGGATGGAGCCATAGGTGGCAGGAATTTTCATCCTAAACTGATGGGTGCGTAGGCATACAGCATTAATATATGTAGGTATAAGAGGATAATTATATATATATATATATATATATATATATATATATATATATATATATATATATAAGTGACCTTGTCTATATGAGGAATGTCTCTACAAGACTCTTATTCGAATAATTCTTCTTGGAACTTGATATATACTAGATATGGACTTGTGCGACAATTCTGATTTTGTTTTACACCGGTAAAAATAGTTACTAAGTACTTAAATTTATAAAAAAATATGCTGACTTTTGCAGAAGTTTATTACTTTTGCGCATACGCAAATAGCGGTTCTCCCTTTCATTATTTATGAGTATTGATAGATTTAGTCAATCTATCCATTAAAATATGCAAAAGAAATATGCTGCTGTGGTTGATTTCTGCCAAAGTTATTAAATAACGTTTACAAATATAACTTTATAGAACGTGCATTATTAAATGAGCGTTAGCTGTGTGCTAACTTGATTTTGAGCAAACTATGCCTAACGAAACAGAAAATGAAAGGTGTTTTCAGCTGAACCTATCAAATGCATTTGTAATACAGTATGACTATTTTACGTTATGGTAACTTTTAAATAAATAAAAAATGCTCTCAGAACCTTTTTTTTATCACATTCAGTCATTAGAAAAATGAGACATTCCTCTGAAACTAACCTGACATTAGAATGTCCAAGACCGGTTAAAAGAATGCATCAGATTTTGCGAATGAGAAATAAAATCCCTGGAGATAGAAATTCTGGAGATAAAAAAATAATCTTTAATTACATCTACTGTTTCAAGATATTTAATAATTCTTTAATTCCTTCTTCATAATTGTTTTTTTTTTCTTTTAAATATTCCTCTTAAGCTGTTGTTGTTGTCATTGTAAAAGAGAAAGAAAAGAATACAGTTCCATTCACTATTTCAGAATTTGCCTCCAAGATGTCACGAAAGCCTTATTGTCTGTCGAAGTTCATGACATTTGAATTTCATTGTAGAGCAAGACTCAATATTGGTAAGAAATGTGACGCTCTTGTAAACATTTCCACGCGAGTTTCGCATAGACGATGTTCTTTTTAATAAACATCTCTGGAAGGCATTTTGTTTATGAAGTAATAATAACTAAGAGAATGTGTTTTATTTTCGATGGGAAGTTCCATCGTGTGGCGGCCATTGTTGCTTCAATTATAGATTGTAAAATTGTTCCAGTGCGACGAGGTTTATAGAAAGATTATTCAGATTTCTATTTAATCAGCGAACGTTAAATTAACGTCCATTTTTTTACGTCTTTTGTTAGTTTGAAAACATCAGTAAAGATCCGAACGTGGTACTTATAAAAGGAATCTGAAAAGGAAGAACTCTTCAGTTTAATTAATTCAATTAGTAATGTGTTTTACAACACGATTGCACACGAAATCAAACCTCATCTTTATATAAACGCCTCAAGTATTTGTTGTTCTCTAAGGTTTCATTATAAGAATGTCATTCTGAAGCAAATAAATCGTTCACAGTTAAATCTCAACAAACGTTAAACAGATATGTTTAAATATCTTTAATTACTTTAAGTTTCTAAGTTTTTAACTTCAAATTCTTTTAAAATATGCATATTATAACGACAGAATTACATTTGAATGATATGGCAGGAAGGAATTCTGTTCAAAAGCTATTTACGTTAAAGCCGTATTTTTCCACTATTTTCATGTTGGAACATAACGTAAGGAATTACTACTTTTGATCGTATATATTATTTAATTGGAAATCATTATTGAGATGAGTATTATTTATTAATTTATTTATTGCGGACTATTATCCTCATCTTTCTTAGTTGTTGCTTCACGACGTTTCGGCCAACTATTTCTCTGGCCTTCATCATCTGGTAACCGCGACGAGATAGGAACTGCGAATCTCCTAACAGCATCCTCAACAATTATTGCCGCCATAGTTGTTGTCGTCTCACAACGTTTTGGCCAAGTAAGCCTCGGACCAGCTCTGGGCGCAGTGGATAGAGACACTGAATCTCTACGGTTCCAGGTGAGAATTGTCTGAAGATAGCGGTTTCAGTCCTACCCAAAGCCGACCAGAAGCTTACTTGGCCAAAACGTTATGAGACGACAACTATGGAAGGCAGTAATTGCTGAGGATGCAGCTAAGAGATTCGGAGTTCCTATCCCGTCGCAGTTACCACTTGACGAAGGCCAGAGGAATAGTCGGCCGAAACGTCGTGAAACAACAACTAAAAGATGAGGATAAGTAAATGACTTGTGATCATGTCTAACAGTGAGGAGTTGAGCAGCGAGACATTTGTTTACATTATATATTAATTTCTACACGTTAGTACAGTCAAGGACGTAGTTACAGGGAGGAAATTCCAAAGTCTAACAGTCCGAAGTAAGAAATTATCAGAGTAGAAACCTTTCCAGCATTTCGAAATAAAAGCTTGATATTCAAACAATCTATCAATTTTTAATATGAGACTTGGTATTTTGCATTTGTACACGATGTTTCCTTGTCTGCTATGACAGATGTTAACTTGGTAAATCTCCTTTTACTATCCTTTGATGAAATGCGTCTGTTCGTTTGATATACAAGTGTTTTTGTCCGCCGCTCTATCATCAGTCAGCCTGTCTTTCTGTCTATTCGCTTTTTTGTAAATTTATAGGTTTTCTGTGTTGCGCTCTTTTGTTTTATGGTAATAAAATATTGGTATAAAAATACGGAATAATTAAGTATCCAACTAAAACGTCATTAAGAGTGCATCAAAGAAAGAAAATGCAAATTTTGTTATTATTTCTTTACAAATCTTTTTATATTTATATAAATTTTCTTGGTTACATTTTTTTGTTTTAATTACATTTTCACCCCAAACAAGGCAAATTGCCACTTTGGTGTAGGGGGCAACTATCAGGGGCAACAACTACTGGGGTACTATGTAGGGATTTGGGTAGCAAGATGTCGGTATTGTTTGAATATATAGTCAAGTGGCAATTTTAGCCATTTAGAACTGCTTTAAAGCCTCACTTCTCACTCATTTTTCGACCAAGTTTCAGCCAATTGTTACAGTTTATAGATCACCTTCTAAGCTATATTGTGAACAAAAATCAAATCTCGTTCAGTGAAACAAATGTTATAATGAATTTACTGGTGTTCAAAATCGGAAAAAAAATTCTAAGGAGATGAACGACGTTTCTTATGATTAGTTTTTATAGCAACCACTTCGCTTCAGCGACTAGTGTTGCTACTAATTCACCGTTCTCGCGAAAAGAGAAGTAACAAGAGAAACAGAGAGAATGACAGCATACGAGTGTCGTACATATTATGGCATATGTGTATGTTATGTTTATGGGGGCAAATAAGACTAAAATTAAACAAAGAACAAGTTAATTTACTGGAAGCCTGGAAAAATCATTGATTACAATAGAAAAATGCGGGCATGAAAAGAAATATGGTTAAGTTTAAACATGACAAGAAAAGAACAAGATATTCTATTAAAATATAATAAATTTATGATTTAAAATATTGCAGCATTCAGATTTTTAAAAAGTTCAATTTAACATTATACAATCAATTCTTAATTCTGCAATGCTACCGATGATTTTTTTTCATAAACCTTCATGAAAATATTTTTGTGCACTTAATTTTTAAATGAAAACACGTTTGCCGTCTTCCGTGACATTTTGTGTGTCGTCAATTCGAAACGGGAAAAAATCAAGTTTTATTATCTCGAAAAAAAAAAATCAAAATTATTTAAAAAAAACAAAATACTACCCGAGGGCCACATTAGCTGATCTGACGAGACCGGTTGTGGCCCGCGGGCCGCCTGTTGCACACTCCTGTTCTCCATCTATTGTCCGTGTTGTAAACGTCGGTAAATATCCGAACGCGGTACTTGTAAAAGCAGTGCAAAAATAGATGAATTCTTCAATTTAATTAATTTAATTAGTTATATGTTTTCCAACACGATCGCACGCAAAATACAATTTCTATTTTCATATGGTCACCTTAAGCATTTATTTTTTTTTTATTCTTGAGTTTCTCCGTAAAAAAAAGTCATTTCTAGACCATGCAAATCGCTTATTGTTAAATCTTTAAAAAATATTTGTGTTTTTCGAAGTAATATTTGCATCTTCGGAATTAGTTCCACTATAGACTGTCGTTATATATTGTTAATTAAAATTCACCCAATCAATATCTATCTCCTTCTCTCTCTCTCTCTCTCTATATATATATATATATATATATATATAAAATAAATTCCATATATATATATTATGTATATATATATATATATATATATATACATATTATGTGTGTCTATGAACTCTTAACGGCTGAGCTGATCGTAATGAAATTGCACACAAAGGTACTCCTTGTGTCTGGTAGTGTTCTTACATATGTCTTGTATCGGAATATGTTTATGAAGTATCGAATATCGAAAAAATTCGACCGAAAATGAAAGTCCGATTTTGACTTAATTTAACACTTTGATACAAACTAACACCACAAGTTCATTTGAGAAGTTTTATCACCGCACAAGAAATGAGCAACCTACAAAATCAACTGTAGATTATTATATAAGACCTGTGGTGGTTTCGACATGGTTGTTTCTGTTTCGATCACAATTAAAGTATGGTACTAAACGTTTGTACGTTTAACTAAGTAAAATAATTATGTAAAAGTAATTTCATAAAATAGTTTCTCTAATGACAAAGCGCATTGTATACTAAAGTGTATTGTGGACTAATTACCAGCAGGGAGGCATGTGGGGCTTCCCCGGGCTACTGCTGCAGGCGTCCCTAACAAAGAAGCAATCAAAGATTTCATAAGAAATGAGCGATTTCACCGGTTACGACGCCATGCCATGTAGAACTTTCTATTACCTGCAAATTCTGTCAAACACTTTGAAGCAAGTAAAAAAACTGAGTCAATCAGATGCTCAACAACGAACTTTATACTTCGACTAATTTATATCGTTCGACCCATACAATATATACAAGGACGCATACAAAGGAAGGATATTTTAAAAATCCAATAAATATTAATGAACAAGTAAAATTGACAAACGCCATCGAAATGAAACATTCATATTTTTCGAAAATTTGATAATTTGTGGAAAATTAGTTGTCGCTTTTGTTGGCGGGAATAGGTAAAACATAATTAGCGATTTGGAAAATGATTTTGAAAATTCGGATTGGCGGGAGACCAAAATGTGGCGAAGCCATTATAGAAGTTTTCATTTCGTAAATTTTGACATGAGAGAACCGAAGATTAGGAAGCCAAAAACTTGGAACCCAATTTATTTGATGGCAGCCAACAAACTGTTCGCATAACGGAAATTAATTCTAATTAATAAAGTCATTTATTAAGAACTAATCAAATTTCTGATACGCTATTCTGTTCGTTTTAATAACTATCACAGTATTTCTCATTATATATATATATATATATATACATATACATATATATATATATATACATATATATACATATATGTGTATGGGAACTTAAATATTATATACATACATGTACATATTCATCAACGTTTCGTTTAATTTGAAAACTTCCACCAGATGATTAGTTTGTAGAACTAACAGACAAGTATATTATTTGAAAATATTTAGTGCGTTTGTGATGTGAACAGAGTCTTTTTTAAACAAAACATAATCGTTAGAATTCAAAACCATGTGATGCGATTATGACGTGAAATGGATGTTTTCGTTTTTTCTCTCGAACGAACCATGGCCGTTAGAATTTTAAATGTTTGACGCTTTGTGTTAAATGGAACAAATGTCTTTTATCGATGCCATGTACACCTTTTTCATGTCCGTAATATCATAAAAACTTAGACACCTCTAAGTCATGTGCTATACAAATAAAGAAATGCTCACCTGAGCTAGCCCCCGTACTTTCGAAATTCTACAATAAATGCCTTGCTGAATCTTACTTCCTTAATAGCTGGGAGATGGCCTGTCTGGTACCAGTGTACAAGAATTCTGGCGAAAGGAATGACCCTTCCAATTATCGCCCTATCATTTTCCTACAACTCTTCGCTAAAATCTTTGAGACGCTAATCAATCGAGCAATACTCCATCAACTTGCACATGTTAATCTTCTTTCTGGCAAACAACAGATTTCGGCAATGGCCTTCTACTACAGATATTTTAACAGTCATCTCTGAACGCATATACAATGCGTTGGGTAAGGCGTGTGCAACCAGAGCTGTAGCCCCCGATATATGCAAAGCCTTTGACAAAATTTGGCATGAAAGGCTGCTAATGAAAATTTAATCATAAAGTATAACTGGACGAATACTAAATATAAATAGATCTTTCTTAGAAAATAGGACAATTCAGGTTTTCATTGATGGACGTACACCCAAGCAGAATAACATAAATTCAGGAGTTCCTCAGGGGTTAATCATTGGACCACTATTATTCCTGATATTCATCAATGACCTCCCGATAATATTGTGTCCGAGATGGGTATATATATACTGATGATAAAACGCACTATAACACGCAATAGGGAAAAACGGATGTACACAAATCCAAGACAATGGCCGAATCTTTAGAAAATAATCCCCATACCGTAGTGGAATAAGGACGTAAATGGATGGTGACATTTAATGCTAGTAAGACTAAGCTGATATTCTTTAAAAATTACAAGAAGCCTCTCTAGTCACCGATATCCATGACAAATAACTCCCTACCTGAGAATTCTTCATTCTCACTTAAAGCTCCTCAGCTTATCATTCACAGAAAATATGAACTGGAATAAATAAATTAAGGATATTGAGAAGGTTCCTGCAAAGGTGGGACTCCCTCTATCGTGATAGAACACTATTCATACCTGAAAGTATCCTGTACCGTTACAAGGCCGCCATTCGTCTATGCATCTTGTCTGGTGCATCTAGCACTAGTCCTTCCCTCTTCGATAGAGTCCCAAAAAGGGTTTGAAATCTAATAACTTCTTACGTTGTCTCTTAGGATTCAATCCCGTCCCATCGCCGCAATGTCGACTCCCTGTGCTTGCTTTATAAGTATTTTAATGGAATGTGCTCTGATGAACCGATTACACTTGTGCCCCTCGATGTATATATTCTTTACAAACTATCTTAGCAACAGAATCACACCCCTTCACAGTTGAGGTCTCTAAATGTCAAAAGGTTTTCTACTCTAATAGCTCCTTCCCTAGCACGGCTAGACTTTAAAATTCCCGGCCTGCTACCCACTTCTCTAATTGTGCTGACATGCAGAAGTTTAAAGGCAACGTAAACCAACATTTTAATCTTTTTTGATTGGCATGGTCCTAAATAGTAGCCTCTGCCGTCCGAGAGAAAATGTGCATTGTTTGAGGGGGAGGTGAGAAAAAAAACAACAAATTAAACAACTTAAAAAAAAAAACAATATTTTGATGAAAGTTGGTGAAACATAGTGTGGATGTACATAAAATAAAGGAGATGCGTCTTAATAATAATAAAGAAAATTAGTAATAAGAAGAAGAAGAAGAAAAAGAAAAAAGATGAATAAAAAATAAAACGAATAAGAAGAACAACAGGAATAATTCGATTAAAATGAAGAAGAAAAACAATAAGAACATAAACAAGTCAAAGGTAGAGATTGAGTTATATTAAAGAAATGAATATAAGGAAAAAGAACGAATGGTAATAACAATACTAAAGAAAGATGAAGATGGAGACTGAGAAGCGTAGTCCCTAGAAGAAATATAATAAAGGAGTCAAAGAAAGAGTGACAATAATAAGGAAGAGGAGGAGGAGGAGGGGGAGGAAGGATTTTTTTTTTAACAAAATGAAGAATCAGGTTATCTGATTTTCGGATGGATTTTCGGATATACTCCCTCCTCTCTCTTTAGAAAAAAATATAAATAAAAATATCCATAGCGTTGCGGACATCTTAACTTTTAGAAGAAAACACTCTCAGTGCCAGAGAACTACCATTTTTCCTGAACCTTATATACATTTTTCAATATTTTTTTTTATAGTTTTCAGCACAAATCGAAAACGGATAACGAAGCGCTGATAATTAGTTCCTGAAACTAAAGCAAGCAAAACTAAATTGCCTTTTGCTCTTGGCACTGTTTCCTTGCCCCGAGTCTTATGCTCTTTTCATGCGAAGTTGTTGATTAAATCTCTGCCGACCAAAGAGAAAAAAAAAGCCGAATTCAATCAAGCACCTGTTTTCGCCAACGACTATTAAAAATATAAGCACGCATATTAAAAAAAAAAACTAAAGAAACAAACGAATAATAATAAACAAGCAGATTCGATCACTCAACCTATCTTTTGCCAATAATATTATCAAACGGAAATCAAGAAGCTAAAAACTAGAGAAAAAGCGAGCGTCGAGGAGAAGTCGTCATTTATCTAGATGATTAGCGTTAATGATTTCCTTAATTAAAATTAATTAACATCAAATACGATGGTTGAAATATGTCAACAGAATTTAAATATAAATCTGCAATTAAATTTTGAAATCCAAAATGGGGACATTTTTAATGAAAAAACGAAAAAGGAATCAAATTTCTTTCGTCTTATTAACTCATCGTTTTTATTTGAATGATTTCCTTTAACAAATTTGCTTACGGTCTGATTAGAATTCTTCAATTGGATGAGATCAAAAAGTTGCATCTTGATAGAATCTAACTTGGAATCTAATGGTAAATCATACAGGTAATAAAGTCTACAATAATAAAGTAACTATTAAACAAACATTACATAAATTACATTTACGATTTCTTTGTAAGATAAACTACGTATTATAGATTATAGAAAAATATAATAGAAATAGAACAACATTATGACAACGTAACTTCTCAATAATTCTATCTTTCTCTCGGAGTAAGCAGTTTATTTTTTAGACAGGCTCTTGCTAAACAAAACTTCTAACCTATGTTCTATTTTATCCATATGAAATATTTATGAAAAAATGCAATTTTCAACCAATTTTGGGTTATCTGAAGTAGGGTGACTTAGATGATCCCAGTTAAGAGTTGTATAGATATTTTTATCAGTTTAGACTAAGAATAACAAACAACAGCCATTCTCCTCACAATTGTTATAACCTTTGCAGCAGCCTTCTCAATATCCTCAATATATTTGTTCCAGCTTACGTTACAACATATATAGTTACGTGTTTTTTTTTTTTTTTTTTTTTTTTTTTACAAAGGCATCACCACATTATCAAGGCCCAGAGGCCACTCAAGGATAAGGGTTAAAGAGTGTACAGTAGAAGTTGGTCAATATAGTAATCATTAGTAATGAAAATTTGGTAAATTTAATAACTTATATGGAACGGCTCATCAAGAACTTATTTACTTTAGACTTGAACAAAACCATATTGTAGTCAGCCGGAAAGCAGGAAAACGGAAGACAATTCCACAGGCGTGCAGTTCTAAGAAAGAAGCTTTGTTCATGGAATCTACGTTTAGGTTTAGGCACAGATAAAGAGTGGGGGAAATTATTGATAGTGTTTACAGCTAGACGAGTGTTTCTTGTGAAAGTTTGGCGAGGGGGGACCATAGATTGAAGCTCAGTTGAACACTTTCCATGAAAATAACGATACATCAGAGACAAACTCGCAACATCTCTTCTGTGAGATAGAGGTTGCAAGGAGGAGAAAAGGACATCTCCTACGAGGCTACGAAGTCTATTTTGAACTCTATCAAGGCAGGACAAGTTCTTTCTAGCAGCTCCTGCCCAGATGTGGCAACAGTATTCCATCCTTGGACGTACCTGGCTCTTATATAGATAGAGAATAGCATCAGCAGTGAGATATCTACTGGATCGATAGAAAGATCCCACCATTTTTCCAGCGGCCTTGGCAACAGATTTGATATACGTGTTCCATTTAAGATCAGGAGTAATGGTCAAGCCCAGAAGCTTGTCAAAACTTGAGGCCTCCTGAAGACGAGAGCCATTCATTTCAATTGATGACAAATGTGGATTAGAATGTTGATGATGTAAAGAGAGAAGCTTGGTTTTAGATGCATTAAAAGTAACCAGCCACTCCTTTCCCCATTGTACTACGTGCTCAAGATCAGAGGAGAGAGAATTGGAGAGAACTTGCTCGTTTACTGTCTATGCTATCCTGTAAATCACACCTTTTAAAACCATTGTAGATACATTATAGCCACGTTCTTAAAACGTTAAAATAACGTATATTTTTACACACAAGACGCTTCACTAGTTCAAGAAATTTAAATATAATTATAACTGAAGCATAAAAAAGCATCCAGATTTTAAACAAACAATAATCAAACCTGTATGAAGAGGACTGTTGAAACTCAGTCGAAAGTACTTGCAAAAAATAAACAAAAGAAAAAACAGATGGACCAAGATGGCTATGGAACTTTCTTGCACAGATTTAACCGAGAAATGAACACGACAATTCGAAAAATGGAAAAATTACAAAAAACGCTCATCAAGTAAGAATACGTCTGAATATATATATATATATATATATATATATATATATATATATATATATATATATATATATATATATATATGCATATATATATATATATTTAAAGTGATGGTTGTGTAGTTCCAACGAGAGAAAAAATGTATATTTAAAAGAGTGTAGCCATCAACAATTGTGGGTTTTTTTTAAAGGTTTTCATCATATTTTTATTTTAAAATATTTTTATAACGCGTTTCGAGCTTAGGGTGTGCTCTCTTCAGATATTTTCGTAAAAAGTTTTTCTTTAAAATGGGAGTTTGTGGATATGCCTCCGCTGATATTAAATATGTTTTTCATAGTGGGGCGATGCGTGTGTTCAGTGTTTAGACGTTCTGTCTCCAACTTTAAGTGTTTCACTGTGACCGGTCAAAGTTAGTTTCAAAGAGTGTTTTTTAGTCCATATGGTGAAGGTTTTTATGGCTTCTTTGAAAAAAAAAAAAAAAAAAAAAAAGTGTATATATATATATATATATATATATATATATATATATATAAAATAAAAAATTAAAAAATAAAAATAATTGTTAGCGGTGGATGTATGCGAGTGCGTGTGTGAGTGTGTGGGTGGGTATGTATATGTGTATATATGTATGCTCCTACATATATTTCTATGTATGTACGCGTGTGTATGTGTGTGCCTGTGTGCGTGTGCATGTGTACATGTACATGGATATATATGTATGCGTATGGGATTGTGTGTGAGTGTATGCTATACATGGGGAAAGAAAGTCTTTAAAAAAGAACCCTAAAGAAGCCATAAAAACCTTCACCATATGGACTAAAAAACACTCTTTGAAACTAACTTTGACCGGTCACAGTGAAACACTTAAAGTTGGAGACAGAACGTCTAAACACTGAACACACGCATCGCCCCACTATGAAAAACATATTTAATATCAGCGGAGGCATATCCACAAACTCCCATTTTAAAGAAAAACTTTTTACGAAAATATCTGAAGAGAGCACACCCTAAGCTCGAAACGCGTTATAAAAATATTTTAAAATAAAAATATGATGAAAACCTTTAAAAAAAAACCACAATTGTTGATGGCTACACTCTTTTAAATATATATATATATATATATATATATATATATATATATATATATATATATATATATATATATATATATATATATATATATATATATAGCTTAGAAAGTTAGGAGAATAGAGTAAATTTAATTCTATAAGAATGGCATTATCAGGATAATATAAAGCTCAACAAATGGTTTATTCATTTAATAAAAGTATACAAACACTTAGTTAGGGATACAGGGGCGCTGTTTTATACCAAGTTAATTTGAAGCCTAATGCTTATCATCAAAAGTGTAGAAAAGATGCTAGGTAACATAATGGGGATGCAGTTTCTAGCGTGGGATTCATCAGGAACGAAATAAATTAATAAAATTATAGATGATGTTGGGGGAGTTATATCGAATTTTAATATAAAGGAGGGGCGAATTACATAAAGTGTCATGCAAAAAGGTGTATAGGGTTTCTTTCATAATGTAGGTAGTTTATGTTTGAATGTTTGAAGATTCAAGGGGAGGTATAGGGGTGGATGGGTGGTGATCCTGAATATATATATATATATATATATATATATATACAAAAACACACACACAGACACACACAGACACACACACACACACACACACACACACACATATATATATATATATATATATATATATATATATATAGTGCCGGCTCCTCAATTTGAAGTTATTTTGTTAAATTGGCGTGAACACATGAATATTTCCATTAAAACTAAGATATTTACACGTAAAATTATAGAGAAATAAAAGGCAAATCAAATGAGGTATTGTTTGTTTAAACAGTTACATTAAATTTAGCTTAAATTTGCAGTTTAAAAAAAAATTACAAGTGCAGACTTTCTTTTTGCCGCCTGTGTATATATAGTTATATATACAGAACACTGAAGAAGAATTATATTATTTCCTTAATCCATGGATTTTCCATAATGGTCCATTTCAACAGAGAAAATGAAATGCAATTAACAAAATATTCAGCGATAAATAAATGATATGAGCCATTATTGAAAATCCATGGATGAAGGAAATAAATATAATTCTTCACCATAGACTCCTTGTTTCAAACAATAAATTCCTAACTTGAATACATTTTTATGTATATTTTAATTTACAGAATTTAACTTTAATCATTAAACTTATATTTGGCTTTATTTTTTTAAAATTATATTGAGCTTTACCTTTTTGGCAAGGATCATCCTGAAAATATATCACTGTAATATTTAATAGAACAATTCACTTGATTGATTGATTCATTATATATATATATATATATATATATATATATATATATATATATATATATATATTAACTAAATGATAACGATTTTCCCCTCTACACAATGGCTATGAAAACGCAGACGCCTCGTACTTCGACAAATACATTATACATTAGTTTTTCCTTCGTAAAGTAATGCTCACTCCTTCCATAAAGTCCGACTAATTTAATTGACGGTCAGCTTGGGTTTCTCAGAATTAGCAAATATCAGTTGACGTTGTTTTTTTTTTTTTGTTTTTCGAAAAATTAAACACTATAAAAAATGGCGTCGCCATTCCGATACATTAACGCTGATTAAAAAATGAAAATCAAATGAAAAAATCTCGGTACCCAAAGTAAAAATAAATGTGGCATTATTTTGTGTAATATGTGTAAAATATGTTTATACACAAACGCACCTCGTACGTCGTCCCTACAATTTGTTATACGTCTTGTAATTCCAAACTGATACCCTATTTATGTACATAGAATAAGTTTATTTAATATACGTTACTGACAATTATTTGTCGTCTCACTACCTGATCGTGGAATAATATATTTCTTGTGGTCTCTAGGACTTATCGGATTATGGGAAAAGAGTTAATCTAGTCTGGTAGATTATTTCGCAAAGTGTTTTCACTATAGCCATCCTCACTTCGAAAAAGTTACTTATACCAAGGTGGGGTAGCCATACCGAGAAGAGTTTATTTAAGCTGATAATTCTTTTGATTATTTAGTTAGATATACTGATGCATGGTTCTTCTGACAAATCATGTAAAAAGACACTCGAGGATTGTGTGTAGTAGACGTTCAAGTTCTCGCTTGGAGGCATTTAAGCTATTTTCATATTTATCTCTCTCTTCATCTCTCTCTCTCCACACACATACACACACACATACACATATATATATATATATATATATATAAAATATAAAATATATTTTAGTCATCGACATACAGATCTGTTTCGTTGTTTCACAACTCATCAGTGCCGCTAGACTAACACCTCTCCCAAGCCGAGGATCGAACCTAGAACCGTCGTGATGACAGTCGGCAGTCCTACCCCCTGACTACGGAATCGGTGGCCGAAATTAAACTGTCGGAATGCGTATTTAAATAAGCATCCGTCCGCTACTCGTAGAGGGCTCAAACGTTTTGTTTGTAAACAAATTGCGAGCTTCGCATTATTTCAGCTAAATTAAGTAGCGAGTAAGATAATTTACGAGAGTGCTCTACCAAAGAGGGGAGCTTTATAAAATATATTTTAGTCATCGACATACAGATCTGTTTCGTTGTTTCACAACTCATCAGTGCCGCTAGACTAACACCTCTCCCAAGCCGAGGATCGAACCTAGAACCGTCGTGATGACAGTCGGCAGTCCTACCCCCTGACTACGGAATCGGTGGCCGAAATTAAACTGTCGGAATGCGTATTTAAATAAGCATCCGTCCGCTACTCGTAGAGGGCTCAAACGTTTTGTTTGTAAACAAATTGCGAGCTTCGCATTATTTCAGCTAAATTAAGTAGCGAGTAAGATAATTTACGAGAGTGCTCTACCAAAGAGGGGAGCTTTATAAAATATATTTTAGTCATCGACATACAGACCTGTTTCGTTGTTTCACAACTCATCAGTGCCGCTAGACTAACACCTCTCCCAAGCCGAGGATCGAACCTAGAACCGTCGTGATGACAGTCGGCAGTCCTACCCCCTGACTACGGAATCGGTGGCCGAAATTAAACTGTCGGAATGCGTATTTAAATAAGCATCCGTCCGCTACTCGTAGAGGGCTCAAACGTTTTGTTTGTAAACAAATTGCGAGCTTCGCATTATTTCAGCTAAATTAAGTAGCGAGTAAGATAATTTACGAGAGTGCTCTACCAAAGAGGGGAGCTTTATAAAATATATTTTAGTCATCGACATACAGACCTGTTTCGTTGTTTCACAACTCATCAGTGCCGCTAGACTAACACCTCTCCCAAGCCGAGGATCGAACCTAGAACCGTCGTGATGACAGCCGGCAGTCCTACCCCCTGACTACGGAATCGGTGGCCGAAATTAAACTGTCGGAATGCGTATTTAAATAAGCATCCGTCCGCTACTCGTAGAGGGCTCAAACGTTTTGTTTGTAAACAAATTGCGAGCTTCGCATTATTTCAGCTAAATTAAGTAGCGAGTAAGATAACTTACGAGAGTGCTCTACCAAAGAGGGGAGCTATATATATATATATATATATATATATATATATATATATATATATATATATATACAAGCGGCAGGGTGCCCGGCTTTGGCCGGTCGTAATATACGTTTTAATATGATATTTTAATTTGTCCAGCTTTTGTATAGATTATTATAGAGTCGTGATTTCAAAAATACAAAAAAGTATTTGGATGCCATCAACTAGAGTCGAAACCGAAAGCAGAACTGTAGCCTTCAAAGCTGGTGACGTTACCACTGTACTAATGTGACACGCATATAAACTGATACAAAAATGAATTAAGATAAATGTACAAAATGTATAATGATTTTTCTTTTTCAATTTATTAAAAACGATTTTAACCGGCTAAACACGCATAAAAAGAACGGTAGTTTTGCAGAGATAAGTTTGGAAATCTGGAGACAGACAAACATATAACCTTTTATATATAAAATTAGGAACTTTGTGCGTCCGTGTGTCTGTTCTCTATTCACTCGAAAATAGCAAGGTCGATTTTTATGAAATTTCACACGAAGCTTCTATATGTGCCGTGCATTGTTCTTAGATAAGTTTAGCATCGGAATGTCTCCGATAAGTATCGATGATCGAAATAATCCGTGGTGAGAATGAACAGGCAATTTTGACCAAAGTAAACACCTTACACCATCTTACATTATTTCTGAGAAGTATAATTACCACACCAGCCGAAAGGCCTAATCTAAAAAATCAACCCTAGGTTCTTTCATATAACGATCACGTTTGAAATGAAATTTTCTGTTTAAAGCACAATTTTACAATGATACTTGACTTTTTCGTTTCAATTTTATTTTAAGTCATTATCACCGCACAAGCAGCAATGCCAGAAATATAAAATCAACAATAGATCGTTTGATATGAGAAGGGCGCGGTCGAAATGATTGTTTCTGCCTAAAACACTATTAAAGAATGATACTTGACTTTTGCATTTTAAACAATAATGCAATCCATTATATATAAAAATAAGTTTATACGATCAACAGTAGTTTCTCTACAGTGCAATATATATCAGAATATATTATAAACTTAGTAACTGGTAAAGACATGCGAAACTTCTTAAAGGTTATTCGCGATGAGTCACCAATCAATCAATCGATTTGACTGAAAAATGGGCTTTTGCCTGGATTTCGAAAACAATAAAAAATATGGCAGTCTAAAAAATTCGATGATCATCATTCAATCCTGGGCAACGTCGGATCACTCTTCTAATATATATATATATATATATATATATATATATATATATATATATATATATATATATATATATAGGGTGACCCCAAACAACAAAAGCTAAATGGAGGCCATCTAGATCATATGCTGTAGAACGGAAAAAAAAACGGCCGAATACCCTAGTGTTTTGATGTGATGTTTTGAATATAATGAACTGGTTATGATCAAAGTTTCATTTCATTCAAACAAAACACTAAGTAACGGGGCCTAATTAGATTCGGGGCCCGTTTTTTGGGGGTCATCCTGTATATATATATATGTGTGTGCGTGTGTGTGTGTGTGTGTGTGTGTGTGTGTGTCTGCATATAAATGTGTGTTTCATATTTTTGACGCCAATTCTCGGATTATTATTTCGTTTATTCCTTATTATTTCTTTAAATATTTTGTCAAACTTTGTCATCGACTCGAATCATTCCGTTCGTTTTTTAATATTTCGTGTTTTTTTTTCCTTTTCATTGCAATTCTATTTAGTTGAATGCAAAGGAATTTATTTGAGGAGATTTGTTAAAATGTTTTTCTTCCAACAATCTAACGTGAGACCATTGTTATGATTCTGCGAGTAGGAAAATAAAATGAAAACGCTGAACGAAAATTGTCGTTTGCTATACCGCCTAAATTTGCCGCCCCGCTGGTTGATATCGAACTGTGTCACTTCAGATCGCTTCACAACGTTTATTTTTGCGTTCTCTTATCGGCATTCATTGTTGTAATTTTCCATTAGAATAAAGATTTACATTTTCTAAATATTAAACTATGTTGTTCATATTTTTTAATTCGGCATAAACTTATAAAATTATCTCAAAATCATAAAGAATATGATTTCGTCTACTGAGTTATGTGTATACTATCTTCGCTACAGTGTAAATGTAATGTTAGTTATTTTATCTATAATATTATTTTTTATAGAGAGCAAGTATCTGTTTATATACCCAACTAAAACATGAAAACTACACAATAACACCCCACAAAGTAAATATTTATTTTAAACAGTCGACGTAACCCCGTATCTGTTTTTATTTATTTCTTTTTCATTAAATTTTGCGCCCCAAACAAGGCATAGCACCACTTTGAAGTTGGGGCTACTACTGGTGACATAAGTGGCAGGGATATTGTGAAGGGAGATTAACAGCAATATTTCTGTTCACCTTGCACTTAAACTTATGCAAGTCAGTACAGTTTGGAAAGCAGAATCCCGGAAGGGACTTATAAAGTCTAGCAGTTCTGGGAAAGAAACTATTGGAGTAGAAGGTTTTCTTACACCTAGGGATCTCTACTGTGTAGGGTAAGATTTAGCTGTTTTTCGGGTTGGTTGAGGGTATTTACGCCGAGGAGGTACAAGTGCTTGTAGTTCGTCAGAGCATTCACCATTAAAATACTTGTAGAACAAGCAGAGTGATGCAACATGTCATCGATGGGACAAAGGCTGAAGCTTAGGTGACAGTTCAGGACTTCTCAGGTTAGTGCCTCTCTTTTGAACCCGGGGAATAAACGATATCCAAGGATATCTAAAGGATATACACATGCGGGAAACATCAAAGAAAACGGGTCGATACGTCGTCGGCTATAACTGCCTGGCATGGGTCGCATCTTGGGTGGTCATTGCAGGCATCTTCCCATCATCGGCATTAATGGCATGCTAAAATCGAACGCTTGTACAAATGCAACAAATGCATTTTTTATAAAAATATATCCGCGTGCAAGTCTGGCCTTTCTGGAATGATTTTGACACCGCTAAAAGTTTCATAACACCTGCCATTCAAACCCAACCGACATGATCTAACGTTCCCAAACCCACAAAACACCTGCATGAAACGTTTTTAACTTCATCACAAAGTCAGCCACAAGTTTTTTCTTTACACGGTGGTCACCACTTATCAAGGCTCGGAAGGCACTCAAGGATAAGTTTTATTCCAAGTACAGTACGTTAGTGTGGAGATTTGATGAAGTGTTTACTTAAGGGGGCGGTTCATTAGGAATTTGTTAACGTTGGACTTGAAGACATCCAAGTTGAAGTCAGGTGGGAAACAGGCAGACGGACCAGAGTTCCGTCTGCCTGCTTCCAGAGTTAGAAGCTAGATATAGGGGTTGTTAATGTAGAAGCCCCCAGCTCCCTTAAAAGTGGCTAGCCATTGTGCCACAATAATATCTAAAATATTAAAGAAACCTCATTATTTGGTAAGGTCAAATAAACATTTATATGTTTTAATTTTATCATGTGAGGAAAAATAACTTAGATGTTTTTTCTCTTATAACACCAAGACAAATGTAGGTGTGTATGGCCAGACAAAGAGAGAGAAATAAGCTGAGTGAAAAATAGAGAGCGAAGAGGGTAGGTCAGGGGATGGAAAAAAAGAGGGTGATAGAATTATGTTACATTTTTTACCCGGGCAAAGTCGGGTATCTTTACGAGTATATTAAAGGGCGGGAGACTGAATTCGTTCCGCATGAAAGGTATGCTACAATGTAGTCTGTTAAGTTCTTTTTATCATCGTCTTGTATTTTTGTAACAATAATGCTTTTAAGGACTTTGGTGCATTCTTTTACGTCGATCCTTAGTGTGAAATGAAAAAAATAGGAGTATAGAGAAGGGGGAGGAGAATGGGAGAGAAATAGGAGAGAAAGATATGAGCAAAGGAAAAGATTTGATTGAGAGGAGGAAATAAAAAAGTACGGGGCAGATGTTACATAAACTATTTAACTATTTCATGTTGCTATCAATAGCTCGGAAATGCCGGGTATCCTTACTATATATTCTTATCTATATCCTTACTATACGAAATTATACGACATATCTGGATGTGTTTCATTGTAACGTGATCGATTCGATGGAGCGATTTGCTCCCCATTGGGGAGGTTTAGACCCCCACCCCTCGGGACCTGAGAAAAACCGGGTAAATATGCTAAGATTGTTTAATTAATCCCGGACAGCAGCGTATATCGTTAATTCTTAAATTCAGTTCTTAGCACGGTTTTAAATTCAGTCCTTAGCACGTTTTTAAATTCTTCGTAGATGGCGGAATGGAGAGGGGGTGGTCAGGCCTTTGGGGGCGATTTTATCTCGAGATTCCACGTAAATCTGGCTCCAATCTGTCGCCGATCTGTCTAATTTTTAGAAGCATAGGCTTTTTATATTCCGGGTTGGCTCGGGTTGCGGTGATCCTATTCAACCAATCAAATAAAGTTACGTGTCCGGGGAAACCCAGATACATTTACGTGTATGCACTTCACCAATATTACCAGTTTTGTAGTGTGGGACCAAAACCGACATCCGTTCTCATATCCCCAGGGGGTCAATGCTGTCATTCAGAAGCCATAGTCTGAAGGTGTTCTCCAGGTCAACAAGTACAATCTCGTTTCTACATTGTCTGAAATTTCCGGCCTCTTCATTCTCAATCAACAAAACACATGTTTGGTTTTCTTTTAACAATAAAAAATATATCCGACTTTGGCAATAAAACAAAATATATATCTAGATATTCCAATTCAAGTATTTTCAATATCCGCTGTTTCCGGGATTAATTAAACAATCTTACCATATTTATCCGGTCTTTTTCAGGTCCAGGGGGTCTGAACCTCCCCAATGGGAAGCAAATCGCTCGCTCGAGTCGATCACGTTACATCAACGCTTTAAATCCACAGAAAAAATTCCACACTATTTTTTTTTAATGATGAATCGATGATTTATTCAATTAAAAATTTTATCAATAATACTCATCTCAATAATGAATTCCAATTAAATAATATATATACCATTCAGTACGGACCCGACCATGGAAGATCAGATAATAAATAAACGTGGATTTATAAGACCAAAAAATCCTACTTTGATCGCCCTTCGGGGCCCGTGACACAGTGGATAGATACATTGAATATCTACGGTTCCCGGCGATTGTCTGAAGATAGCGGTTTCAATCCTACCCAAACCCGGCCAGAGGCTTACTTGATGAGGCGACAACTATGGATAGCAGTAATTACTGAGAATGCAACCTCTCTCCCACAGAAGAAACGTTGCGAGTCTGTCTTTGTTTTATCGTTACTACCATGGCAGGTGCTCGTCTGAACTCCAATCTCTCGTCCCCCCTCGCCAATCTGTCATGAAAAACACTCGTCTAGCTGAAACCACTGTCAAAAATTTTCCCCACTCCTTATCTATGCCAAAATCAAAACGTAGATTCCATGAACAAAGCTTCTTTCTTAGAAGTGCAAACTTGTGGAACTCTGTTCCGATTACCTGTTTCTCACCTGACTACAACCTGGATGTCTTCAAGTCCAATGTGAACAAATGCCTGATGAACCGCCTCCTTAAGTAAGACACTTTATCAGATCCCCAAAACTAACGTACTGTACACACAATAACACTTATCCCCGAGTGGCTTCCGAGCCTTGATAAGTGGTGACTACCTTGTAAAACAAAAGAGAATACAGTTAGGAGACTGTTTCTTATGTTAGCCCGTCGCGGTTACCATCTGATGAAGGCCAGAATAGTTGTTCGAAACGTCATGAAACAGCATCTAAGAAAATATAAGGATAATAGTCCGCAATAAAATAAATTAATAAATAACACTCACCTCAATGAAGAATTCCAATTAAATAATATAAAAAAATTTAAAGAAAAAAAATCCTGTTTATAAAACTAAATTAAACTTCGCAAGACCATATCAAATTATATCTAGGAAAATCAATCATTTAAATATTTTGCTGATAAGAAAACAAAATAAATGAAATAGTGAATTTTTATTATACTGACTACCATTCTCATTTTGATTGTTCGAAATCCCATGTAGATTCCAGAGTTCGACAAAAGTACCCTAAGAAGAAAGCTACATCAGTCGAAATGATATAAAAATAAAGACGAGAATAGTAATAATCAAAATAATGCAAGTTATCACTGGTTTACACCAACAACGCGTGGTGTAGTCAAGGTCAAAGAGGCTAACAAAACTATCGAAAATCGGATTCTGACAAACTTCCGCCATCATTATGGTCTTGTTTCACCAGATTATATTTATATGCTTTGAGATATAATTGTGTTTCTACTGTAACCCCAATCGTTTAGTTTAATCGACCATGATCATTTCTAAAGATGCAAATTTAATGCTTAACAAACTACATTCGAACATGTAGCCCTACAAATGCTAGACAGTTTTTAAAAGACCTGTTGGTAAAAATGCAGTATAATTAACAGTCTAGAAAAAAAAATCAAAAAGCATAGCAAACTAAGTAGAATGAAATTCTATAACATGCAAAAGCTATATATATATATATATATATATATATATATATATATATATATATATATATATGTCTTTATTCGATTGGCAAAATTTTAGAATAATTATAAAAAAGTGAACCATCGCGTAAATTCAATCAACTAAAAAAATGGAAACCGGGGTGAGGAAAAGAAAAAAAAAAATATATATATATATAATGGGGCAAGTTATATGTACAATTCAATAAAATAAATAAGTCGATTAAAAAACGATCGTTAAAATACACCCAAAGCGCTTTTCGTTCAGACAAACATTTTCAAGGGTCATAAATCTGAAAATTATTATTTTTTAGAATATTTGTTTTCGAACTTTCAAAAAATTATTGTTTCGAAATGGAGGTTTGAATATTTTATTGAATAGCATTA